>NC_134573.1:67100314-67415314 GCF_050947875.1 Dermacentor variabilis
TGCGGTGTTTCATATGCCGAGTAAACTTGAATGCGTCGATCATATAGTAACACACAAAAGAGTAATAAGCGTACCACAAAATTTTTATTGGCCTAATATGACTGCTGAATTTCCTGCAACTGGTGCGCTCATCAAAAATAAAAGCTAAAGCAAGTGTAGACATAGCCCATACGGGCAAGTGACTTTTTATATTCTCTGTCCAGTTCGCGCTTTCTTATTCTTAATGAAAGTGCCCGCTGCCACTTTCTGTAATTGCACATAATTCTTTTCATCGGTGGGGTAGCGACCCTGCCTATACATCGTCTCACCACCCATTGTTTCTCGGCGAATTTTGCCGGAGCGAGGACTTATCTTGCTGTGGGAAATTCGGGTTATACACTGGGAAACTCTTCGCGTGAGCTTACTATTGTTGTTGTTCACCATCGTAAGAGCGACAGAGGCAAACAAAAGCCTGTGCCTGTACAGCAGGTGTAGGCACAGCCTGGAATAACCATGATAAAACTTGGCCATACCACGTTGTCGTCTGCTCATCCTCCTCGTGTAGTTGCCCTCGTGCACCGCGACGCGGCGCGACAGTCTACGGGCGTTGCGAATACTCGCGGACTTTCTGTGGCAGTGAAGGGAAACCGACGGAGGCAAAGCGCGCACAAGTGAGGGCGCATCTGAAAAGAGTCCTGTGTTTTCATCCACGTTCGTTTAAGCTGGGGAATAGAAAACGTAAACCTCCTATCAGGAAGGGCTAAATAGGACAAAACACACCACTGAATGTAACAGTTTACATATTTTGCGGCTTTTCCATTCCGTGCTTAGGAAAACGCGAAATCGTCGCACGTGGAAGCTACGTCGATTAAGCGTCTGTGTCGAGCAGCCCAAAGCACTGTCAAACGCCGGTGGGCTACTTGGAGCGGTTACACATGTGCGGAAGCCCTGCCGCCGCAGCTTTCCCTTCATAGCCACAGAAAGTTGTCCGCGAGTATGCACAATTCGCATCGCGCATACAATCAGGTTACATAAGGCTCGGTGGCAACAGACAACGGATTGAACCTTGCATAATATTCGAGAACTTTCCAGTACCTGCGGACGCGGCCTGCGCTGAGCGATAAGGTTTAATATTTGATAGCCTGTAAAAAGCGGTCAACAGAGGAAGATAAACAAGGACACGTGTCAATACCCTGAAGAAGGGTAAAAAGAAGGACACCGACCACTGAATGATTACAAGAAAAGACGTTTCGGCTCCCCTGACGGGAGCCTTGTTCACAATGAAATCAAGTACGTGCGATACAATGTTTATATGGCTTTAAAATATGATGTAAGCAGCGCGTGTAGATGGGGGGGAGGGTTCCGTCATTCCGGTTGAGGGTGCTATCTGTGATTTGGATTAGGAGGGATTCCAAGTGGTGTCTTGATGTCAAATTTCTCTCTTTTTCTAATATCTTGGCGTTATGCCAATCAATCCTGTGGCCCAACTCATCTGCATGCTCTGCCAAGGCGTTTTGGCAGAGCATGCATCTGCATGCTCTGCCATCTACATGGCAGAGCATGCAGATGCACATGCCCCATCTACACGCGCTGCTTACATCATATTTTAAAGCCATATAAACATTGTATCGCACGTACTTGATTTCATTGTGAACAAGGCTCCCGTCAGGGGAGCCGAAACGTCTTTTCTTGTATTCATTCAGTGGTCGGTGTCCTTCTTTTTACCCTTCTTCATGATGCCTCCCGACCAGACGGGCTTCCGTCAAAACCTCGACTTCATTAAAACGCCTTGGCAGAGCATGCAGATGACTTGGGCCACAGGATTGATTGGGATAACGCCAAGATGTTAGAAAAAGAGAGAAATTTGACATCGAGACACCACTTGGAATCCCTCCTAATCCAAATCACAGATAGCACCCTCAACCGGAATGACGGAACCCTGCCCCCCATCTACACGCGCTGCTTACATCATATTTTAAAGCCATATAAACATTGTATCGCACGTACTTGATTTCATTGTGAACAAGGCTCCCGTCAGGGGAGCCGAAACGTCTTTTCTTGTATTCATTCAGTGGTCGGTGTCCTTATTTTTACCCTTCTTCATGATGCCTCCCGACCAGACGGGCTTCCGTCAAAACCTCGACTTCGTGTCAATACCCTCTTCCAGAAATTATCGTTTTACGTCGCAAACAAAAAGTTCTAGGAAAAGAGTGAAATAAACACCCAAGTGAATGATAAAAGAAAGCCTGAGAAAAGTACAATTCACAGCCGTGCGTGGCAGGTCTGCGATACCATCGAGAATTGTGGCGGGATTCTGATCTGTACATACTGTGTTTTGTCACTTCGTTTCAAAGAACGAGAATGTCTAAATCTGCAAAAACGGGCCCGAAAGCGAATGCACGAAGTGGCGCTAAGGACGGCGACAAAACATACTGTCACGTGGGCACCAGTGCTAGCTCGTGCAAGATACTGCTCGGGTACGAGAGTTTCTTGGTGTATACCTCTAGAAACAGCTCGAGTTATACGAGGTTGCTGACGCGCGCTTTAATAGGTGCGATTCTGTCAGGGACTTGGACATCGTCTAAGTTATCTCAGGCGACGAAAATGAAAAAGGGGATGCGACGAGAAAAAAAAAGCTCAGCTATATATGCTTCACGTTCAAGAAACAAATTACTCAGAGCTGACAACAAAGCAAATTGGAGTACAGTGATGTCCATATTGGTTGAACGAGGCACGTGAAAACATTAAAAGTCTTGTAGCTGGTTTCTGGAAGGAATGCACTGAGGAGGTTATTCACATCTTTTAGTCTGAATCAAACGCTGTCATGCAACCACCAGATTATGCGACTTCCTTTCAAAATACATTTATCAAGCTCCCGTGCTGTTCGACAACGCTTCCTTGCTGTCAACGAAGTAGCGCTCTCAACAAACTGCTTAGATTTTACTATAACGATGACAGTCTATCTGAACTACACTCAAACGCACGGCACAATATTTGCGCCGCATGTGAAATGATATAAAACAACAAGCGCTATTCGTCATTGCAACCATGTGATTTCGAACTGCCGTCAATTGGCATCTTCAACAGATTGTTAATTTTCCAGGCGCCAAAGCACCAGCTTTTTCAGACATGTCTACAGAACGATGGTATACAAATTTTCATATGATATAAGGATTTCTATCTAAAGGCATCTTTGGAACCAATATTCACACTTACCTATATCCCTGGAAATGCTATTTTCTTTTCGTCTAGTAGTAAAATTTCTATCATCTGAAATGGCGGTTAAACAAAATTTCTAAATTACAGTGTGACCAACCTTTTCTAGAAAAATAGTTGGCACAATACGAACAGTCAATCACTTGTGAACGTGCCTCTACATTAAACTTTTCAACTTACCTGGCCAAAAATTCGGTTCCATGTAGGGGCCACCTACTACAGGATCGTCCCCCAGTTTCGCGCGAACAGGATAGTCATATCTGAAATCATATTACGCCTTCGTTACAAATCAAGGACGTGTCTTAGTTACCACTCCTGTTTACAAACTCTCCAAAGAGGCATCTAAAACTGATTTAAGAAAGCTACATCGCCACTATGTGGCGCTTAGTCGTGAGAAAACGCGTGAGAATTTAGACATCTGGCAATTTTTTACACGCTCGTATTTATGCCTAATATAGTTTAAGTATACGAGACGCAATCGGTTTTGTTAAAGAAAATGTTTTTAAGGAATAGCTTCAATATGTTCCAGTAATCAAGGGAACTAAGAAATCTCGATTCGTGGAACTGAAGCATTATGATAGACGTTAGGTTTAGTGACGAGATTACAACTCATAAAGACAGTAGTATTAACAGCAGAGTAGAAGCATAAAATTTTATACCGAAGTACTGAAAGTGACGTACATTTACCTATCAAATATATTACATGGCTAGGGTACCATAAAGTTTTCGTGTCCACACACAAAAACAATCTTTAATCACTCAAACCCAACCGCGTAAGCACTTATAAGCCCCCTAAGCAAGCAAAAGATACAACGGCTCAAGCTTCGAAAGGCACGGACTACCAGCAATAAGCAAAGTGAAGCGAACACTGCTTACAATCTTTGGACTCAGGCATACAACATACAGAAATTCACGGTGAAAACTGTCATCGGCTTCCTCGGAAAAATCCTACAAGTTTTCCCGCTCACATGCATCCAAGCGCCAGCTATTTTAGTCCATGCTCCAGTCAATTTAATCCAGGTGCCACTCATTTAATTCTATTGGGAAATAATTAAATTTACGCACCAAATATTTTAATCCTAACATCAGTGAAGTTAATCGAAACTAAAGATGCCGTTGTGGAAGGTTTTCTAGGTAGTTCAAGATAACGGCGAAATGTTATAATTTTGCACCAACCGAAAATAACTGAAGAGGCTTCTTGAAGAGCATTTTCATATGAAAAAAAAAAATTGGAGGACGCTTAAGCTTCGCCTTCAAGAATGGAACGCGACAGCGTTCCCGTCGACCCGCCAAGGGGTGTAAGACAATGGGCTACGGCGCAGCGACTACGCGCCCCGCATCGGACGCGGTGAGCGTCGAGCAACGCAGCGTTCGGCGCGACAACGAAATGTGCGCCTGAGCAAGCGACGCACGCCTGAGCCTTAGAAACAGCTCGTTTCTAAGGCAACACCGCGTTCACTAGAGGCGCTTTTGTACCGCTTTGAAGCATCGAACTCGTGGCACAGTGGTAACGTCTCCGTCTCACACTCCGGAGACCCTGGTTCGATTCCCACCTAGCCCATCTTTGAAGTTGCTTTTTATTTATGAAGTGCCTGCCGTGATTTATCGCTCACGGCCAACGCCGCGGACGCCGACGCCGACACCGACGACACCGGCTTTTCTGCGACACGAGCTCCTTAACGCTATCGCGTTAAAAGATGACTTTCCCCGTGATGCATTACCGAAATAATATAC
This sequence comes from Dermacentor variabilis, assembly GCF_050947875.1. Classification (NCBI taxonomy): domain Eukaryota; kingdom Metazoa; phylum Arthropoda; class Arachnida; order Ixodida; family Ixodidae; genus Dermacentor; species Dermacentor variabilis. The sequence goes on from NC_134573.1 coordinate 67,105,244, forward strand.
TGTTATGAACATTGTAGTATTGCTATGAGCAGGTCATGTAAAACACGGCCATTTGACGGCTTTGATGACACGCATTGTAACAAAAGGGCATCCAGCAACAAACTGTCGATTTCTAAAGCTGATAAAACAGATTTAGAAGAGCGTCACGTGACTTCTGATTTTGTTTTCTAGAAGGCCCGTTGACATGGATATCAAATGAACGAGCTTCGAAAATCTTTCTATTTATTTTTAACGTACCTTACAGCGCCCGATGGACTTTGAGTGAGGGGGGCTTAGTGGAAGTTATATAAACCATACGTGGCAGTATTTTATAAAGAATATACACAGAAAAATGGTAAACAAGTAAATGATGCTACAACTGAGCAGTAGGAGCACTATCAAAAAACTATACATAACGATACATGTGCGGGCTGGGGCAGCGATGAATAAATAAGTAAGTAGCATGCATTCTCTGGAATTATAACCATGTAACGCCTCTAAGATCACCTGGAAGAGAGTGTACTTTACCTTTAGCCTGGGCGAATGAAGGCTTCAGTATTGTAAAGGTAAAGAAGTAAATAAATAAATAAATAAATAAATAAATAAATAAATTCTTGCATACTGCTGACGGTGCGAACAGAAATTAAAGGAGTTAGTTTGTGCTTTCCCTCTATTTTATTTGGAGTTGGTCGTGTGTTTGAAGATCGAAAAATAAAGTATGTCAAGTGCCTTTTTCTTTTGAGGTTCTTCACCCTGTACATAAAATTTTATACTAATTACATTACACTAGTGGGAAACATATTGACAATTACCTTTAAAAACTGTATGAATGCTACAATTTATTACATGCTCATAATTTTTACGCATGAAGAAATTAGTCCAGGGTTTGGCAAAATATCTGCCGAAAGGCACACAATTGCTTTTAGGTATGCGAACACTCGCTACAAACAAAAGAACAATGTACTCAAGTATAGAATTCTGTGACTATGGAGCAACACAAAAACAACCTTATTTCACTCACGTTCGCCAGTCAGCTTTGTAACGAAGCCCAAATTCGAAGTGCGTATCACTGAGATCTTTCTTCCTGTAAAACATACACGTCACAGGGTTGTCGTACATATATGTCGCATAAGTACTTGCGTACACATATATGCTGGATGTGGTATTGATCAGCTGCAAATTATAATAGCGTAATCCATAAGGCAATTGTCAAAAATATTTGCGCAAATCAATAAATAGTACAATGCATCAAAAATGAGCGAATTTTCTTTATTGATGCGAAAGCATCAAGTAACTCATTATGTGAACAAAAATGGCGTCTGTACCAGCGAAACGGCACCTAAGTTCCCATTGGCTGTGACGTCACGTCACGTGAGCGCCTCGAGGAGAGACTTGCTAGCAAGACTTGCTACCGCGCTACCGCACCAGGTGTTGCGTGAAGGAAGAGGCCATGGCCGCTCGACGCGTCAGAGTCGCTCTCGGAAGCCTGTGTTATCCGCGCGTTCCTTGTCCGCTCTCGCTTGCATTGTAGTTTCCCCTCGGTAATTGCTATAATGGAAATTATTGCATAAATATAGAATCAATTTGAAAGGAAGAACGCTGGTAGGAGCGAGTTTCGAACCTACTACCCAAAACTCAGATGCCGAGTGTCTTACCAACTGGGCTAAACCAGCTCTTCTGTTTTCTTTCATGGTATCTATTACGAAAATATAATTCATATCCTTTTTAAACCTTCGTTATACTGATCGCTGTACATCAGCTTACCTGGACATGACTTGCTTGCGCCAGTCTGTAAAATGCCTGTTTCTCCACACTCCAAAACATTATTCAACAAAGTGCATACTGAAATGCCACCTGTGAAAGCCTGCATAAGAAGGACAGCAATTTTTGTATCTTCGACTAACTGTCGTCTTAGTAATGTACCAGAAGCTATAGAACACTGTTTTATTGACTGCAAGGACGCCATTTTGTTTTGGGACGTTCCCCAAAGGACATGGTGTAAACCCTCACAGAATACAATATCTTATGCCACCTAAATGTGAAGATGTGCATTTTTTACATGCTGTTACTTATGGCGCTGCATAGTTCATTGAAAACTCGCATGTTAGATCCGAATGCAGAACCAATTATATCTTCGCAGTTATATTTCATTCAGATTATTTCATAACTGAAAGACATTTGTGTTCAAAGAGACTTCCATACGCTACTGGTATGTATTGTTGATGCAACGTGTCCTTATGCCTCCGTTTTACAGAACTATTATTTAAATAATTGTACTATGAAGTCTTGTGCTTGAAGACGCGGCTATGACTGTTTTGGCTGCTATCGAAATAAGTTACGCAAGCGCGTATTATATTCGTAATAACTACCACGGACTAAACTAGTTTCTCCTTGATAGCAGGACTGTGCACTCTGCTTTATGACATCGTGCTACTTGGACCTAAATTTTGACTTCACCGCTTTTGTCATGCCGTTTTGGCAGTGGAAATTTCGATGCAAGTAGCACGATGTGACAAAGCAGAGTGCACAGGCCTGCTGTCTAGAAGGCATTGCGCGCATTCCGTACCTCTCTCTCACCCCCACTGGGCTTAGCTGCTGAGCGAGCCTGGCGACTTGGTGGTCTCTCCTCGGTCTCTCGTAGCGCAGGACGTCGGTGGCATGCGGTGTTAGCACCACATGCTGCTGCTGCTTGTTGACTCGGGCAGAACGGATCGCTATAGAGTCTGAAGCATCTACGTGTACATTGTAGGCGGCCGCAACCTCGGCGGTAGCGAAACGTGGCCGTCTACGCCAGTACACAGCAGAAGAAGTAAAGGAGAGGAAGAACGTAGCAAAATGATCGAAGAGGCAGAGGCCCGTCGCGGTGATGCCCTCTCGCCTCACGCAACACCTTGCGCGCTATGGCGGCAGCAGGTGTTCCGCTTCGCTCGCTCAGATGTCGGATTACACGAGCGGGCTGAGTTCTTCATCAGGCGCCACATTCAGCCATAGCAGAACGTGTGCACGCGCACTGCCCTGTGTTGGAATTGTATCCGCTTAATGTACTCGACCACGCAGTCCGCTGTGTACGTAGAAAGATTAAAAATAAAAAAAAATAACCCGCGCAAATTGAGCAGCCAAACTCGAAAACATTACTCGCAGCGCAAAACTCGAACGACCGCTCACGACATTAGAGTGTGCAGTAATGCTTTCGCAATCACAACTTGTAAGAAGTGCTTAGGTGTCCGTCTATTCTTCAAAGCCCTCTCAATAGACATAGCTGATTATACTGCTGGGAAATTACCTATTGGCATTACCTAAGGCATTGATAAGAACCGTTATTTAATTGGTAGTGAGTATTCAATAATGCAAAGCCGAAAATACTGAACGCTTATCCTAGTGGCTGTTCGAATACAGTTGATTTAGTTCGGACAGAACGCATCACGTTTTTTGTAACACTTTTAGACTTAGGAAGAAAACTTGCATTGTCCACAAGGTTACTATGAACATTTGCGTTGGAAGCTTATAAAATCAGGCAATATACCGTGCACAATATATTGTGCACATACATGGTAGGGCTATATGTAGAAGCTGAAACGATGCTATATTACACGCCTGAAAGGCAACCCGAAGCTACGATGAAAACAATCACGCAGAAAATCCTCTGCGAGTTGTCTAAGTATGTGTAAGTATTGTGCCACTTGGCCATTGTCCACATGGTTACTATGAACATTTGCGCTGGAAGCTTATAAAATCAGGCAATATACCGTGCACAATATATTGTGCACATACATGGTAGGGCTATATGTAGAAGCTGAAACAATGCTATATTACACGCCTGAAAGGCAACCCGAAGCTACGATGAAAACAATCACGCAGAAAATCCTCTGCGAGTTGTCTAAGTATGTGTAAGTATTGTGCCACTTGGCCATTGTGCCGCGCAGCCCGGTGTCATTATAAACGCTACGAAATCGGATCCGACCAATGTAAACCCTGATAAACCATCATCGGTCGTTATCAACCATATCTAGCATTACCCGATCATTGTCAAATCTTATCAGTCCTTGTCAACCTGGATGTTCAGCGAAGCTGTTGCAAAACCACCACTACATTTGCTAAGAGCGGTATACAATCATTTATTGATGGCTCGGATGCTCATTTCGAGCTTATTTATTGTAACGTATGCTGTTCTGTGTCTTGCATGGGTGATTTTAATGAAAGCAAACACCTGCTAGCTTCACTTTGGGCTTGTAGCCTTTGTGTTACGTGAGTATGAGTCTTTGCTTACGGGGGTATGAGCCATTGTTTAGGAGGGTATGAGCTATTGCATTCGTCTTACGCTACGTATGCATAGGATTCTCGGTGGGTAGTTTTTTCTTGATGATGTACGGCGTGGGATATATCTCCCGACACTTGTTGTCGCCTAGGAGGTGGGCTTTGTTGCATAGCAAGCATCGAGGCTCGCAGCTGTGATTTTGGTTCCGGGTTTGCGGCTCCGTTCCGCCGACATCTTACGTACATCATCAAGAAAAAATTATGCGCCAAGAAGATGGAACAAGAGAAGCTCCAGGCGCAAACCCCGACTCAAGGTAAGCCCCAGGTCACTACCTCAGCACCGAGGCAGAGCAAGGGATGCTACCAGAGTCCAGGCGGGGCAGCAGTCGATAGCGAGATCCAGTTCAAGACCCGGAAAGAGCTCCAGTTCGTGGTCCCGAGGGGGCCGCCAGCAGACTGCAGCCAAGGGGCCTGCTGACCAGGGCCGTGGACCCGCTAACCAGAGCCGGGGACCCTGCCTACCGTCCAAGAACCCCAAGGAACCATGGGGCGAAAAAGAGAAAGAAGACAATACTTTGTCGGTAAGCTTTGGCAGCAAGAGCTCCCAGGCTGAGAAAGATGAGATTAGCTTACGTAGGAAAGAAATAGAGGAGCAGAAGAAAGCAAACATGAGGTTAAAACGATTGCAGAGGGAAACGCGAAATCCGCTGATCGCTCTAAAGACAGAGAAGGGCCCCTTAGAAGCTCCCAAAAAATGCAACACCCAATTCACTCCTCCTGCTCCTGTGCCAGCTAAATCTGGACAGGAGGAAAATTATATGAATGTTGATTTTACGAGACAACCCCCTTCCAAATGCAAGGCGGGGAGACCGACCCGCTGGCGAGCTGGCAAAAGAAAAATGAAACGTGGCAGACGAAAATGGACTAGGAGAACGGAACCATGGAAGCAGGACAGCGGCAGAATGGAGTAGCAACTGCGCTACTACAGGCACAAGTGCCCCAACAGTCTTGCACGATAGACGCCCTAAGCGCGTCGATGAATAGCTTAGGCACGACAATAGCTAAGCTGTGCGAAATAATCGAGCAATAGAAGCGATTCTTAATATAAATGAATAAATGTTCGGCTAAGAAAAATGCCTCGATATTCTGCCAGTGGAATCGTAGGCGATACCAGAGGAAAAGAGCGTTGCTGAAACAATACCTCGAGCTACAACAGGAAGCACCCGTAGCTATAGACATGCAGGAAACGGGTAAGGCCTCTGTTAGATTATCGGGTTACAAAAGCTAAGACAGCGGCAAGGGGGATAAAGGCCGAATGGCCACCTTGGTAAAACAAAACATTGCAACCGTAGTCCATGATAGTCCATAGTCTTCTGTGCCCTGAGCGAGGCAAAGGCTGTTCTCGCTGAGATTATCACAGGAGAGAAAAATAGAGATAGCATATTCCTGCTTAATGTGTACAGCACACCCATGAAGGAGAAAATGAAATTTATTACTTTATTCCGCAAAGCACTCAAGGCCGCAGATGGGAGACCTCTCATCATTATGGGAGGCTTCAACGCGGCTCACGAGGGATGGGGATATACATACAGAGGCCCCAAAGGTAGACGCATTTGGGAGGAGATACATACTGACCCATATGTCCCTACGCGCACAGGCAACAAGTATAACTAAGGACACCGCACCCGACCTCACGATAAGCCATATGGTGGGAACAGTAACGCGGAGAAGCACAGGACAAAATATAGGCAGCGAGCAGTTTATTATTTCGCTCAAGCTAGTAAAAGGCGTCAAGACTCGCATCATCAAGCAGCCGAAATTAATGGAGTGGGATAAATTCAGAGAGATAATAAAGTAGGCCTCACTGCCGGGCGATATCTACAATAGCGACGAGTGGACACACCTCTTTAAAACACGCATAGGGCAAGCGACTACAACCGTAGAAGATGAGAACGCACCCCCAGCCCTACACAGGAAACTGCTGCACATGTGGAGTCGAAAGAGTAACCTGGAGAAAATACTCCAGGCACGAAGATGGAAGAGGAATATCAGGCGCGAACTAGTCAGACTCAACAAAGAAATCGGAACATATGCTATTAAGCTCAACGAGCAGAATTGGTACAGCAAGTGCGATGAGATGGAAGGCTGTATGAGTCTCTCCAAAACCTGGAGCCTTCTCATACATCTCATCGCCATCGCAAATAAAAAATGCGAGCTAGTGTAAACCACGTGAGAGCGAGGCATGGCTTCGTAGGCACAGTAGACGAGCTCATTAGCGAGCTCCAAGATACATAGCTTGGAAAAGTAAAGAGCGAGGTGTTTAAGTACTACGAGGGACTTCCCAACCCTGATCCTGATGCCGCCATCACCACGACAAAGGTTAGAGCAGAGCTTAATAACCTCGGAAAGAGATCGGCCCCGATCCTGACGGGATAACGAACACAGCTCTCGGGAATCTAGACGATTAGTCCATCATCGCCCTAACCAAATACATTAACCAAGTGTGTGAGAAAGGAGAACTCCCAAAGACGTAGAAACAGGCGGACGTAGTCCTTATTGCAAAGCCAGGCAAAGTACCCGGCTTGAACAACATACGACCAATCCCTCTCACCTCGTTTGTAGGGAAAGTTATCGAGCATTTTGTTAAAACGAGACTGACCAGGTGACAACAGGGCGATCCCAGGTCTCGAACTCACCAAGGCAATTGACAAAGTTAGCCACAAGGCTATCTTGGCACGTATTGAAGAGGTAGGTGTGGTACATAGGGCATATGCATTCATCAAAGACTTTCTCTCACAGAGGGCGGCGAATATAAAATTTCTGGATGTAATGTCCCCTCCCATCACACTTGGGAGCCAGGGGACCTCGCAAGGGTCGGTGCTTCACCCTTCCTACTCAACAAAGCGATGGAGGTCTCTCGGTGGAACTCAATAAGATTAAATAGATAGAGTTTAGCATGTACACGGATGATATCAACATCAGGGTTAACAGTGGGAGTGACGCAGCCATCCAACTTAAGCTACAGATAGCGGTGAATATGCTGGAAGAGTACGCGGCCAGCAGAGGATTGGCACGCTCGCCACAGAAATCAGAGCTATTAATCATTGAGCCAAAACGTCAAAGGGAAACCCTGGGAGTAGCGCACCCATCAATGTTTTCGTAAATGGAACTGAGGTTCCCAAGATGGAGGAAATCAGAATTCTGGGCCTGAATATCCAGAGAAATGGATACAACCTCATGACAATCAGGAAGTTAGAAGGATACGTGGCGCAGGTCACGGGGATCTTTAGGAAAATTGCACTCAAAGGCAGGGGCCCCAAAAAGAACAGCCTTCTCAGACTCATGCAAGCCTTTATTACCTGCCGAATAGCGTATGCCACACCGTATCTTGTGTTTAAACAACAAGAAAAAGATAAAATAGATGCGATCATTAGGAAGAGCGTTGAGAGAGCCCTAGGGCTCCTAGACTCGACCTCGACATACCTCTTTCTCAAAATGGGGGTTCACAACAGGCTAGCTTAGCTCACTGTGGCAGTACGAATGTCTCAGTGGCAAAGATTAAGCCACTCCAAAACAGGCAGAAAAATCATGAAATGGGAGGAATCCAATGCGACATGGGTGCCCCGACTGACAAGAAGGACATTCCGTTGGACGTGCGTAAATGCTTCCAAATTGCCCGCCTACCTAAAAATATGCATCCTATCTACAACAAAGAGAGGAGAGCTCACAGGACTAAGGCTCTAGTAAATCATCTAAAAAACACATCGGCGCACAAAGTATCATACGTGGACGCCGCTTGCGGCAGAGACGGGGCTGCAGTATCGACGGTGGTTAATGGCGACGGGTGCGTTTAGACTGCGTGCTCCAGGTGTACGAGGGCCGCCTGTACAGCTGAGGAGGTTGCAGTAGCGCTCGCTTGTCCGGGTAAAAAAGCAGGAGTCATAATATGCGATAGAAAATTAGCGGTCCGAAATTTTAGCAAAGGGAGAATCTCGGAAGAGGCCCTCCGAATTCTACTTAAAACCCTCCTAGGAGGGACATAAGCTTTATTTGGGTTCCGGCCCACCATGAGGTCCCAGGTAACGAAGCCGCTCAAGAGCTCTCCCGAGCACTCTGCCACCGGGAAACTCTAGAGCAGCTAGTTCCATGGATCAAAGATAACATCATCACGTAGAGGGAAATCGTAGATCATTACAAAACCGAAAGAAAGAAGAATTTTTCCACCTCCACATCTGTCTCTTTCTCTGGAGGACGCTCGCATTTGGCGGCGCCTCCAGAGAAACAATTATGCATCACCATATTGCATCTACTTAACTCAGACGAGGGACTCCAACGACGCCCTCTGCAAAATTTGTAAGGAGAAAGGCGCGCTAGACCATGTGATATGGGAGTGTGCTGGCTCCCCAGGGGCCAAGGAAAAGATAGACAGTAGAGAAGCCTGGGAGGCCTTGCTCCAGAGCGATGCTGAATACGACGAGCGTCGAGCAATCGCCTAGCCGTTGAGGCCGGGAAGACTCACCGCCCTCAGCGCGCGGGGACTTCTTCGTCCTCCCCTCCCCCCCCCCCTTGCCTGCATGTAGCTAAGAGGCGGGCACCTTAGCTTGGTGGAATAATAAAGCTTTCACTCAATCAATCAATCTCGTTGGGTAGGCATAGTGCTACGGGCTTTTTTTATTGGCCGTTATCGGTCAGCCGTAGGCACAGTCATGTAGGTCGAATGCAGAGCAGCAAAGCAGACCCAGCCAAATTCAATCGTGACCTGTTGCGCCGATGCGTCTATCCTCTTCCTCTTCAATGGACAAATTGCCGGAGTAATGTTCGAGCTCTTCATTACAATGGCCCTGGAAAACGAAAGTTGCCATCCTGGTGAATTATGGCGAAGATACAATGAGAGTATCGTAGTAAGGTTTGAGACGGCTCATTTGTACGGTGTCCCCACGGCGACCGCACATGTCGTCAGATCGTTTGAGAGGCTCGATCCCGTAGTTGACTGTCGACGTACGTCCGACGATGCGGTAGGGCCCATGGTATTGAGCCAGAAGCTTGGACGAAAGACCCGGGACGTGGGATAGAATCCACTACAATATTGTGGATAGAATCCACAATATTGTGGTGGTTAAGTCATTGTCGTGTCTATTCTGTTAGTGTGCTCGATCTTTCGTTGTGAAAATGCGAGCAAGTTGCCTGCACTCTTCTGCGCACTTGGCGAGTTCAGAAATGGGCCGGCATTTGGAGGCGTCGGGTTGGTACGGTAGTAACGTGTCCCACGTGCACGATGGTTAGCGTTCATACAACAGAAATAATGGGGAGAAGCCAGTGGTAGCTTGCCTTGCGGTGTTAAAAGCATACGTCAGAAAAGAAGAACTATGTCCCAGTTGGAATGGTCAGACACGCCGTACGTAGTGAGCATTTTGCCAAGAGTGCGGTTGAGGCGGCCAGTTAACCAGTTAGTTCGCGGGTGGTAGGTCGTCACAATGCAGTGAATTGCGTGACACTTGGCAACGAGTGCTTCGACGCTTTCGGACAGAAACACAGAAACACGCCATCTGGTACTGAGAAGTTCATGCAGTGCAAAGTGCCGAAGCAAGAATTGCGTTTAACAAAGAACGCAACATTACGTGCTGTAGCGGCAGGAAGGGCTGCTTTCTCCGCATAGCGTTGGAGGTGGTCGACGCCAGCGATGATCCCTCTGTTGCCACAGGTGGAGAATGGGAGTGGGCCCTAAAGGTCGATGCCGACGCTGCCCGAAAGACGGTCTGGACAAGGCAGGGGTTAAAGTGAGCTGGTGGAACTCCGAGGAGGCGCCTTGCATTGCTAGCAAGCGGTGCAACGACGAATGTTCTTGCGCACAAAGTTCTACATTCGACGCGAATAAAAGCTCTGCCTCAACCTCGTATATGTCGTTAACGTGCCGGCATGAGCACTCTGTGAGTCGGCGTGAAAAGCAGTACAGATATCGGAACACATGTGACGCAGTGCAACAAGGAGCCTCACTCGACCGTAATACATATAGTTCGGGCGGTAAAGCATATTTTCGGGCACAGCAATATGAGTGGCTTGACGGTGTAGCGCTCGGCAACGCGAAGCGGCAATTGGAGTGGTGAGGATGTTAAGGTGCTAATAATCAATGAAACTTTGCGCTGCTACGACGGCATAGAATCGAAGTCGAGCGCCGAGGCCGAGAAAGCGCCAAGTGCTAGTGGATACCGAGAGGGTGGATCCATGTAAGTGCGCATGCGGCCAGATCTGTATACCACTTGTATGTCATACTCTTGCAGCCGATCTTCCCAGCGGCCAAGGTGGCCGGAGTGATCTTTTAGGGATGACAACCAGCAGTGAGCGTGATGGTCCGTGATGACGTAGAAAGGACGGTCATAGAGGCATAGGATCGGAACTTCGTGAGCGAGCACACGATCGCCAGACATTCTTTTTCTGTGACAGAATACGTGGCCTCGCCCTTTGTGAGTGAGCAACTCGCGTAGGCGACATCATATTCTGCATAGTCAGGTTTGAGTTGCGCAAGTACCTCACCGAGGACGACACCACTGATGTCTGTATGTACTTCCGTAGGAGCCTGGGGTATCGGAGGAGATGTTAACATGTGGCGGAGAGTGGGGAAGGCGACATCACAGTCAGGGGACCAACTGGCTGGAGATGTCGATGTCAGCTCTTACAAGGGTCGTCAAAGGTGTAATAATGGTGGCAAAATTGCGCCCAAAGCGACAGAAATATGCAAAGAGCCCAATAAAACTTCGAAAGGTATTCAGCGACGTCGTTTTCAAGAAGTCGGTAAAAGCACATAGTTTCGTGGGGTTGGCAAGGACACCGTCTCTGGATAGAACGTGGCCAAGACAGAAAGTTTACGGGCGGCAAAGCGACGCTGCTTGATGTTCAGCTGGAGGCCATCAGTCTTGAAGCACGTGATAACCTAGTGGAGACAGGTGAGATGAGTAAAACAAAATTCGGGGAAAATATGACGATATCATCCATATATCGTAACAAGACGTTGCACTTTAAGCCATAGCGGATACTGTCCATCATGGGCTCAAATTTGACAGGGGCATTACGGACACCGAACGGCATGGAAATATATTCATATAACGCGTCAGGTGTCAAGAATGCAGTCTTAGGGTGATCACATGAGGTCACAGGAACCTGCCAAGAGCTACAGCATAGGTCTAACTACGAGAAGTATTCAGGACCATGCAAGCAATCAAGAGCGTCGTCAATACATGACAAGGGCTAGACATCCTTTCGGTTAATTTTGTTGAGACGACGGTAATCAATGCAGAATCGAAGAGTCGTCTTTCTTTCGCACGAGCACAACTGACGAGCACGGAAATGACACGCATGCTGAAGCCACGTTCAAGCATGTCATCCACCTTGTGGTTGATAAGCCGCCGTTCTGCTGATCAGACACGATATGGGCGTTGCCGTAGCGGAGGTTGTGATCCAGTGTCGATACTGTGTGTGACAGTGTATGGCCCAAGGTATGTCTGGTACAATCGAAGGAAGGGCGAAACTGGTAAGTAGAGGCAGAAGCCGCCCGCGGTGTTCTGTGGCGGTTACTCGTGGGCAGTCGGAAGGTGACGTAATGGCGGCGAGCGGGGTGGCAGAAGCGGAACCAGGAACTTCCAGTGACTAAAGAAGGTCAATGACATAGACATTACCGAGAGACTCGTGCCGAAGAAGAGTGAGTGGGCAGACAAGCAGATTGTAGACTAGCATCGTTGTGGTACCAGAGGTTACGTCGAGAACAGCAGATGGAAGTGACAGAAGAGTGCGCAGAATAAACTGTAATGACAGCGTGAACAGGACAGGAGATTGGTGCACAGATGAACACGACAAAGCGATGAGCACCACACTTTCTGGAGGCGTGTCAGTATCAGTGGCTGCAGCAATCTTTTGTGGAGCGGCAACATCATGAAGCTGATACACCGGTATCCAATAGGCAATGTAGCGACTCATTTGACCTTTACTTCTGTAATGTTTTGCGGCAATAGCGGCAGCCTTCGGCATTGCGACAAGCTTGCAGCTCTTGCCTTCGGAGCTGCAGTACTTAGTTTCCCTCAATTGAAGGAGGACAGCGGCACAATGACGATATCGATCAGAGACTCGGTGAAGGAGAACGACGAGCGCTAAAATTCTGACGAACGTTCCAAAGGTCCGGTGGCCAGTTCGGACCCGGATCACGGTGGGCTGCAGTCTGGTGCGGTTCAGTGACGACGTCCGAACGCGGCAAGCGGCGGCGACAGAGCCGTGCCACATGTCCCGCGAGGCCGCAGGCGAAGCATATCGGCCGATTGTCCCGCGTGCGCCAGGGATGTTGCGGCCGGACGTACTGAGGATACATTACTGAGGAGATGGTAGGGCTGAAAGGCGGTGGCATCGAATAGGGCAGCTGTGGCATTGAGTAGGGGCGCATCGTTAGTCGAAGACGCAACGCGACTTCAGCGCACGTCAGAAGTGCGGTAACACGTCAGCAGATTGCACTGCGCACGGAGCAGTGCAACCTGCTCGCTGATGGCCTCCTTCAGGGCCGAGGACAAAGGTTGACAAGGCTTCTGGGTGAGAGGAACCAGAGAGAGCTGGCGCGACACTTCTTCACGAATGAATCCTTTGATATTGGTCAACGTAGAGCCGTCATGAGTGTGTCCGGGAGCATGTGCCAAGCTCGAAAGGGATGCCACTTGAGGAACAATATGGCAGGCGAACGCTCGCTGCCTCCGTAATTCGTCAAAGCTTTGGAAGTAGGTGACGACAGCTAGCATGGTGGTAGGATTATTGCCCAGGAGCATCTGGAAATAATCATCTTCAGTGCCCTTGAGGATCTGCTTTATCTGGTTTTCCTCAGTCATGGTTCGTCTTACAAGGTTGCATATATCGATTACATCCTCATTATAGCTGGGGAAGTTCTCACCTGGCTGTTGTGCGCGTTGGCGGAGGCGTTGTTCGGTTCGAAGCTTTATCACAGCAGCTCGGCCAAATAGATGCACAAAGACAGTCTTAAACTCAGTGTATATCGCAAAGGTTGCCTCCTGGTCGCGAAACCACGGGTTGACGAGGTCGACTAGATGAAAAATAAGGCGGGGGAGCCAGGCCGCACGTCCCATTTGTCCCATTTGTTATGGTTGCTCACCCGTTCATACGACGAAAGCCAGTCGTCAACGTTAGTGTCGACAGTGCCACTGAACACAGCTAGGTCATGTTCCCGAACGGGACCGCAGGTGACTGGACTCGTTGACGAAGTGGGTCGCTCACCGACGTTGTCTGGCATGGTGGTGGCGTCAGTGCCGGGATGAGTGTGGCTCCGGAGTTCCAGGGCAATGCTGTAGGGCGTTCAGCACCTACATCAATTTCTACTAGCTTCATTGGCGGTTATCGCGAAGACATAGACACAGTCACCTAGAGTCGAGCGCCGAGCAGCCGAGTAGACCCAGCCAAAAACAAGCGCGAGCTGCTGCACAGAGGCGTCCGTCCTCTTTCTCTTCAGCAGACAAGCGACAGGGACGAGGAGCGTTGCTTGAGCTCTTCATAACAATAGAAATGCTTACGCATTTAAAACCAAGAGTTTTGAAGCGAAGAAGCTTGAAACCAGTGGCACAGTTCAAGGAAAATTTTTTTCGCTTTACGATTGTACCCGGAGCTACCACATACGTGTCCTTCATGGTTACGTCTACCTGCGGTGTATGACGCGAATAGCTTTAAAATGTTCTTGCATAAAAATGGGTAGATTTATAATATTTCCAGTCTGTGGTCGCAATTAGACTATTTTGAGCAGGATAGAGGGCAGCAGCGACACAGGCTAGAAGCGCGCTAAGGGTAGAGCTAACCCAGAACAAGGCGGTAGAGAAGATCATAGCTGAACTAGGGATTCTGGAAAGCACTGGTATCGATGCTTCGACAAGAGCGCCGCGAAGAGAGCTGATTATGAAGCTGGAAATCTGCAGAGAACAAGCAACACAACGCAGTGACCTTCACGTCAATTATTACCATCCAAAAATACCGCGAACTTGGCACAGAGAAAGCCGTTACGCCACCAGCGAACGGTTACGTTAGGATAGTCGTTGCGGGCACCGCGATATCGTAACCAGCTTACCAACGTAATTATGAGAAACGGCGTTATCTTCTATGTGGATGTGAACGTAAAATAACCTCTAGTATGAGAGACATTAGGTGCAGAGGCCCGAGTGCAGATTACCCGCCTACCGGGAAAGCAGTCCGGGATCAGAGAGCGAAGCCCAAAGAACACATGTGGCACACATTGGAAATACGAAACCGCTTCATGTTAATGGCAGAGTAATTGACATGCTGCAGGGGCGCGGATAAGGAATCGCGAAGAAAGTTGCCAAATCTATCGGCACATTCAGGGCAGTTCCAGGGAACGTTATACTCGCGTTTTGCAGTTTCCCGATGTTGAAATGTAGTGGCTTTAAATAGAAAGGGCAGTGCCAGTGGTAAACACATAGCTTTGGACGCAAGGTAAAAGCGTTGACATCAACCAAAAACTGCTTCGGGTAGTGAGCAACACGTTAGGTAGCGTTTGGCTTTGGCGGTACGGCATCGGAGAGCGGGACGGCAAGCAGATTCTTTAGGTGGACTCGAGGAATTAAACTTCACCGACAATTATGATACACCCTAATGCATTATCCTCATGTTTATTATGATTTGCCTGTTCTTTCTTAATGAGGTGCTTTTATGGGCTCTGAGTGTTTTTTTGTCCTTTTCTCTGCAAGATGGTTTCCATAAAACCTTCTAAAGTGAAAGATGATGAATGCCAACAATCCCACAGCTGCAGACCCACACAACCAAGAATTTTCAAACAAGTCAGAACTAACTATCGGTAGCTAACCACACACTTTCCCTCGATATCCAATTCTAATAGTATCTCACGTGAAAATAAATCATATTCCATCTTCCATTCATTCTCTCGTTACCTGAAATATGCTTATTAGAACAGTTATCTGCTACGTTGGTAATGTGCATCGAATTGGTCTTTTGCATAGTTATGTTTGTTAGTCAAATTCATTTCTCCCTTTTTATATATTATCCCTTGTCTTCATCTTCTATAGTTCCTGTTTTGTCTTGGCCTCCCTGTGCATTGTGTTCTCTTTAAAATTATGTAAAATTTTTTAAACTAGAGGGGCCCCTCACAGTTTCTATCATTGAGACACCTTATCTTGATGCTCATTCTGTATTTTGCCCAAACGTAGGATTCAAGTGCGAAAAATTATCCTCTTGCTTTTTGAAAGCAGGTAACTACTTCACTTTTCTTTTTAAACTTCTGTTTCCGCTCGCGACGACTTCACGCAGCGCTGCTTTTGCAGCATGCACGTTACAAGTAATAATGAAATATGTAATTAAATCATGTTAGGTATTTGTGGAACTAATTGCGGTGCTTAGTTCCACGTCTAGTGTGCTCAACGTTAAGGCGGCGCATGGTACGGTATTGTATGATGAACTTTATTCACTTCCTGAAGATCAACCCTTATGTTGACCCTGGCGGCTCTCATGTCGGGACATATATTATTTAGGAGCTAAAAGAAAATTATAAAAGAAAGTTGTGTGGGGACAGTAAGGTTTAATCTTACTGCCGTATCGTGGTTATTCTGGACGGCCTGTACTTGATCTAAAGGAATCGCACTGTGAAGGACTCGTCCCCACTAGTCTCGTTCCTTGTCATAGTCTCCGAAAGACACAGGACGCTGCCTAAGCATATGAT
Organism: Dermacentor variabilis; assembly: GCF_050947875.1. Lineage (NCBI taxonomy): Eukaryota > Metazoa > Arthropoda > Arachnida > Ixodida > Ixodidae > Dermacentor > Dermacentor variabilis. The sequence continues at coordinate 67,121,199 of NC_134573.1, forward strand.
CCAGAGTAATGGTGCCATTACACTTCTCAAAACTGATTGACACCTCTATTTCTGGATATAGCTTGTGTATGAAGTTTGCGCTCGGATGAGTTTTTGTCTGTAACATTCTCAGAGTCACCCCTTGAGCTCTATTGAGCTTAACTGGTGGCATTGGGAATTCCCTTCTGTTACCTAGTAATGCTTCGTAATTTCATTATATGTTCGTAATTGGTCCCTGTTCTCCTCCTGTGTATTATTGGGGTCCCTGTCGCGTAGTGCACGTATAGTAAGTCCTCGTGCAGCTTCCGTTAGTCATCTCGCTTAAATCTTTCTGAGATGGATCGACAGACCCCGTGTGTGCAGGAAACCAGTGGATATCGATTCCTTCGCTCTCCAACTCACCGATCTGCTGGGCAGCTCTTTTGACAACAAAGCCTTTGGAAAGCTCTCTAATAGCCATCTTAGAGTGACTGTAAAATAGCGTCCGCTTATTATTCCTTCAAGCCTATGCTATCGCTAGTTGTTCCGGGACTGTCGTGCCTTCAGTCATGATTGTAATAGCAGCCCGATTGAGACCATCTGCACATACTACTACTGCCGTAAACGCTTTCTTTTCTCTGACCCATGCAGCATCTACAAAAGCCGCCTGTTCTCTGTCGTGTTCTATCTCTTGTAGGGGAGCTTTGGCCCTTGCCTTTCGTTTTTCCAGGCTTTGCACCGGGTGCATATTTCTGGGGAAAGGAGTCGTCTTGATTATCTTTCTTATGCTATCTTTTAGTTCTACTTTGTCTTCACCTGAAATTTTGGATTAGGCTGTGCACTACGTTACCTCTTTGAGTATTGCTCTAGCTGACCTCGTTCCAGAGAGGCTCTCTGCAAGTTATTTGCTGTAAAAAATTTAAATTTTGGGGTTTTACGTTCCAAAACCACTTTCTGATCATGGGGCATGCCGTAGTGGAGGTCTCCGGAGATTTGGACCACCTGGGGTTCTTTGAGGTGCACCTAAATCTAAGTACTCGGGTGTTTTTGCATTTCGCCCCCACCGAAATGCGGCCGCCGTGGCCGGGATTCGATCCCGCAACCTCGTGCTCAACAGCCCAACACCATAACGACTGAGCAACCACGGGGGTGGGTAATTTGCTGAGCTTCAACTATCACGGCTATTGTGTTGCGGAGTCCCACTTTCCCTAATTTATCATATTGCGTGTGAATGGGGGTAACCCCACTATTGTGTTGACAAGCCTTTTAATTAATCTGTTCAGCTTGTTTAGCTCTGTCTGTGTCCAATTGAGCATCCCAGCTACATAGGAGAAGTGACACAAGGCGAAAGCGTGGACCAGTCTCATGGCGCTCTTCCCTTCTAAACATCTGTGTAGTGATTCTCCTTAGCAACCTTACTCCCTCCTCAGTCTTGCTTTTGATGTGTCGCATTGTTCTTCCGTTTGTCCCGCTGGCTTCCAGGTGTAACCCTAACACTCTAATGGATTCTGCTTGCTTAATAGATTCGCCTAACTTCGTGGTTAGTGCTAACCTGGGCTCTTCCTCAAAAACATATCCTCTCGGTTTTCTAGTCGTTCTTCTGTTATTGAGTACAAGGAGTTCACACTTATAAGCAGAGAATTTGAGTCCTATGTCTTTTAGAATGAACTCTACCTCATAAATGCTCTTCTGAAGTCTGCTTTCCGCCTGTCCCATACTCTCTTCAGCGGCCCATATAGTCATATCGCCTGCATAAATGGCGAAGTGAATGCCCCCTATCCATTTTAATCCCTTTAACACTTTTGACTTGGACAGGTTGAAAAACATAGGTGGCAAGACCGACCCTTGCGGGGTCCCTCTATCACCGAGATCCATCTTCTTTGATTTAATATTGCCTAATCAAAGGTGAGCTGAACGAGTGCAAGATAGGCTTTGACCACTTCATAGACTTTTATGCCCAATCTCAGTATGGAAATGACTTCAAATAATGCTCTATCTTTAATTCTGTCAAAAGCTTTTTCGACATCCAACTCCAAGAGAGCTCGAGTGTTCTTTGGTTTGGCTAATAGCAGTTGATGTTTTATTAACAACATGGCATCTTGTTTTGACAAGCCTGGTCTGAAATCAATCAGATTATACGGTAGGATGTCAGTGTGCTCCACATATTTCGTTAAATTGTTCAATATGACATGGTCCATTGTCTTCCCTCGACATGATGTTAACGAAAATGGCCTGAGGTTATCGAAGTTGATTTGTTTGCCTGGCTTTAGTATTAGGATAGTACTACTGGCCGTCCACCATTCTTCTGCATATAGCCCATCTTTCCATAATTCGTTATTCTATGCGGTCAGATATTTTATTGATTCGTCGTCCAATTTCTTAAGCAATCCGTTAGCGATGCCAGTCGGGCCCGCTGCTGACCTAGTATTCAAATCATATAGTGACGTGCGTACCTCACTTTCAGTTAATCCTGATCCATGTAGTAGCATTCTACGCCTAAGTAATCGGGATAACTTACATCCTGATCCTCTTTCCTGAGAGGCAAGTACTTAGCTGCCAATCGCTCCATTAGGCTTTCTGCGCTTGCAGTCTGACTTTCCTGGTATACCAGCTTCGCCAGTGCCGTACGTCTATTCGATTTAGTGCCTTTTTCATTGAGCAGATGTCTGAGCAGACTCCAATTGTCTCCAAGTTTTATCCTTCCATCTACACATTTACGCACCTCATCCCATTCTTCTTTCTGTAAATATCGTTCGTGCTGCTCAATATCCCTACTGAGCCGAGCAATTCGTTTCCTCAATCTTCTGTTTAAGTATTGGTAATTCAATCTTTGTAAAATCAATTCCTTGGCTTCGATCAAATGCGTCAACCTACTGTAAATTTGTTAGACCCCTTCCTGTCTCTATAGCCTTAGTCGCTGCATTCAAGTCGTCCCTAAGCTGAGCAGCCCACTCTGGTAGTCTGCTGTGGTCCTTTCTATCTGTGTATGCTCTGTCTTTTCTGATTTTTCTAAATTGATCCCAGTGTGTTTAAACGGAATGGTTTACCTACGCCTCCATAGTTTCAACCATTACGTGTACCATATAATGGTCCCTCCCTAGATCTGCGCCTGAGTTGATCCAGTCTGCCCTGGGTAAGATATAAGTGAATGGTAAGCCCGGTGTAGTGTCTCTGCACGTGAAAGTGCCATACCTAGTAGGCCTAAATTCGTGGCGAGATGCCAGGTTTCTTCCCCTTTCTTACTACTCCAGCGGTAACCTCAAGATTGTTGTGGGGCGTTGAAGTGCCCTCCTATTATGAGGGGCGCAGTTTTGACTACCCCAATGGCCTTATTAAAAATTGATTTGAAGCTTTGGCTAATCTCTCCGGATCTGCTATATATAATGAGGCAGCAGAAGCTTTGCGCTTTACTTCTGCGCCTTTTTAGGACCATTTCAACCAATATGTATTCAATTTTTCTCTCTCCTACTTTCAAATCATGCTCTATGTAGAGAATTTTCTTGTCAATCAGGGTGGCAATTCCTCTGCCCGGCTCCTTGGCTTTGCGTACCGAGTTAAAGCCGGAATGCGTGATCTCCTCCACTAGCGTTTCCTCCAGCATTATGAATTTAGACCTATTTTCAACCGTTTTGATTATCTGAGCTAGTGAAGCTCTTTCCTGCTGAAATCTTCTGCAGTTCTACTGCCGCACACTAAGGCTCTTTCTGCTATCCATTATTATTGCCGTTACCACCTGACTTGCTACCCTGTCACTGTTCTCTTGACTGTACCACCGACCGCTCCTGGGAGTGTTCTAGCGCTTTTGGCTTGCGAGGGCATATATTCCTCATCCTCTCCTTGGGCCTCTAGCTCTTTCAGCCTTTTCTCGGCCATTAACTTCCACTTCCATGTTTTATGCACCTTAAGGTTAACGCTGTCTACCGTGTCCTTTAGGTCCCCTAATCGCATTCCTAATCTCTTCCAGAACTGAGCGCATCGATTTAACCTCCGGAACTACAGATCTCGTTTTGGGCGCCGCTGTGCCTTCTTCCTCTTGGATGTTACTGCTGCTCCCTGGCTTAGCTATTTCCACGCTGCCGCTTTCGGGCCTCAATGATCTGTTCATTTGCTGCATCATCTTAAGTTCTTCATTTGCTTTCTTTCAGCTGTTCTACTCTGGCATAATTGCTTTGTTCCTGCGAGGTCATTGCACCTGTGTCTTTCACAGTACGTTTGACTTTCTCGGGCCAGGTCGCTCCTGGCTCATTTTTCTTCGTTGCCTTCAGCTCTTGCTTCTCGAAGCGCACCTGCGCCTCCCGAGACTTGGAATGGATTCTTCCCCTTGATGTTGAACGCTGTCTTGATCTTGATGGGTTTCTTGAGCGTGGGTGCCTGCCGGCGCCCGAAGGGGTTTCCTTTGTCAGTTGGGCCGATTCCATCACGGTCTCCACTTTGGAGCGCTGTCTTCTTTTTACTCTCACTACATATGGTACTTGGAAACGCTGCTTGCAAGTCGTGCCACCTGTGGGCTGATATTCGCCGCAGAACTTGTATTTGCGAGAGAAGATATGATCCTACCCTGGGTCTTGCATACCACATCCCCTGCACTGCACAATATCAGGTGGGGCGCAAACGTCTGAACAATGTCCAGTACGTCCACATGCGTAACATACCTCAAATTTCTTCCTCTACAGATACCACCTGACGAGGATTGACCCATATTTGATGAAATTGGGCGCCCCGAATCCTCTGAATATCACAATAACCGAGACGGCAGCTTTGATACGTTGTGTAGCCAACGCCGTTGTGTTGTATTCAAGCACAATCGTCTTTTGTGATCACACATTGTCTGTCATTGAGGTTCACTCTTCTAATAACCCCCTTGCGCGTATTGTGCTGGGTTGTTTCATAAACGCTCACTTCATATTCCTCGTCCATGACAGTAATGGCCTTGATTCTCACACGCCTTTCGGCATGATCGGAGTCCGATGCATAAACCACCACGATATTCTGCGTGAAGTTGGGCGAGACGATGTCTTCCTTCGCTTGGTCTGCTGTAAGTCTGGTCACCTCACCGATTGCTTCTCCAATAGCTGTACTAACCTTGTTCAGGTTGAGGCCTCCACGAGGCCTAAGGATGATATGCCTGTGCTCCTCCGGCAGTTTCGGCATCCTTGAGGCCTTCACAATCCGGCGCTTCAGCTTGTCGGCACCGGCACCGCCTTGGTTGGCGATCATCTTTCTCCACCAGCTCCCCAGGTCCTTTTCGCAGAGCGCGATCTTCAGTTGGTGACCACCTGCCAACCCTTTCTGTCATCGCCGTCTTCCATCTCTGAGGAGAGTTCGTCGTCCATACGTATATCAGCCATGCCGGCTTGTCGGGCTCGCTAGACTTACGTCGCGTTAGGCCCAGCTTGGCGCCCATGTGCGATGCACAGAAAAAGGGAGATTAAAGTCCAAAAAATGCTGGCCCACCTTGTACAAAGCTATCCACCGATTAGTGTTAACCTATCTAATTCGGTGATGAGCTAGAATGTGTGGTCCTGCCAAAATTATCTGCAGAATCATTCAAAAAGGCGGAACCAATATTAGGCACGTCTGCTCTCTTCTGATTTTTCTTGTTGCTTTCAAGCTTCAACATTTGCTTTGGTTTAAAAATATAACCAGCTATACGTGAATTCTCATTTTGAAATTAGTGGGTTCAGTGAACGCTCTTCGCTTCCTTTGCTTGGATCTATAGTCTGACCTGTTATTTAGTGGCAATGAAGTAAAATGCAAGGGAAACTAAGCGAATACACTTACATCAAGAAGATCTTCAAAGGTAGCAGGTCCAGATTCAACTCTGGCTACAAAGAGCGCTACAATTATTAGGAGCTTCGCACGGTACATGCTCGCAGAAATTGGAACTGTCAGTCTTAAGCAAGAATATGTACCGCTGCATATATATGTTCTACGCACCTGTTGAATATAGGAAGATAGCAAGCCCAGCAAACTCATTGTATTTCTTCACAACATGCTCTTTCGCCCTATTATGTTTCCCCATTTCCATATGCTCCTGTCCCAAATATAGAAAGCTTTCTTAACATCTTAACCGTCTTCAGTATAGTTCGGAAAGCTGGTATTTTCCTGAACAGTTAAGTTGAAAGAACCAGTTTCTCATAACAGAGTTGATTTATGCTTGAGGGCATGAGCGAACAAAGAGCGTTGGCGAATTATTTTTGAGCAAGCTTTCAGCAAGTGCGCGGTAGCCTTGTATTCTATACTGGGCAAGAGGAAAAGGAGAATAGTAGTTAATATTTATGGTGAGGAGCTTAAAATTAGAATTCGCTCTCTGGCTTTGTTCCTCACAGTCATATATATATTCATGAATACTGTTGTGGGAAGCTGACACAGCTCAAATAGTGAACTCGGAACTGAGGTGTTCTGGAGGATGTGTCGAGTTTGGCGAAATTCAGGGTCTTCACGAGCTCTGGCGGCGCCCCAAGATGAAAGAACTAATGGTACAGATACAATATTGGTCCGTTGGCACGCCTCTAGTTTTACTGGTTTATCTAGTTTCACTCTCGGTGCCTATCATCTCTTGGGCCGTGCCCCATGGCTGGTCGACAAATTGGGGCTCATGTGATCATACGGTCAGTGCATGGTGTGGAGATACGCGACTCTCACGCACCCCCTGATATGTTTTTCCACATAACTCCCGCCTCCTGTAATCCGGCTTCGCCGCGTGGCCTGATGCCCACGGCAGTCGGTCTGGTTGAAGCGCAGTGCGACATATGGCGCAAGGGTTGCGCTGCTAACGCCACCAAACGGGGGGTTACTTGGGTGCGGAAAGGAGAAGGCGCTTCCTCTTTGGTTCATGATCGCCAAGCTGCGCGGACGTTCCGCACGTGCGCTGATCCATGCTTCTGCGAGACCGTCTCGCGAGGACTCGTTCGAACGCGCCATCGTTCACGTGACCGTACGCGCGAGCGACCAGGCGTTGGTGCCCAGCATGGGGTGAACATATTCGCTCGCTATCCAGTCACGGTGAGTCGGGCTCCCGCGATTTGTCGCGCGCCCATCGGCATGTTTTCTGGATAGCAACTCGGCTAGCAGGCACCAGTCTATGAAAGGTGCAATAAATGCCCTTGTGGTTGTTTGCAATACTATGTTGTCGTTCCTTTGTCCCAAGAGCATGGGTGAGGATCCCACAATGGATGGTCCCTTCTTTCACTTGTTTGTCGCTCCACGAGTGCCTCACATGCCCAAGGAAGTTATAAAATAAATGTATTGGTACAACATTATTAGTCCCTTTAGTGTCTTTTAGAAGCATTTTAATGTTGACAAGATTTACAATAACGCGTATTAGACAACATTGCAATTCATACCACGAGGGAACGCTGCGATGGTGTCATCAGCTGGCGAGCATGGCGCCTAAGCTGAGAGTGTGAAAAATCTGAAAGGCCTCGTGTAAGCAAACTTGTAAAACTAACTTGCAATGCATGACGTAGTAATGAGGCTAAAGCATGAGCACTATTTCTCGGACACTTCTGTTCCTCCGTGAGCAACTTTTCTGTGCACACCTTAAGGCTGCAATAATTTCGGTGAACTTACAGATCGCAACGCGCACCAAATGTTCGACGGCGTAATGCTGCGGAAACAACTTGTCCGGTGCTGCTTCTGTGAGCTCGCGGAGTTCTCCCACTAAGCGCGACCGCAAGCATAACCAATATTACATACAGTATGCAAAAGAAAGACAGCTATACCGCTACGATGCGAAAATGAAGTAGCCCCGACGATGGACCTTGCAACCAACACAGTTAAGGAGATCTAAACAAACTGCAGATAAGTATATTTCTACGGTTTGATATACATCATATTAATATTTCTTAGATTAGGTCACTGTCGTAATAACGAACTGTATGTCCTCCAGTTTAAAATGCGCTGAGAGGACAATGTGTCTTCTTGCTTGCACATGCCCGTGGGCCCGCGAACGTATGGGAGTGACGGCGTTTGCCAGAGCTTCCAATACAAGCCACTCCCCTCAGTAGGCGTATGCTATAGGCAACAATCATGGTGGAAAATGAGCTCGCACCACATGCGGCAAAAAAAAGTATTGGTTGGACTGCCATGCGTCTGCTCTTCAAATGAATGAATTAGTAGCCTTCTTGGAGAGGCATCCAAACCTAGCCAGGCCGTGCAGCGAATTATCCGGGCGCTTCAAGGGCCAATAGCGGGATAAACTGGGGGGGAGAGCTGAAGGAGAATTTCAAGGAGCGTGCCCCGCAAAGTAGAGTGCGGCAAGTTGGCGGCGGCATTGGTCCGAAGTCAATGCACCAATCAAGCGGAATGCAGTCGTTGTGACAGCAGCTGCCATGTCAGTTACGCTGCTATTATAGTTATTCCAAGAAAAAGACGCTGTTGTTATCGCTCTGCGTTATGCTCACAATGAAATATCGCCTTATTCGGTAATTCAATAAATGTTGACTAACTGCGGCACCATAGTGTCACAGATGCTTTTAGTAGTTTTTAATCATGTTAAATGCGTTTCAGAGAACAACTTACCACAGTTGTTTTCGCGAGTATCCTTTTAATTTGAAGCTTTTCAGCGTACCACATTATTAGACACGTTTTGTCCTTAGTTTAAGTAGCACAGTTGGTGGAAAGCTACCAGGGCTCTAAGGGAGGTTTCTGTCGTTGATTGTTCCTGACTGTGTCATGGGATTGGGACCTTCACTGTTGCTGAAGGACTCCACACTGGTGAGTGCAGTGCTGTGTATGCAGTTTAATTTTGTTTGTTTAATCTCTAGCATTAAAGTGCAATCCATATACTGCATAAAATCTTCCACTTCCACTCGACTACAGCGAATGCCATGTGAAGAATGCAAAAAGCTCCATTCTATATCGCACAGGTGTGGAGCTGACGCTCAACTCAATAACACACAATACGGTTTAAGACTGTTACACTGTAAAAGGGTTTGTTTGCTTACTTTTATTTAGGCAACTAATCTGTTTGTTTTACCATCATTCTGCAGGAGCCACAGCCTTCGACCAGCCATGTGAACCCCCCAACAGTCCCACTGCAGCAGCAAATTTCCGGCGCCTCATTCGCATTTTGTGTGCAAGTTGTACACAAATTATATATGTGACTTATTCTTTCATAGCTTACTATCTTTCTTTTTACGAGCTTGCACAAATGTACTAGCCGATCAATTATTGGTTGTATGGATTTTTGCTTTCTGTGACTACACATAAACAATAAGCCTGAATACGTCGGGCTATGTGCCACTGCAACCTCATGGTAACGAGTAACAAGCATTCGTGTAACACGCCTCACCGTGTGCTTTACATTCCTTCTTTGTTTTTCTCCTCTTTGTACACCACAGTCCCACCACACAAACGCAACGGCATAGAGCTGCACCGCAGGCTGGCTGATACCCTCAAAGGCGGGTATTTGCCGACAATTGCTGCACACCATAAAAGGCTGGCCGAGGCAGTGAGGGGTCTGCGGGCTGAAACAACACATGCATGTAAAATCTTCAATTGCAAAGCATTCTGCAACCACATTGTGTGCTTGGTTTCTGAAACCATGAGACAAGGGCTTGATGCACCTAAGGAGATAGGTGGGCATTTCTGTAAATGACCCTGTCTCCGCCTTCCTTGCTACCTGGCTCGTAACTTATCGGCGTATTCACGCCTGCTGTTTCCTAGAACGATCGGAATACCACAAGATGTAATGCTGTTAACGTTCTGAATCTAGAAGCACACCACTTTGAAAAACCTGCATAGGCGGCAATAATTGCAAGCCTTGCTTGTGGTTGCAAATGAACGGAAATGCCTTTAGTATCCAGAATAGAAAAAGACGGGAGAAAGCAGGCTGGTCCACACGCTGGCCCTTTTTAGGTGAATTTGCACAAGCAGAAAGACACCTGCTTCTCCTTTCTTTCTTTAAATATATGTTTTTGCTCCTCCGCCTCCTTGAGCCTTTCAAAGCTTATTCTTCGGCTATTAATTCAAGCGTACGCAACCTGGCACTTGACAATGTCATCGGGCTGGAGTGGTGGTCGTTCTATTGTCGCAATTTCAGCTTGGTCATTCGACTGCCTTCATGTCACCGTCGCTACGTAGTCGTTGTCACACAAACACACTGGTCGTTATCCTAATGTCCTCGTACCGCCTTCGTCCAATTCTCGTCTTTTACCATAGTGTTCAATTCGGGCTCGTCATTTACCGTCGTCAATGTTCAATTACCGTTATGCCGCCATCGTCGCTCGATGTCACGCCACCGTCGTCATCATCTCGTCGTCACGCCATCATTGTCACCCACTTGCCATCATCGCATAGTTATCACGCCGCCGCCATCGTCACGCTGCCGTAGTGAGCTACCGACATTATTTGAGAACTGTCATCGCATTGTCGTCAGTGTATGCTTAGAAAGCAAGCGAGCACTCGAGCATCGCAGTGGAGTGTAGTACAATGAAATCATAGCATTGTAATACTTGCTTTACTACGAACTGTCTTCGACGAAGCAGCCAGACGAAACATCTAGCCCGCCTCACAGCTCACGTTTAAGCATTCACGTTATGCTGTCGTAACCGCGTTATTTGTCTTTTCTTTTTAGCTAAAAACCTGGCGAAAGAATATGCAGGGTGTTCTTTTTAGACAACACAGCTCTTTTATAAAAAGGGTATACGCGCATAGAATGGTACCCTTTTGCAGAGGAGCTCGTAGGCAAGGCGGACATACGTTGCCGCCAATTGCGTCGGCTTCAGGGGGTCTAATTTAAAAAGTGGTAAATAACGTGTTAAACAGCTTTTTATTCGTGCCTTAGGTGCATAATTAAATGGTGAATTTGAAGGCCGTGCCATTTTTTACACCCACAATTTTTAAAAATATTTAGTTTCTCACCTAATTCGTGATATTCATCATGGAATTGCAATTATAAATTCAAGCAATGCCGAAACATCGCTCCGCGAGGGCGCAGAAATGGTGGCGCTGCTATCGTATCAGTTTTTTTGTATGTGCAAATTGAAATAAAAAATGACTAGGGTGCCTCGATGTAGCGCGCCGCCGTACAGGGTGGAGACACTGCCTTCGTCACCGCCATATTGAGGCGAGCGCAGATACGGAGGGCAATGGAGCGTCGGCCGATATTCTTGCTTAACATGCGCTTTCGCCGGAAAATTCGGGTGTATAAACGTCTTCAATATTTACTCGCAATCCTAAAGCTTCTTGCACACAGAAATAGAATAGCGTATGCTTGCAGGCATAGACCTCAGAGGAAATGACTACTGTGCAGCAAGGTGCGCGTTGGGCAACCGGGATACTCAGCCCGATGAATTTCTTGACTCGACTGGCTGCTTTTTAAAGGAAGGCCTTTCGGTGCTGTCGGGCATGAGAGTTTATAAGGCGCATAATATGTAGTAGGCTTCGATAGTGTCTCTTGTTACAAATCAGGAACCAGTTAAGCTTGGGTTATCCGCGTATGTCGAAAACTACTAGCCTTGCTGTGAATTATCTGCGTTTGTTGTGAAGGAGGCACCGAAAGGTTCCTAAAAGAAGCAACTTATTTGGCTGACTTGTGCCTACTAAGAACTACGCAACTACGCGGTGGCGATAGCAGCAAACGTGCTCGGCTGTCATCGATGAACAGGATGCCCGCCGCTCCCAGCCGAGATCAATTTAAAGCCGGTAAGGAAAACTCAAGATAACATGCTAAAGACAACGAAAAAATTATGGAACCCGACATAGTCGCCCGTGGCTCAGATCAATCTAACCACATAATGCTAACCACATAATGCTGGTACCTAAAAGCGGACAGGTACAATACTCTTATTAGAAGCAGCATAGGCGTTATGGCTTACCCGCTTACCCCGCAGATCTTCGAGTTATCGTTTGCATTCTAGTCTTTACGCCTCACTTTCGCCTTCCATACGTTTATCCGTTCCTTACCCCGTAGAAAGCGAAAACAGCGCATGCCTTTCGTTGTCGAGGCGGCGCACAGCGGTACACAACAACCAGGCATGCTGGTTTTTGTGAGTGAACAGAGCTCAATCGCGCAGCAGCTGGCGCACAACACAGCGGCTCCGCAAACTTCCCAACAATGTTGATTTGCCAATGCTGGACGGAACGGGCGCCGCTAGCGACTCGCCCCAATATGGCGACTGCGGAGCAAAACGGCGGCGCGGCGCTGGCGAAAAGGTGTCGCCACCCTCTATTACGGTCGATACATCGAAGTACCCTAAACTACAGTCACTGGAAAAAGTTTCAGAGTACCGCTTTCGGTTTCCCCGCGCCGCCGACGCGTTCATTGGCCCAACCGTACCACGTGCCTTATACCTTCCTAGCGCCGGGCGGGCTGGCTGAGTTATAGCGCTGGCAGCGCAGGTTGCCTACGTTTTTTTTGTGTGTTCCGATTGTCGCGCTCGCGTTTGACTGCAAGGAAATCATGCTTGGCTGCTGCGCCTTCGGATGCAGCAACCGAACTGAGTCTGGAAAGACTCTTTTCCAGATTCCGACCGGGAAAATGACCGAGAGCGTCGTTCTGCGTGGTTACACAGAATCGGCCGGGGGAACTTCAAGCCTACAAAAACACGTGCGTGTGCGAGGTGTAAGTACACCTTGCTTGTGCTTTTCGGCACTGTTTTAGAAGATATTTAAGCGAAGTGCACGCGGCGTTAGCGATGCTACGAAAATAGGAGTTCATTGCAGGGATCGTTCGCGTCTTGCACACTTGACGTGGGTACACGTGTACGTGTTTGTTGCTCAACACGCGCGGTTAATCCGTGCTCGTGGCGCGCGAAGGCACACTTGTCGCGCGAGAATTCCGCGTCCTCACGTGCACCAGGTACTCGCATGATTTCTCCGCGCACGTGAGCGCGCTCTGGCCTCGAGTCACTCTACCCATATGGCAGTTGTTTTTCGCAGATCGTGACGATCGCAGTCAATAAAAACATGGTCAATGCGAGGCCCATGATACTTCCTTTTTTCCACATATCCTTTGCTCATTTCTACATACGCATGTCGAGCTTGAAAGCAACGGCCAGGTGATATTCAGAACACATGCCTCAAATTTTGAGCTTATAAGCCGAGCACATGCAATGAACTGAAGTCAGCATACATATTATGTTTTATGTTGAAATGCTACTTTGCATACCCAAATAATGTTGTGCTTGATGCATAAAAAGAAATACAAAACAACGGAACACCCAGTAGCTTTAGTTTGACTCTGTCATTATGCATGTTACATAAACCGCTCTAAAAGCACAATAATTTTATACATCGCCTATGTAACTTAGAAAAATAAGTGCTGCGTCACCAGCGGGCGTTCCTGCTTTTTTTTTACACAGGCAGCAGATCTAATAAAAGTCTAATAAAAGTCATAAAACAATAAAAGTAATATAACAGCCATAAGTCTAATAAAACAGTCATAAATAAGTTGAGAAGAGTAGCCGCTCATTGAGGGGCGGGGGGGGAACGCACTAGACAGCCGCGTTCATAAATCGTAATGTAGCAAAATCTCGCTCACTATCAGTGTACAGATGTACATAAACGTTGCTGTAATCACGCAAATGGCTCATATTGGCCTTCCCCAAGATTTAGTGCGTAAAATGGTAATCGAAGTTGGTTTTTACGCCTGTTGTGCACAGATCGTGATACGATCACGGCGCAAACACCGGTGCGCACACGGCAGTCGCAGTGTGTCGTGCGTCTACGGCGGACGAAGTCGCCCGGCAGAATCGAGAACGCGTGGTATCCGTTTGCAAACTAAATTAAATGTATCCGATTTAGCTCCGAATTATACAGTGAACGTGCGTGCCTGTGACACCGTCAGGTGTTAGTTTCGTCCTGCTTGGAAACATTCAATAGAAGCCGACGGCGGTCCACGTTGTTCATGCCCGAAAGCACAAGCATGCCTCATTTCGGCTCGATGTGACGAAATGTTTCCTTCGTAGCTCGCTCCGCGGAAGGAAAAAAAACGCGTGCTTAAGCTCCCGATAGCAGCGCTAAGCTGCTGCCTACAATCGTAGCACAGTTCCAGCAGTAAACCCGATCGGCGTGCGAAACAACCACCGGCTGCATTACTTCGAACAAAATAACATTTTAACGCGATAGCGTTAAGGAGCTCGTGTCGCAGAAAAGCCGGCGTCGTCGGCGTCGGTGTCGGTGTCCGCGGCGTTGGCCGTGAGCGATAAATCCCGGCAGGCATTTCATAAATAAAAAGCAACTTCCAAGATGGGCTGGGTGGGAATCGAACCAGGGTCTCCGGAGTGTGAGACGGAGACGTTACCACTGAGCCACGAGTTCGATGCTTCAAAGCGGTACAAAAGCGCCTCTAGTGAACGCGGTGTTGCCTTAGAAACGAGCTGTTTCTAAGGCTCAGGCGTGCGTCGCTTGCTCAGGCGCACATTTCGTTGTCGCGCCGAACGCTGCGTTGCTCGACGCTCACCGCGTCCGATGCGGGGCGCGTAGTCGCTGCGCCGTAGCCCATTGTCTTACACCCCTTGGCGGGTCGACGGGAACGCTGTCGCGTTCCACTCTTGAAGGCGAAGCTTAAGCGTCCTCCAATTTTTATTTTCCTTCTTAGCAACCATTATCTCGGGCACAAATTATTTGTACATCAGTTAACACTCAACCCGAAGTGTCACCGAATATCAAGCTCTTCCAACACGGCGGCCTTCCCGCGACGCAGTCGGCTTGGAAGGTATATGGCGGTGGCCGCTCAGTGTTGCCAGTCAAATCCCGACCTTTGCGGCACTCTAAAATTTTTTCCAGTGACTCTACCCTAAACTTCATCTAAGCGCCGCATGACTACAAGCGTAGGAAGTTGGAAACCTATCCTCTTGGCTAGTTGCGGCAGCTGCTGTCAAAGCACGTTTTGCCTGGATTGCGTGTGCGCCTGGGAGTGAGGGAGTAAGTGAGTGAGTCAGTGATTGAGTAAATAAACTTCTTTTATTTGGTCCTGCAAAACGCAATAAAACGCGGACCCGGCTAATCCCACGACGGGACTGACAGATCTAGTCTGCCGGCCCGATCGCGGGCGCGCTGGACGGCCAGGATTTGGTCCTCAAAGACGGGACTTTGCAGGAGTGCGTCCCACTCTTCCTTGGTGAACTTCAGGCCCGGCGACCCGCACTCCCAGAGAATATAAGGCAAAGTACCAACAGGCCACAGGCAACAGGCAACAGGCGTGACAGGCAACGCAAGAACAATTCCGACAAATCTCGGGATATATGCTGTTAAGGGACGCCGGATTTGGGTAGGAGTTCGTTTGCAGGAGCCTGAGTGTGACCGCCTGCGGCCTGCTTAGCTTGGAGTGAGGCGGCGGGAAAACCCTTCTCTCTAAGTAAAAGGATTTAGTAAGTTCACTGTGCGTTATAGGAGCGTCTGTGTGTCCGGGGAGAGAGTCGCCCGATCCGAGGGCAGCGCGGTCGGTAACAGCGCGGTCGGTAAAGCCACGCGCAGCCTCGTTGGCAGACTCGTTGAGGTTCAGAGGAGCCCCCTCAATCGCCGCGACGTGTGCAGGGAACCAAAGGATGGAGTGTATGGAGGTGTCGCCGTGTATGGCGCCATTCAGAATTCGAATTGCCTGCTGGGCTACCCGGCCTTTCTGGAATGCCCTGACGGCCACTTTCGAATCGCTATACACCCTTTCTCTCCGACCGTCTTGCATGGTGAGTGCAATGGCCACTTGCTCTGCCACCTCAGGGTTCGTCGTCCGGACGGAAGCACAGTTGATGACTTTGCCAAGAGCGTCCACGACGGAAACCGGAAAAGCCTTGCCGTCTCGGTACGTAGCTGCGTACACGAAGCTTGCTTCGATCCTGTCCTTGTTTATTTGCTTCAGTATATTCAATGCTCTTGCCTTGCGACGACCTGCGTTGTGAACGGGATGATCGTTGGGGGCAAAGAGGCGACCACGATCTTCTCCCCTGTTTCACGGGGGTTTGGTTGTTTTCAGCCAAGTTCTTGGTGGGTGCGAGTCCGAACTCCTGGAGGATACGCCTGCCGGCCGGCGTGGTGGACAAACGAGTTAGCTGGGCCCGCTCCTGAGCCTCTGTTATCTCCTCCATGGTGTTGTGATGTCAAGCCGAAGGAGGTCCTCGGTATGCGTTATGACGGGCAGCCCTAGGGCTCTCTTAACGAATTTTCTAATGAGGGCATTAAGCTTCTCCCGCTAGGCTCTGGCGCCTGTATGTGCGGGTCAGCATTTGCCACGGTATACTGTCATTCAAACTTCACCGCGCACTTCTTTACGGGGCCCTGCCGTCTGACACGCAAGTGGACGCACTGTCTCGATATGTCCTCAATTGACCTTTGTAATTTAATCCTGAATATATCGAATGAGGTGCGACGTTAAAGATTTTATAAATTTAGCGGCCATCAAAATGTGACTGCATCCAAACGTGCCATTCATACAACTCTCCCGAGGTATTAAAAATAATTAGCGAATATTTTTTATGAGTCCTCTGAAGCTCACGTTATTTGCAACAACGTATGTGCGCCTCGCCAAAAAGCTCGTCCGCAAAGAACGCCACGTTCAATGCGCTGATTACATTTTTATAACAAAATATGTGTGGTCTAAAAAAAAAAACACCCTGCATAACACGTACCGTCGGTCCTACTAATTTACATCAACATTTATCTTCAGACCAATAATGTTTTTAGAGACAACCCGCAAATACGATTCGATAACCGAGATATTTGTTTGTCAATGAATTTATCGCTATACACAGGCAACAGGGGCGTAGTCAGAAGGGGGGGGGCTTATGGAGCTTCAGCCCTCCCCCTCCCGAAATTTTTTCGGGCTGCCCATGCATCGCCGACCCAAGCAACCCCCGGCGCCGAATATCATTCTGGATTTTGTGTAAAATGTATTTTTCACGCTCGGCAAAACATTTCACTGCGAACATTGCGAATTCGGGCTGTATTTCGCGGCAACGCCCATGCACCGGGAGTCACATAACGCAAGCAGCCCCATCCGAGCACAAAGTTTCAAGGGCGTTTTGATGCGAACGAGGTCGCCGCAGCATCTCGCGGAGTCCGCGGAACCTACGGAGCGCATGGATGTAAGTTCCGAAACTTCATGGGTATAAAGTCCTCATAAACTTTTGATGTGAAAAATGCATTGGCATTTCCAATGTTGTACTTTAGATTTTCAATTGCGGAACTTTGCAAGTTTAATGTTGTTATAAAGATTTGACGCCAAAGGCACACCGAATTTTCTGAAGTCGTACATCGGAACATACAACAAGACAAGCCAAATCAACACACTATCAGACAAGTTGCCAAAGCACGCAGCGAAGTCCGACGAGACGAAGTGTTGCGGTGGTTCATTTGTGCCGTCATGTCACACACAAAAAAATATCAGCATTTCTTTTTACCTACGTCAAAGAATCCATGTCAAGACACTAAAACCAGCAAAGGTAACTATGTTCGTATTTATTTTTTCTACTTTGACTTTTATTCGCGAGGGCATATTGAGCCTCTTAAATTTTCATTTTCTCGGTACCATACCCGCGGGCTGCCAGAGCCAAACAGAGCGCATGTGTTTTTCTCGTGTTGTCTTGACCATCGCGCGGCGCATTTTGATGCGCCTTCAGTTTTCTCTGGCCGAGTGGATTTTCGCAGACGCTTTCTGGCTAGCAGACAAGAAAAAGAAACAATGGTCGCTCACCGCCACAACTGTGTAGACTCAACGGATTGCACCGCGTTCGCTCGAGCGCAGCCTCCTCGTTCCCCCTCCCCCTGTGCAGAGTAGCAGGCTAGAGCGCCTTAGCTCAGGCCGACCTCTCTGCCTTCTTTCAATTAAATTATCTCTATCTCTATCTCTCTCCGGAAAGTCTTGTATCGCCGGTGCAGTTTACCGAGCAGTATGCGTAAGGTTTCCGGTGGAGCAAGCGTCTCACATTTTCTTCGATATGTCCGTGGAATTATCATGCACCGGATGCACCCCACGAAATTCTCATACCTATGCCGATATTGTGATGTGCCAGGCATCCTCCAACACGTGGTGTTGGTGTGCCCACATCGCGAGAAAAACAGTCAAGATGACGCCTCGGAACCGCTACAAGACATCGAAGAAGCGTGGGAGGCAATGTTAAAGGCACAGAGCCTGGAAGATCAGCGAAGTCTGGTGGACCGGGCCTGTGCTGCGGCATTAGCCAACGGCTTTCTGGACATAGAGAGCCGCCTACCTAGGGCGAAGAAAGAATACTTTCTCGCTGTTTCTCACAATAAACGTTCATTCCTCCTCATTCCTCCTTCGCTGGCCACATTAGGTGCCCAAAGTAAGCATTCGATTGTGATCAATATATTTTCCTTTGCGTTCTTTCTTTGTTTCTGTGCCCCTGCCCCACAAAAGAAAGAAAAGACATTGTTGCGGTGCAGCGAATTTTCGCATGGTGAAAGTTCGATTGTGTTACTTATTTTGCGGAGAGTAAGGGGCCACGGGACACTTCAGTTGCCGGAAACTCTTATTATATTATTGCGATAGCAATTATATGGACATTCCTGGCGCATTCCTGTCGTCGCCCTCACGTACTATATACAGTCCAAGGCCGATCACATCGTGACCACGCGCTGCACGCTGTATGTGCAAGTGCAAGCGTAGGGGGCGGGGGGGGGGCATGCCTGAGTCGACGATAGCGGCTCACTTTTGTGCGCGCAAAGGAGAAAAGCGGGGAGCAAGCGCGCCGCCTTCCGTCGCACACGATACATAGGGGGGGGAGGGGGGATGGAATGGGGGTGGGATCTAGGATTATGTGAATCTGTGATTGCGCAACATGTTTATTTGCCTTGTTTTACGCATTATATACAGTGACTGTTTCTTAGATACGTATATTTGTTGGAGACTTATGCGTATATTTAAATAATTGTTGCGAGGTTTTGTGTATACGTGCAGTGAACATTGTTTCCAGTGACACATTTTTGCCCTTCATCAAGCTGTATCTTCGTATTTGTATATTCCATTGTATCTTCGCATTTCTAATGTACGAGGGCGAGTCAAATGCAAGTGAGTCTACCTACCCCGTGCCATAATGGTTCGGTTCATTATCTGTGAGGTATGCGCGTAGCACACAGGCATGTCTCATTTACGAAAGTGACACGCATGTGTGAGGATGGACGTTCTTTAATGCTCCCATACAGTGGGTCGAACATGATTGTGTGACGTAATGCACGCTCCAGAAGTTGAGCAGCGTGGTGTGGTGACGTTTTTGACAGCTGAAGGTCTTTCGTAAAAAGAAATTAGTCGCCGTATGGCTGCCGCGTATGCTGAACATTGCATTTTATTTGCCACTGTGAAGCGTTGGAGCAAATGGTTCTAAGAAGGACGCGAAAGTTGCAAGGACAATCCAAAACCGGGCCAAAGCCACCGTGCAATCAGTCCCAACAATATTGCAAAGGTTCATGAGCTGAAGAGACATGAACGCAGCATCGATGAACTGGCCGGGCGTGTGAACATCAGTCACGGTTGGGTTCACGCCATAATTTATGAACATCTCGGTTATCGGCTCTCGTATGCGCAATAGATCCCCAAGATTTTGAACCACCGCCAGAAGACGGAGAATTTAGGCGCGGCCTTGACTCATCCGATCCGGTATGAGAATGAGGGCGACGATTTCTCGTCTGCAATTGTGATCGGAGACCGAATATGGTGCCACTTCTGCGAGCCTGAAACACGACGGCAAAGCTTAAAGTGGAAACCTTCGATTTCACCCCCCCCCCCTCTCAATAAAGCAAAGGCCGTCATTTCCGCCGGAAAGGTGTTGTTGACTTTTTTTTCGATCGTCAGAGGCCATTACTGATAGAATGTGCTGAATCTTGAGAGGCTATCCATTGTTCTCGATATTGTGAAACGTCGGATCGGCTGCGTGTCGCAATCAAGAACAAACGACGTGGAAAATTGATGAACGGCGTCATCTTGTTCCACGATAATGTCCGTCCCCGTCTCGCTGATATGGTTAATACAAAACTGGCAAAGTTTATGTGGGAGGCGCTGCAACATCCGCCATATACCTCAGGCCTGTCGCCTTGCGACTTCCATATTTTGGGGCACCTGAAGAAACAGCTCAAGGGAACCAGATTCGTGTCGGACGATGACGTGGAAGAGTCGGCTGCAGGCTTTTTGAAGCAGCAAGCCAAGGAGATTTATGAGACAGGATTCACGCGACTCGTTAGTCAATGGGACAAATGTCCAAATGTTCATGGAGACTACTTTTAAATAAAGTACCCTGTTTGTCATATATTCGCATTGGTTCACTTTCATTTGACTCGCCCTCGTATATTATGCAGAACTCCTGCTTTTTATACGTGCTATCTGTTGCGACTATAATTTCGGTGCAATTACCCACGATACAGGACTGGTGACAGCTGCTCCTGGGTAATACATTGCACTGGCCGTTGCAAGTGCACAAGAATTCAAACAAGGTTCTTCAATGACAAAGTTTCATTAACATATTTGTCCTCAACTTGTTAATTTCATGGCCTTTACATTTTTCGCATCAGCGGCATGCACTGCTTAGCTCGTTTCGAACTGATATAGTTCTAAAGTTTGTGTGATATTTTCTTTACTTATTAAATAGACGAAAACATGGAAGCATTGATATCAGTTATTTTGGGCACAATTTTTGTCACATGAGTGTATATTGCATTAGGACAAAAATACATATTTTACTTTCTTTGACTGTGCATAGAGTTCAACAGTTCGTTTGCAGCATCTTTGGCAACGGCAATGCAGTTATTTATGTATTTGATTCCTCGACAAATTGCTTAAGAGAAAGCTTTAGCTCGGGCCGAACTCCGATGCGGCCTAGTAAAATACATGTAAAAGGCAGAAACGTTTTTTTGAGATAACTTCTGGATAGCCTTCAACAAAATTTGTTTCACTTGAGAGAGAAAGTTTAATTCTAGTGTCCGTAGAAAGCGGAATTTCGATTTAGGGCTTGAATTTCGTGTAAAATATTTTGAAAAATTCGAAAGTTCGAAAATAATGGAAGCACGACGTTTACAAACGAATAGCTCTGCATCAAGAACACTTATCGTGCTTCTGTAAACACCATATACTATAACAGCCAAAGCGGGCAAATTTGGTGTGTCAATTTGTATCTTACGTGGATTGGTTACGTTGTGTGCAAGGGTTGTGCAAAATCCATATTTCCATAATACAAAATTTTTTGACATTCATGTGTAGCATATCAATTTTTTCCGCTGTGGATGCACTATTATATGCAATTAACGTAATTATGATATCATTTTTCATTGTTGAGTTAGAGTTTTAAACTTGATAGTTTCGTTTACTGAAAACTGGCAAATTTTACCAATTTTTGATAAAGAATTGACAACCTAAATGAAGAATTCAAAACAAACACTAACTAGAATTTAAATTTTCTATTACTGCAACAAACTGCGTCAAATTTGGTGCTGTGGTTACCGAGAAAAACCGATTTCTTTTTCTACATGTATTTAGATAGGAGCAGCCGAGCTACAGCTTCCCCTTAAGGAGGAGGCCGACCTGCAATGTGAGCCCCCGCCCGAACAAAATTTCTGGCTACGCCACTGATATGCATAATATGGAGGTTTGCACCAAGGTAACTTCAATATTTGCTAAATCTTTTAAGGTCATAGACAACCTAAGAGCAAGGATAAGCACGTACTCCTGATAAGTAGAGTTAGCGATGCTTCTGGTTCTGCATGTTTCATATTCTTAAAGATATTTAAAAAGCGAATTTGAGGCTCAAAAGCGCCATGAAATTATCATTTAGCCTACCTAAGACTCAGCTGATATAGTTACTTATATTTTCCCGCATTGTTCTAGAAGTCGAATTTTGCCACCTGTGGTGCTAAAGATGCACAGGCTAATAATTTTTTAACTGTTAATGTTTTTCTCTCGTGTCCTAAAGCTTCGCTTCGACTGGGGAAACGGCGTTGCTTTGTATGATTTTCACACTGAAGCAACAAGTCGAAAACAATGTATGCGAAAGAAACTGAACGCAAAGGCTTATTCACACTACGCACAATTTCCTTTGCCAGCATGACTACGAGCGTGAAGCCTTGTTTTACAAGGAAGGAGTACGGCAGGCCCTATCAGGCTGCTGCAGATGTCTGCTAAGCACGTTTAGAATGTCCTTTTTCTAACGCCACAATCCGCTTTGTATTTTCTGGGGGTGGACACTTCAATGGGTGACGCATTTTATGGCGCCAACGAAACTTGCAAAGCTTAGCCGTTTAGTAACATGCAGTCCTGGACCCGAAGCTCTGCCTCCACACCACTTCGATTTCTAATGGAGCGGTCTTTAAAACTGCTGTGGGGACAACCAGTCACTTAACCAGCTTACAAGTGCAAACAAGGTTGCAATATCTCTATTATAGTCCAGCATTCTTCATATTTCTACATTTAGTTATGTTCAATCAAAAGTTTAGGCATGTTTAAAATACCAGTGCTTGTAAGGGTCGGGACTACATCTCTGATTTTTTTTCAGAGCAATACTCTGGACTTGTCTTGCTCATCTCGGCTATTGAAGAGGTAATGCTTCAAGCAGCTAACAACCGCAGTGCCTCCAGAAGTCAGATGGCCTTTGCGGTTCTGACTATAGGATAATCTTGGCGGTCCATTACAATGCGCTGTGCAGCCTCCAATATTTTTTTTTTCACCGCCAGTGACATGGCTCATTCAATGGCGAATATTTATTCCTCTATGTTTTTATTGCGAATCAGTCAGCTCGGCCCTCAAACAGCAAGGCATTGTGCTTTGTGGCACCGTACATTTAGTCACGCGAGACACACATTACCTGCAGCCATCCATGTCCCTGTGAACTACGTCACCGACGAACCGTTATTCGAATGGGTCACACTGCTAAGTCACTTCAATTCCCCGTGGGCAGCTGCCTATATTCCATTCTTCTGGAAAGAAAGTATTTTCATACAGATACTTATACAAGGCAAGGACCCATCTTTAGCCCGTTGTTATATGCCCACAGCATTGACAAGCTGCCTTTGCACGTTTCCCGAAAAAATGGTAAACCGGCTTTTGATTTGTGTAATGGAGAGCAGCAAACTCATAAACTCCTTCCAATGTAGTTTTAGGGAAGGCATATCCACAATAGACTACCTTGTTCGCATCGAGGCATATTGCTTTTTTACAAGAGTAATTTTGTCTGTGGGTATTCTTAGACCTAAGGAAAGCTTACAATACCACTAGGCACTTCGGAATTCGCCAAGATCTTTCGTCTATGGGTGCCCGTGGCAACATGCTAAACACAATGGAATGATATCTCTCTAATTCCAAATACCGCATAAGAGCGGGCAGAGCTGTGTCTGGGCTCGGCACACCCAAGAGACTGGGGTGCCGCAGGGGAAAGGGGCGTGATTAGTCGCGCATTATTTATTTCAAAAACGAATTCTCCACATAAAGTTATTCCATGCACGACATTTTATTCTGTTTATGTCGACGATGTGCAGATAGGCTTCAAATCATTGAATATTACAATCTACGGGCGGCAAGTGTAGCTTGGAATAAACAAATTGTCCCAATGGCGATATTATCATCGGTTTAAAACGAATGTTCAAAAAGTACTTCCATACTGTTTTTTAAAAAACAGAGCTCTAACAATGTAGGCTCAAGTATCACGATCAAGGGCGACTAACTCTCTTTGGTCAACGAACATAAATTACCGGGAACCATCTTAGACTCTAACCTCACGTTTATGGACCATGTTAAATATCTGGAGCAGAAATGTCTGAAAACAATGAACGTCATAAAACGTCTGTGGCGTGCAACAAGGGGTAGCCATCTAAAATTCCTTCCGAACTTGTACAAAAGCCTCGTCCCCTCCTGCCTTGACTCATGGTGCTGTAATGTATCATTCTGCAACACAAAGTTAAATATAAAAAATATGGTTGATCCCTCTTTTATAGGAATCGTTTGAACACGAAAGTGAAACGTGTCTTCATAAAAGCTGTGGCAAGTACTTGTATTGTACGTGAAGAATTATGTTGCAAGTAGCCATCTGCGGCATCCTCGACAATTGCCATACAAGCGAAAGCTGTCGAACGACTCGCGACTGGGCAACATCTCCCAGAGACACTGCAATGCACGCACCGGAGCACTGCGAAAATCCACCAGAAACCGCAGGCGTTCGCAAACCGTACTAGCGAAAGCGGACGGGTTGTTAGTAAATAGCTTCGTGAACTCCACCGTCCACTGCAACGAAAGGCGCACGATTTTCGGATCAACTACCACGCTGCAGGTTTGCTTTGTGCGCGGAGTCCTATTGGGGAGCGGCATCCTGCTGCCGAGTAGCTTCGTGGAAGGTACGAGTCCGCCTCCGTAGTGTCTTGGGCGACCAGTTGGGTTGCCACCCACTTAGCTTCGGGAATACGAGTGGCAAATTTCGCGGCGTGCGCCACGAACGCGCGCAGGAGTTTTGATTCAAGCTGGCGTGCCTCTCACCGGACCAAAGCGAGATTCCCCCGTCGACGACGTTGTCTTTTTCGCCGCTTAGCGCAGCAGTTTTATTAGTCGGTGCCATCGCAAGCGAAGCAGTAGGTGGCGTGTAAGCACTGCTGACTCATGTTGAAGCTGCATACCGTTGGTGACGAGGCGTCACAGGCTAATCCAACACGAAAGGCAAACCATGCGCGGAAACTGCGTCGTCACCTCAGCAGAATGCCTACACCGCCTACACCAGACTACACTGGTCGGAGCCTCCGGAGACAAGCGAAGCGCTCACTGTCGGCGCTCGTGTCATGGTACAGTACTTCGCTTCGTCCCTCCTAAATGACGGTGCCATCCCTGTCAAGAGTAGTAAGCAGCGATTGGGAGATTGGCGGAAGAAATGTAGGAAAACTACAAACAACGGAAGCGTGGAAAAACAAATTCACAATAGAGATTCAGAAAATTTAGTTATGGGAATTCATCGTGGTTTTTTTTTTCCATTCCTTTCTTTTCTCTTTTTGAACATAGGTAGGACATTAGGCAATTCAATAACAAGAGCTTGGTGGCGCAATCGACCACCCCGTTCCGAAGGGAAGGTTCATAGCACCCATCCATCCATCCATCCATCCATCCATCCATCCATCCATCCATCCTGAGAGCATATTTCATGCGTTCGCGCCGACATCACGTGCGTGGAAGTCATTGGTGGAGCCCAGCATAAGAGACTTTCGTATTGAAATCCTAGACCCTCTTCACCATTTAGTTTTGCGCCTCGCAACTGGTGCTTTTAGGACAAACTCTGAAGAAAGCTTGTACGTAGAGTGAAACGAGTGGTTACACTGTCTACATAGGTGATGATTTACCGTCACCTATTATCTAAAAGTCCATTCAAATCCTAAACAGCCTTGTTACAAAACTTCGAAGGATGTGTTCTATGCCTTATTATTTAATGACTGGCGCATAGCGGGGGATTCCTTCGCACTGCGTGTGAGGCAGCTCAATGAAGAATTGTGTGCCCAATTTGTAGAAAACCGTGTAATACCTCCAGCGAAGCTTCTACCGCTGTGGCAGCGGCACCTGGTAGAATGTCACGCATCGTTTATCAAGGTCACAAAACACGTCCCAGACGCACGCATACGAATGCCCATCCTTGAAATTCAGGCGACGTATTCATGCCCGGAGTATTATGCTGACCGCCCAAGGTCACAGGCCAACGTGTCTTTTGCAGCACCCGCAGCATGCTTTTCTGAGTGCAATTTGGTGCATCCGCAAACAATCTTCTCCACAGCAGAAACATATACAGTTATATCGGTGGTCGCAGTTTTGTAACAAGGATGTTTAGGATTTCAATGCAACTTCAGACTGGGTGAAAGTGGTTTTCTAGGCAGGCCGAGACATGCGTCCTAGCCGGCCTATGGTTCCAGCGCCGCCCAGACGGAGGCGTCCGAGAAAGCGTTCGTTTCGAACGCAAAGGAGACAGAGGAGTCCGAACAGCTGTGTAGTGCCAGCGAAAATGATCCTTTATTCGTAGCGAACGCATTTCTTACAGAGCTTGCGTTAGCAACGCTCCGTAGCCACAGCGACGCACCCCGGCGCTTTATTGGGACATAACAAAACACACGAAGAAATTGAAACTACAGAAAGCAATCATATTAATACTCTTTTACTCTATAAGTGTTGTAAAAGTTTTAGGTAACTTGAACACGCGTAATAATCCAGTAATTATAGATCTTCCCTCCTGTGTGCTACTTACAACTCACACTAGCATCTCACGTTATGCAGGGTGGCTATACTCGCAGATTACTTTTTCTGTGGCAATGAAGGGAAAGCCACGGAGGCAAAGAGCACACAAGAGGGAGCGTTTCTGAGAAAAAGTCCCGTGTTTTCATCCACATTAGTTTAACCTCGGGAAGAGAAAATATAAACACCTTATTATCAGCAGTTATATAGGACACAACAAACCACTGAATGTAAATGTTTACTTATTCTGCGGCTTTTCTCTTCCGCGTCTGGGTAAACGCGGAACCGCCGCACGTCGAAGCTGCGTCAATTCAGGCACTATTCTGGGCAACCAAAAGCAATGACAAACGCTGGCGGACTACTTGCGCGGTAACACAAGAGCAGAATTTCCGCCCGCGTAACTTTCCCTTCATAGCCACAGAAAGTTGTCCGCGAATGTAGACACCGAAAGAATTAAGTCAACATGCTCACAGATGCAATCACAACGTCCATAGCAAGAAAAGCTAGAAAATGCTTAAACACACACTTAAAAACGTTCTTGCGCAAAAAGAACTGAAGTTATTGGCATAGATTGTGGGATATACATCAGGTAAACTCCATTTAATTAAGCCATGTTTCGGAAAGAGGTCACTAGAAAGAAAAACGGCGAGTTGTGGTAATTTTCTGCCAACCTAAGATAGGGCATACATTCGGTACGCACTCCTACCTTTTGGCAGGTGATTAATCTCCTATCTGGGTTAAATGTGGCGAGATTCTAACTGTCCTCCACGTATTGATTGAGTGCTGGGAAGCAAAAGGAAGGAGCACATCCCTCAGCGTACCGATGGCACATTCCCCTTCATTCACCATTGTTTCTTGGATCAGAAGCGGTCTTTGACCATAAATAAGTTCAAAAAGCTTACGGGATGTTGACTTATTGCACCGTATAAGTCCACGAGATTTTTAACACATCCTCTCACCACCAGCAGCAGCAGCAGCAGCACTGCTGCTGCCGCTGCTGCTGCTGCTGCAGAGATAAAGCCTCAGAGATAAAAATTTAACGCAGGAAACCTTACTGGCAAAAAGCAGCAAAAAATGTCCCTCCTGCAGCAGGACCGGTTGAAATCTCAAAGCAGGTTATCAAACAGCAGCGTCCCAATGGCAAAAGACAGCTGACTATTGCGAAAGAGCACTTGATTACAAAAATTTCAATCCACTCTGTGAATGTGGATGACCACCGGAGCTGTATATAACTATAAAGAAAATAATATAACAAACAATTATTGCACAATTATAAACTTTTTTGTTTTCATTTATATTAACGTTTTTCTCATGACCACACTAATTAGAGCATTATGGTTGCTTCATAGAAGGCCATGGACTCTGTGACGGCACTGGAGATCTCAGTGAACGTTACGTCTATAGGAAACCGATGGCGCGTCGTGGTGACATTCGTCTTGGCGTAACATTGAAGGCCGGACATATCCAAGAGAAACGCCAAGAAACACTTTCCGTAGGGACGAGACACGTCGGCGTTAAAGGGACCCACAATGACGATGGTATTGTGGTTACCGGGAGGATCCACCTAGCTTTATCGTTCGTAAATTCTTCAACGTATCTCTTTGACGTCCCGGGATGAGCGTATACGGTGGCGACAACGATTCTGTCCCCAGTCTCTACGGTGACCGCACTCGCTTGAACCACCGGAAACTGCCTTCGTCGGTAACTCAGCCCAGTATTTCTATCGAGGGCGAGGTTGAAAGTACGCCACTCGATGAACACCCAATCGGCCATGATCTTGATCCCCTGTCTCCGAGCAGCATGCGCGATTGGCTTGGCTTTGTTCTGAACCAGATGGCCAGTATGTGGCACAAAAATACGCACTGCATCGCAAGCGTCACCTTCCCTGTACTCGATCTCTCTAAGTACACCAACGGTACCATTCAAGAGTCCGTCCTTCCCGTCGATGTTGAACGAGACCACGTAGGGCTTGCCCCGAGCAAGCAGTATCGCATGGGCTAAATTGCCCATTTCGATATGCGTCATACTGACCACCTTGGCCTGTGCGCGAATACACTGGGCGTCGGACCTGTGTCCGAGGTACACATAAACTACTCGAGCTTGGTGTACGTCTCCCGCGCCCTGCAGGGCTAACCCCGGTGCTGAATGCATCGACGTCCTTATTGGAGTATAAGACTAGCACAGCACCGGGCGCAAAGATCAAGGCTCGATCGGCGCGGACGAACCGACCTTCGATGACAGGCGCTTCTTTCTGTTGGAGGACCCTCCCGTCCCCAATTTCCGCGAGGATTGCCGAGAACGTGGCGTTTTTTTGACGCACAACCTGCTGCAACGGGTAGCAGGAGAAATGATGCCACTTCACCTCCGGGCTGAATGAAAACCTTGTTGTGGCCGCGTGCACGCCTAAAGACCTCGTTAACACGAAGCGCAAGCAATTATCGGAGATGGCCGCGCATTATAATGTCCTGACCACCGAACGTCTGGTCGTACTTATACGTGATCTGCACGTCGTTTTCTTAGAGAGTCATATCTGCTGCAGACTCATATACCCTAAAGCAATGACTCATACCTCCGTAAATGCAGCCACATGAGGGTAGTTTTTGCACATCACAAAACGCTGGAAACTAGCCTAAGACAGCTTGCCCGCAAAAAGAACATCCCGATTACATGGCGTGAAAGCAAGATGAACCTCGGCTGCAAAGACAAAGGTGATACAAATAATATGAGCCTCTAGAAACCATCTATAGTAATGTCAGTGTTATTGGAATAGGAATGCGAGCCATAAAATTAGTTGTCAAAGTGAGTGCAAAAATAAATATGGGGACTACTAAATGGGCACAGGCTAGGCAGACACTTAGAGAATCATGTGTATTGGATCACAGCGCAAATAAATTCACAGGGACTGACAGAGTAAAGACATCACCAAACGCTTTTGAGAGGGTAAGTACCCGCACGACTGGTAACGAACTCGCTCAGAATGAACTGGTGGGGTAGTTGGTTGTACATGTCTATTTATCACAACGCACAATAAATCGACTGGGACGGACACAGTAAAGACACCACCAAGCGCTGCGTCTGTCCTTGTCGTTACTCTGACAGTCCCATCGGTACCATCACTACATAGACCCAATATGGTTCAACGAAGTAGTCTTCTTGCAACTTCGGATATAACGCTGCTTAATGATCTTAAATGATGAAGGAGGCCGGTGGATGGTCTATCTAGCAAGCGTGAATTATAGCAAAATGGCAGAGTGCATGTTCAAAATAATAATAAGGTGCCTCAGAATGACTGGCCTAAGTTTCGATAGGTGGTGTCAAAGCGCATTTGATCAAGATATGTCCACCTATTGACGTGGCCCAGCCTATGTGACGCACCTTATCCTTCTTTGTAGATTTTTTATGCTGTATGTACATATGTAACTTTACGCTGTAACTACGTAACTAAGTGACTTTATAAGCATATAAGTTTATGATTTTAAGATAATAATTCATGCTGGCTAACATAGACTGCAAACTGAACGTCCATGCTATGACCACAATGATACCAACATTAGAACTCCGTTCCTACACCGTCGCATTCCATATTTTCGCGCTAATATAAATGAATATGTGAACTTGAGACAACTTGTGCGCTGTGACGAAAATTGGAGAGAAAACATTGGAAGAGATTATAATGCGCTGACCATGTTTCATCGGTTTATGTTCTTTCCAATAAATGCAAGACCTGTCGGTGGGCCGTTCTTTCTCGCATTACGTCTCCGCTCTAAAATTGTATTCATGGTTAGTGGACGCCCTGCACTGCGTATACGCACTTGCTGAGAAAGAGCTCGCGTAATACGCACGCGATCGTAGCTATACCTCTTGAAGAATGGGAAGCGTCGCCGCAAGCTCGACACTCATTGTAGTTGCCATAGTCTAGCCAGAGATGAATCCTTTTCGAGAACAATGCCCCGGCAGGTGTTGCATGCGCAGTCCTTGTCTCACGCTGCACAAGCGTTTCGCGAAGGCGCACTTTGTGGCACGTTTTTTTTCTTTGTTTCTGTTGCGCACAAGCGCAAGCCCCTGATACCAAAGACGCCGAGGCGCGGCATTATTTGGCCATCTCAATTTTGCGCGCGTTGTGAGCATTGCGAAGCAAGGAAAATGTGCTGTGTGGTGCGCAAGCTCAGTCGCGACACCACTGCTTTGCTGTCTTGGTGCGCATCAGTTACGACGGTTGTCCTTTTCCATTTAGCCCAATATTGGAAAAGAGTATCTCCTAAGCGATCTAGTATTGAGCGCATAAAAGGATAAAATCTGCGGCTAGAGTTCGCACCGGCACTGCCCGTGTGACCAGCATGACGCGTATTGACACCGCCTTCCTTTAGAATGTCGATCACGGATGCTCTTCGGTAGCAACCGTAGTATACTTCACAATGAAGATCACGAAATCGCGTGACGCTTCCCGTATTCTTAAAAGTTACGCCCTTCGACAGAGCATCTAAATTTTGCAATTCGGCTGTAACGACCACTCCATGACTGATGTGGTCACTGAGCGTCTATGTCACTCCACAAGAGTTCCACACACCGGTACGTTCGACAAGCAGCAGCCTGGTTGCTGCTTTTCGTACGACCTATTGCAACAGCAGTGTACCTATTCCAGCAAGTTAAAGGGAACCTAATGAGCTCAACAATTCCGCATGGAACAGCACTTCAGGTCATTTGGTAACTGGGATTGGGCAGAAAACTCTATGAAGTGGTCAAATTTTTTCTTGACAATCGCACAGCTCATCTGAGGTTCGAGGATAATGAATCAAAGAAGACGGATCTGGGTAACAGAGGGATGCCACAAGGGTCAGTCTTGTCACCTGTCCTTTTCAACGTGCCCATGTAAAATGAGGCAAAATGATTAAAGGGATAGATGACATTCACTTTACCGTTTATGCAGGCGATGTGACTATATGGACCGCTGGAGGAAATATAGGACAGGCGGAAAGCAGACTTCAGAAGAGCATTTATGAGGTAGAATACATTTTTGAAGACATGGGACCCAGATGCTCTGCTGATAAGTCTGAACTCCTAGTACTCGATAACATGAAATAAGGTAGAAAACCGAGGGAATATGCTCCCGAGGAAGAACCCAGGTTAGTACTAATTATTACTAACGACGAAGGCAGGCAAATCTATTCAGCAAGTAGAATCGATTATAGTCTTAGGGTAACTCCTGGGCGCAAACAGGGCAAACAGAAGAACAATACAACACATGAAAAGCAAGACTGAGGAGGTAGTAAGATTGCTAAGGAGAATCACTACACAGAGGGTTGGGAGCGGAGAGCGCCATGAGACTGGTCCATGCTTTCGCCTGGTGCCACTTCTCCTATGTAGCTGGGATGCTCAGTTGGACACAGAGAGAGCTAAACAAGCTGAACAGATTAATTAAAAGGCTTGTAAAAACAACAGTGGAGTTACCGATTAACAAGCCAAATGATAAATTTGTGAAACTATGGCTCCACAACAGAATAGCCGAGATTATTGAAGCTCAGAAAATTGCTCGCAGAGATGGCTCTCTGGAACAAGGTCAGTTAGAGCAATACTCGAAGAGGTAAGCTGGTGCACAACCTAATCCAAAATTTCAGGTGAAGACACAGTGGAACTAAAGGATAACTAGGAGAGATAATCAAGACGACTGCTTTCCCCACAAATATGCACCTGGCGCACAACCCGGAAAGGAGAAAGGCAATGGCCAAAGCTCTCCTGGAAGAGACAGAACAAGACATAGAACATGCGGCTTTTGTAGATGCTGCATGGGTCAGAGGAAAAAAAGCCTCTACGGCAGTAGTAGCGCATGCAGATGAACTCACACGGAATGCTATTGCAAACATGACTAAAGACAGGACAGTCGCGCATTGGCTTTAAGGAATAATAAATGGACGCGAATTTATAGTGACTCTAAGATAGATGTTAGAGACTTTAGCAAAGTTTTTGTAACCAAAAGGGCTGCCGAGATGATGGGTGAGATGGAGAGCCAACGGATCGAAATCCGCTGGTTTCCTGCACGCATGGGGTCTGTCAATACTTCCTGAAAGAACTTAACCGAGATGGCTAATGCAGCTGCATAACGACCTACTATCCGGGCACTACGCGACCAGGACCATAATAATATACAGGAGAAAAACAGAGACCAATTATATATAATGAAGTCACGAAGCATTACTAGGCGAACAGAAGAGAAAGCCCGGTGCCACACGCTAAGCTCAACGGAGCTCAAGCCATGACTCGGAGGTTGTTACAGACAAGAACTTATCCCAGTCCCAACATCATTAACAACCTATATCCAGAAAGAGAGCACCATTTGACTGCGAGATTGTGATGGCATCATCACTCTGGATCATATGCTTTAGCAGTATCCTGTGTCTTTCACAGACTGTGGCAAGGAAATAGACTCGTGGGGACCAGTCCTTCACAGTGGAGTTCTTTTAGATCAAGTACTGGCCGTCCAGCAGGCCCACCAAACGGCGGTAGGGTTAAACCTTATTGTCTCGACGTGGGAGCCGCCTGCGTCAACCTAAGGGTCGATCTTCAGGGCCTGAATAAATTCCTCATACCATATCATACCTTCCTACCGAGTGGCTTGGCGTGCCCGTGTAAGCCGTTCCGGAAAGAAGATTTTGTGATGGTACCGAGATAGCCCAGCGAAAGAGTTACGCGAGACGTACCATATAAGAAAGAATAGACATGATTATGTAAACGACACCTCACGTTATCTGCACAATGGTGATATCATTTTTGGTGATATTGTCACGTGGTGGTGACGTTGAAGAACACAGTAGCAAATACTGTGAAAGACAAAACTAACTTTTATTGGGCGAACCTGTGCCCACAAAAACAGGCTACACTTAGAGGACAACGATAGCGGTGAAGAAGGTCGGCGATCGTCAAAAATCTCATCAGAGGGTCAAGCGCTTCGGCTATTATAGAGCAGTCGTCGAATGTTCCAGGCTAATCGTTCGGACCCGCATGCCTTCCACAAAGTTCTACACCATTCGCGTCAGGTGATGAAATCAGATAACATAAGGTTCGGCGACAACAGACAGCGGATAGAAGCATCGATAACTTTCCAGAAACTTCGGATACATGCAGACGCGTCCCACGCTGTGCGATATTTGTTAGGCGGCGAAACGTGGTCGCCCATTAAATATAAGTACACGTGTCAATACCATATCAAAGTTTTTTGCTGACTTTGTTTCTGCCGCACGCGCGCAGTGGTGTATTTCTAGGATGTCCTTTTATGGTGGTCTTTCCCGAATAATAATTAGTTGCGAGTTTGTGCTTGTCCTTGATTGCTCTCTCTGCGATAATTTCTTTGGGCAGTTTAATGTTTGCTAATGTGCACCTACTTGCCTAAGAACACGTTCTTCTAAATTATTATAAAGCGGCGCATTTCTTTACATAAGCACCTATGGCCACCGTTGTCGTTTATTTCAAGTGCAGTGGAAACCGGCCAATGTTATCCTTAATCGATGTAAAAATCCTGCAAAATATAGTTTTACGCATATCAGCAGCGTCGTATCAGAATGAGACAAGTCAATATGAGCGGCGGGACGTTTTCAAAACGACAACTTGGAGTTGCTCGGTTTGATCAAATTTGGTCTCGTCTTTTGCGATGGCAATGATATAGACCCTGCAAGCGCATTTCCGCCGTCGGCGTCGCCGTGACATTCCGGATAAGGTCCAAGTGCAGTAGCATCGTGGCCTCACGCCGTATTTTGACTGAAAGAGCGCGAAGTTGAGCCGTGCACGGTAGCTAGATCTCGTGTGCGCGAGGAAAGAGGGAAGCAAGTCGTTTTCCCTCGCGCGCGAGGCACCGGAAAAGGGGGGGGGACCTGCGTATGGCA
This sequence comes from Dermacentor variabilis, assembly GCF_050947875.1. Lineage (NCBI taxonomy): Eukaryota > Metazoa > Arthropoda > Arachnida > Ixodida > Ixodidae > Dermacentor > Dermacentor variabilis. The sequence goes on from NC_134573.1 coordinate 67,155,165, forward strand.
CAGCAGAGCGTGGCCGCGCGTTGCTGTACCGTAAAAAACCATCTGCTAGGCGCGGCGAGCGCTGATCTCGTCGTGTTCGCTGTGTTCTCGCTGCTTAGTTCGCGTTGAAGTGAAAGGCAGCGCGAACGTCAATTTGCTCGTTGCTTCTGAGCGCTTTCTGAAGTTAGTGTTTTGACAGCGAATGTCCGTGTCCGCAGTCACCGAGTGAGGTGCGTTGAAGTGTGGCTGCGCGCGTGACACCATGCTTGTTAATTTAGTTAGTAATGGAATGTTTACACGTTTATACCGCCGAAAAAATATTTATTTATTTATTTATTTATTTCACGTACCTTCAAGGCCCGAAGGCGTTAAAGAAAGGAGTGGAGTCAGGACAAGAAGTAATGCAGTGAAAACACAAACAAGAATATTAACAAAAATATTAACAAAAGGCATTCTGAACGGCTGTCTTGAAGTTAGTAGGGTCGGTGATGAGTGCGATTGATGCGGGTAGGCGATTCTAGTCCGCGCTTGTCCTGGGGATGAATGAGTCACTGTACCGGTTTGTACGGCACAATGGCACCCCGATTTTAAGGCTGTGGCCAGTGCGGGCCGAAATATAAAACGGAGGGGCAAGAAGGGTTTCTTTTAAAAGGGGGTTCAAATGAAAAACTTTGTGAAAAAGGGAGAGACGGCAAGATTTGCGGCGTCACGAAAGATCAGGTAAGTTAACAGTTCGTTATATTGAAGAGATACTTGCATAGCGAGAATAATTAGATAAGACAAAGCGTGCACCATAATACTATCTTTACTTCGCCTAGCAATTTACTGTCGCTATAAATGCTTCGTCTGTTTGGCAAAACGGTGACTTTTTTATTGTTATAGCAATTGTATGGACACTACAGGCTCATTTCTGTCATTGCCCTCGGCATAAAGTCCCAGGACGACAACATCGCCGCCCGCCGTGTACGATATGTGCGAGCGAAAGCACGCAAGGCGAGCCACCGATCGCGGCTAAATCTGGCACGCGCGAGGGAGGAAAGCGGAGAGCAAGCGCGTCGCCTTCTGTTGCGAGACAGGTCGTTGAGGTATGGGAAGGAGGCAGTGGGCGGGGCGGTGTTTAGCTCCGGCACCATCGCCTGCATCAGCGCATTCTGTGACCGGGCGCGAGTGGAACACGACCACGGCTCGATCTCGCGCGCGACACCGAAGAAACCAGGGAGGCAGCACGGGAGGGAGAGGGCGGTGGCTTCTACTCCGCCACCAACCGCGCACTTTTCGCGGAGGCGAGCGATTCCGCACGCCCTATTAAGCTCGAGACACATGGGGCGATTCTCCGCTTGATAGGCCATACGGCGCGGCGTGTGCGACTTGCCGCATGCGGCGATTCGATACACATGGTACGAATAGCTTTGCCGTGCGTCAGTCCCTGAAGCTCCGCCCACATTGTCACTCTTCCATTGTTGCTTGACGAATTTCGGTGTTCGCAGTGTCGACATCAGAAACAATATTTAGCTAAAAAGAAAAATAACGGCTCCTATTGTGAAATATAGGGCCCAATAAGGTAAGACTAATCCAATATGTTTTTATTCCAATCTCCTGACGTCAAATTTGCGTAACCGCCGACGCAAGCATTGGGCGGTCACCAGCACCTTTGTCTGAACAGACCGTTCAAACAATCTCCTCATTCATAGGAGGTCACTTCTGTTTGCTTGAAATACGAATAACATTGCTTACATTGACCTGGTTGTCTTGCCTAATTGGCTGACAAGAAGCGATGAGCACACTCAAGTGGAAACAGAATCGATGGGGCCGAGCCACTGCACTGAAAATCGATAACCGGATAAAGAGGGTGGAGCCGGTCGCTTTCTTTTGCTTAGCTTGAGGTGGCTCGTCGACAATCTGGACGGCATGCAATGTAAGCTTAAGAATGACGCTAAAACGGATCCTCAGCAAGGAATAGTTGGCAGAACAAGGTCTTAAATGTGCTGAAAGTACTCGAAAACATTACACGGTCGCGCAAAAGGCTTATTATACTCAAATAAACTGATGCTCTCCGATAGGTGCGACTAGCCAGTGACTGAGCGATCGGCGGCAGCCATCTTCTATTCCTTTCGGAACGGGGCAGACTGCGGCTATTCAGAAGAAAGTTCAGTTTTGTTCGGCATAATAATGTATCTTGAACGCGTACACGTCATTTTGACGCTATGAGCTTTTGCGGTTTTTTGACGCTGCGTGGCAGGCAGGTGAAGTGGGTGTCACCCGAAAACTTTTGAGAAACAGCCGAGGAGTAGTGCTGAAAAGGCGCCGAATCAGAAATAACTATTTTTCTTTTGTTAGGTCAAATCATGCACAATGAGTGTGTACACGTCATATCAAAATGGGGAGCTATCGCGGTTTTCGTGACGTCACGTGACAGATAGGTGAAGTGGGGTTGGTCCAAAAAAGTTTTTGACCAATCGCGGAGTGCTGGTTGCAGAATTGGAATAGAAAAGTTTGGAATAGTTTTACTTTATAGTGCCCAGAGTCTAATATGTCTTGGTTCGCCAGAATAAAAAATAGTGTCTGAATGCGACATAACTATGCCCTAAACTTGAACAAACTCACATAAAGGTGCTGGGAACTGCGGTCTAGTCGCAGCACGCGCGTTCCCGTTGTTTAGTGAATAGTGTTGGTGTGTTGGTTTTGTGTTCAATGTGCTATTCTCGCAATGCTGCACCTCGACCACCGCAAAAGATTGCTTCTTCTTGAAAAGAATATTCTACTTATTCTGAAGAAGCAGAAATAGAAACGAAGGTGCTAGGTACGACCATCATGGAGGGAATGGCACACGGAAAGCGAATATTCTACGAGTTACTGTGAGCGTAAAAGCGTAGTTTCAGCATTACACTTTTAATGAACAATGTGTACAACGCGATGAGGAAGGAATAGCTAAATGTCATCACCACTGCATGGCTGGGAAGTGTTACTTTATTATTGAGGATGTTACCTCGACATTAAGGAAGCTTTAACACTGGACCAACTGGGATTTCCCTAGCAAGATACTTATAAAATGCAGAAATGCTCTCGGGAAACAACTGCTTCACCGATTCGAATAAAGTTGCATTTGAAAGAGAACGTGAAATTCTAGAAGGCAAGAAGCACAATTACGATGTAGGACCTCATACTTAGAGAAATTGGCATGTCTAAAAATTTAAACCCAATATTTACAAATCCGCCACATTGCGGCGAAAACAGATGTCGGAACGCTGTGACCTGTATCGGTACAGCTTACGCGAAATTCTTACAATGCTTACAAGTGTTTAGCAAAAGTCCTACAAATTTGTAGTATGTTTGATAGCGGCGCATATATGATACGTCACTTTTGTCCAATTTTGTCACTTTTGTCCAACGTGCGTTTAATACATTGTCATACCTATATTTTTTACTAAATTACAGAATAAAACTTACTACTGTAGTTTTTCTGTCCAATTTGGGAATTTTCAAGAATATTTGTTAAGAGATTGATGACCTAAGTTAAAAAAACTGCTTCTTACATTTGAGCTACTTGCATTTGAGCTTTGAGCTACTTACATTTGAATTTCCGTCTCCCGCATTCCCCGTGTTTTCCCTGGATTGCTACTTACATTTAGTAATTTTGTCCTTTCAATGCGACAGACCTCAAAAATTCTGTGCACTGTATGTCTAGGAAAACGTTTTCTCGATTTTCATGCATCTACACAAGCTCCTGAGCTAAAGCAATATCTTTAAACACTGTACCGTTAACACAATTTCCTGTAATCACTTTAGAGACAGGGAATGCGCATCGCTCCCTGAGATGCAGAGAATGCGTAACGGCGACATTGAATACTTCAAGAAGTGCTATCGAATTACGCCGCACCAGTTTGATTTTCTGCTGAACTTCTTGTGCGAAGACTTCCAGAAAAAGTACGTCGTCAGAAAGCCAATATGTGCCTTGCCGAACGTCTGGCCATGACACTAAGGTAATGTATCCCACATTTGTGTAAGGTGTTCCATTTGTATGCAAAGCTTTATCTCACTTTGCCACTGCAATATTGATTCAGTTAAATTATTGGAATCTCTATTTGCATGTAATACATGGAAAGAAAAATAAAAACTGAATGCGTTGACAGGCTAGATGGTGGTTATGAGTATTAGGTTCTATGCAAGCAGGACAACACTGAAAGGAGACAGGGCAAGGCACTACGGTGAACTAACTTGATATGTCAGATCCCTGCTTATAAAAAAAAACAACCTCAGGAGCTTGAACAAAGAAACCATCATAATGGGCAGATTAAGAGATGAAATCATACAAATTGTCCAAAACATAGGTGCTGTGCGGAGCGTGACAGAAGGAGCATGAACAGGCACACATCCATGTCATGCCGTTGGTTGCGTGACACAATTGTATGAAGCAACAGAGAGATGAATTGTGCTGATTGGTGTACGTTTATTGTTATTGCGCTATGAGCAGCACACACTAACCGCGACAAAATGGAAACTAGCTCTGAACGAAGACACGAACTGACCCAATAAAGCCATCATTTACACAATGTGCGCATGGTGTCATTATAGCTGAGTCTAGATTTTAGTTATCAAGCTTGTGCAGCCATGTTTCACCAAGAATTAAGAAATCAGTTTGCGAAAAGAAACATTCCAAGTTTGTAAAATCTACTGTTGGTATATTCTATAAAATCCACTTGACAAGTGACAAGGCGTCCATGGGCGAGACAGGCCACTGCATGTATAACTGAGAACACGAGCGGCCTCTACCAAGAGAAACTGGCTCACCTTTAGCACAACACGGCAATATATGCACGGGTCAAGCTGTCTTCAAAGAGAGCGTGATATTGAAAAGGAGTCAGAGTACCACTGCCCGAGAATTGTCAGAAAATTTTTAACAGGCTTCTTTTAAATGTTGTCCTTAAGGAATACCAGTTTTTAAATTGTCTGCTACAAGCTTTTAAAGCTGGCATCCTTACCCCTGTTGCAGGTACCTATCGTCTCGTGACGTTATGCAAGATGTAACGCTTTTGTTCAGAGGGGGAATATCAACCGCACGCATGGCTGTCCGAGTCAGATGTGGGGCACTTTAGAGCAGACTGAAGCCGGTCTACATGCCTGTCGGTGTTCTCTGTTAAAGTTGTTACAGGCAATCACTTCCAATGTTCAAGCCGTAGTTACACTTAAGAAAAAGACAATTCCACCTTGTGGTCGTACTAAACCTAGACAAGCTGAAAAAGGCAGTGAAGAAATGGGATGGAGACAAAATTGAGGTGTTTATTTTTGGAAACACAAACCGGACTTTAGGCTTGGAACGTAAATCATTGAAAAGGGTGAAGAGGGGACGGGGCAAAGGACTGTTGGAAGACACCTACAGTGCAAGCTCAACACTGTGTTTTCGGATGACCCTTTCAACATCAGCAATTTCATGACCCTCGTAGACGAACTGCGACAATAATTGTCAGAAGCCACAGCAGCCTCTCCCGTTCACATACAGGACTTGGTTCTACTCAATTCTCAAAATGAACAAGTCGCAGCTAGAGAGGTATTGAGAAATCTGGTGAACTGCCCTTTCAGACTGCCTGTGGTGTAGGTGTAGAAGCCTTTTAATGTCGCTAGACAAGTATTTGTCTTCCACGCTCATTGATAAGAAGTTTTATGCCGACAAAAACGAGTATGTATCGGGTCATGTATAGCCCCAGCGCTTCGTAATATCTTTCTAGCAAACTTTGACAGCAAGCTTAAACAAAAGTGAGACCATGAGCACATGCTTAGAATATTTAGGTACGCTGATTATATTCTGATTATGTTCCCCATGTTGTTCCCCAAATGTGTTGATGCCTTTTCAGTCTAACCATCCAAATCTATTGAAGAGAGGAATTGTGCTCTCAAAGCTCATTAAGCAAGAGTTACTTACACACTGTTATGACAGGATTTCGATCACAACTGCAACGTCTGTCGGGAGCTACAAAAAGCGTCCGAGGTACATCCGAATTATTCTTTCCACACTCCGTAATCTGTCAAAGAGATGGTCCAATGTGAGAAATAGTTGAAGTTAGGTCGTCATTTCCGATGGTGCATGATGTCACTAGTAGAAGAATTTCAGTGGAAATGTTTAACAATGCGTCGGAAAGTCGATCAATTTCTATAGGTGTGGTAAAGAAAGGGTTAACTCCTTATTGACTTGGACCACCGCTTTAGTGGGACGTCTCACGCTCTGTTACCTTAAGGGAGTTCATGGGTGCCCCTGTGACACAAGTATTGCGCACTGAAAACACAGCTTCATTCCCTGCAGTTACTATTCGAGGTGAAGCATTCATGATGCTGAGTCTTAAGAGTGCTTTAAGTTGGGCCATATAATACACTCACCAACAGCTGTAGCTTTAAGGTATTGCATTGTTATTTCGTGCAACGTGCCCACAGGGGCATTCCGTATGGTGGTTTTGTTTAGAATATAATTGAAACCAGTCACCTGGAGTGCCTGGTGAATCTGAATATGGCCTTCCTCAGCTTGAAGTACACTGACAAAGTACTGCCCGTTACTGTGAAAACTGCTTCATGTTTAAAATTGTTTTTGTCGCATACAGAAACCCGAGAGTGGCACCTTGCAGCAAACTGCGGAGGGCGTTGGACGAACCTGGCAGTCCTTGGAACTGTCGACGGCAAGCATGTGCACATCAAGTGCCCGACCAAATCAGGAAGCATGCACTTCAACTGCTAGGTGAGTATACTTTTGCAATATAGAACAGGTAACCTGAAGCAATAGCTCAGGCCTGTTGGTATGTGATCAAAAATGAAAGCTCGTAGGATGAACTCGGCTGCAACTGCTTATCTTCTGCCTTGAATAACAACACATGGGGCACAACAGGGAAGGAACCAGCTCACAATGTGTAAGGAATGCTTTAAATAAAGCTTAGGTAAAGTGTGAATGCAGAAATCGGAAAGAAGTGTCAGAAACAAATCTAACATTTTTTTCACCAAGGCCATGTGTACTACAAGTTCTCAAGTTCTTCACAAGTGATGTCTGCTGCTCTCCTTGTCGGCTCTCTGAAGGCTAGGCCAATTCCGATTTCAGGAAAAGGTCCAGGGGTTCTGGCGCTAAAAGCATAATGCCACTTTTGGAACCTTCTTGAAATCTTAAACACTGACTTACATTTTGGAGCGAAGGAATACATGTGCTTGTTTATCGTCTTTCACGGACAGGTAGTCTAGTTGGTCATTCCTCAGGTTTTTCGGGGCTCGGAGATGGATTTCCACAAATCTTGCTGCTCATTTTTTCTTGTGGAAGTTTCCACATCCTTTAGCACATTCCACACGCACACTGCTAGATATCCATAGCTTCTCACTACACAAATGAGCAGCTGCACACGACGCACAACTATCTGATTTTGCATGCTTCATTCCTCATTTCTTATTCTCATTCTGTGTGGGCTTCTGTCGGCAGTGGCTCCGATTTGTGATGTGTAGATGCTTAGCTCATTGCTTGGATGGTGACAATACCGTTAGCGGTTTATGAGTGTGCATGATCTGGTTGTACACTTGTTGGTGTGTTATGCCGCTACTGGCATTGTAAGTATATTCTTGTGCATGCTCTCCGCAACATTCTGGTACACTCTTGTGGTTACTTGTTTATTGCAGAATACTTATTCCATTGTGCTTCCTGCTGTGGTTGACAGCAACTAGAAGTTTGTTGCTGCGCACGTGGGTGCATACCGCAAGCAGAGTGATGGGGGAATGCTCGAGCAGTCCATATTCGGGCAGTCACTGGACAAAGGAAAGCTGCAGGTTCCCCGGGACCTGCCACTACCGAACACAGCCCTGTCAGCTCATTGTGTCTTTATCGGTGATGAGGCCTTCCAGCGGAAAACCGATTTTTTTAGGCCGTACCCGGGTCGAGGATTGCAGGCCAGCAAGAAAAAATTCACCTACCGACTCAGCAGAGCAAGGCGAGTTGAAATGCTTACCACGCTGCTTTCTAAGAACTGAAGGCTCATGATTTATCGTGAACATTCCTGTTGTGCATCATGCAGAAGGCGTGTCGAGAACGCTTTTCTAATCCTGGTGACCCGGTGGAGGACCCTTGAAAGACTAATAGGAGAAGGCCCAGAAAATGCCAAGCAGGTGGCAAAGTCACTGCGCTTGCTTCACAATTTCCAGATGCAGGTGGCCCACACCAGCACACACAACTTCAGTCTCGTGGCACGATATGTCAGGGACATATACTTGCAGTACTTCAACAGCGTTGCAGGGCGTTCTTCCTGGCAAGATGCCGTGGTTTGAAGTTGCAGTGCACTGATGCTACCGCTGCTCCAATAGGTGATGCGTAAACTCGCTAAGGCTCATGGGATGCATCGTCTGACCACGAAAATTGAGCACAGGGGGTCATTCAAACAAATTTTTAGCCGAATCTACAGAACGCGTGAATAATATATGCGCGATGTCGCAGTTTCCTGGTTATATGGAATGACGAGTCGCACTTTCTTGTTCTCAAGTAAATTTCGTACGGTTTTTTTGCTTATTTCATCTCCATTTAACTAGGCTGATTCAAACACGGATGATCTAGAAGTGGAGGCACTATAGGCAGGCTGGCAAGGAACTTTGAGTGCTCCTGATGATACACAATATGCTTATTTCTGTGATGTGATTGAATCGTTAAAACAGGCGACCACTGCAGGATCATTGCTTTTTCATTTCATTATGCTCATAGAAGCGTCCCTGGATATGCTCATTATTTATTCATGCATTCTAATGGCGTGTTTTATAGTGCGCCCTTCGATCAGGTCGCCCATGTACATTGATTTCTGAAGCAGTAGAGCTGTCGTTTTGTAGTTATTCTTGGTGTATCAAATATGGCGTTGCAACGTGGCCATCAAACGAAAAAGTCTCTAAGTGGGTCCAAATGGCACTCTGGTCATCCTCCAGATTTCTTATGCTGGTAACAGTTGGTTTCTCTGAGGAAGTGTTGTAAACCATAGGAATCGCAGCGAATCCTGTCCTCATCATACAGACCGATTTGAAGGAAGGTCTTTTCTACATCTGCTGTCATAGGGACCTTGTATTGGCGGAAACAATGAAAATTGTGTTCCTATGTCTGGGTTTAGGCTTGGCCCTGATTACAAATTTTCGTTTAATGTCCTCACTTCACGTTCATAAGAGGATGCGCTGAATTAAATGCGAATCTTTGTTGGAGCCTGGTTTTTCTCAATCACTGCTCGATGCAGCATGTAGTAATGTCGAAATTCGCTTGTGGATGGCGAATACGAATCTTTACTGATTCTTCTTTCAGATATACATGAATGGTCTTGTCGTACTTTTCTTTATCCACAATGAAATTGTCTGCCAAGTCCTCCGTTTTCTTTCAAGGAAGTAGAAATTGATGGCAACCTTCCTTGTTAGTTATATATTCTGGATCTGTTGTAGTGTCAGTTAAATATCTATCATGGTTTATTCATCAGCTCTGACACCGACACCTTCCAGGTCCCAATATCGCACGACAACCTCCGAAACAGTGCCCTCTTCTGCGCAGCTTCAGAACGCAATAGTCCTGGAACAGTGAACGGTGTTTCCTGGGAAAAGAAGTAGCCCTTGCGCAGTCCACTCTAATTTAGTTTGCACAACTTTTAGTTACTTTCATTTCTACTACAGGGTTTTCACGTCAGTAATATTCTGAACCTATAGGTATTAATACAGAATTTACGTTGACTTCTGCTGTCCAAAAGTATCCTGTAGTCAAGGACTGCAATAATATAACGGGGCTGCTTGTAGAGAAAGAAGGTTACCTGCTGTTGCAGAAGCCTCATTTTCCTCTTGAAGTCAGGGTTACGCATAGAAGTGACATGATGTCGAGAATATCCATCGCATCTTCGTCTTCCTCTACGATTCCTTGCCATGTGACCTTCCTTCAGACTTCGAAAACATTGTCTGGCCTTGGTCCGAATCTATTTCCTGTCTGGGAAACTAATTTCTTTGTCGTGGCATACTTCGGCACTATGCTTAGGCGATTTGCAAAAGAGGCACAGGTCAGCTTTCTTCAACACACTTTGTAGAGCTGCTGCTGTGGGATGCTGCACAGATTGCGATGTCTATTTTTCTAGACAACTTCTGGCATGTCCGGGAGCGCATATGCTGGCACTGCTTCTCGACACTGGAGTTGATCGAAGTACTCCAGAAGACTTTGTAACTCTTTATCTGCTTTCGTCATCCGATGCACTGAGTCAGTCTCCACGTAAAGCGTTGATACCACTCTGGACGCTGTCGTTAGCTTGCCAAGCTCATGAAATTTAAGCGCCAAATCTGACAGCAAGACTCACAAGAGAGTTCCGTAACATGGAACAATAAGTGGGGGTGGGTTTATGCCAAGAGCTTTGAGACCCTTACATTCGCCTGTACTCGGCCATACTTTCATCTCCAAAATTTTTCATGAGAATATCTATGGCGTCCCGATAGCACTCTTTAGTTGCTTGGATTGCAGATATGGCTGAAGCGACAGCACCTCTGGGTAGTGCTCAGGTAATTAAACTTGTCAGTAGTGATCAGCTCTTCCTTACTGTGCACGGGCGTCTGCTGCGGTACAGCATGCAGATGTTCCAGTCCTGCATGCAAAGTGCCCATTCAACCAAATGGCCTCAGGGGTTTTACAAGGACGACAGCCAGTGTAGTGCATGGTGATCTGTGACTACAGCAAATGGACGTCCATAAAAATAAGGCTGGACCTCAGAGCCTAGATGATGTCCAGACATTCTTTTTCTGTCACAGGGTAATTTGCCTCAGCTTTCGTAAGCCTACCACTTGCAAAAGCCACAACATAGTAAGGAAATTCTAGTTTGCGCTGAGCTAGAACAACGCCGAGGCCAACACCACTGACATCTGTGTGGACGTCTGCAGGGGCTGATGGGTCGCTACGGCGCAAAATTGGTGGAGACATCAGGAAAAGACGGAGCCTTGTGAAGGCCTCGTGTCACTTGGACGACCACGAAGTGAAGCACCCGTTGCTACTAAGTCGTTGGTTCACCCCCGCAAAGGTGGAGCCTCTCCAGGTTCCCACGTAGGCGTGTGATGTCTTCGCTGGTTAATACCTCACGGCTGAGCTCCAGCAGTTCCAGAGGGACTGGCTTTTCCATCAGGGCAACATTCACTGTAGTGTCGGTCAATTTCAATAAATTTCCATGTCACTGTGTGGCTTATGTCAGCGGTGCATTACGGTTCTCGAAGGTGACGCAAATCAGAGAACACAACATTACGAAGCTCGTCAACGTGTAGTATGTGAAAGCGCCAAGTTGTAGACAGAATCACAACACGGGCTTGGCTATCAAACAGTTCATCAAAAGTTGACACCACTGCCAAGGGCACTGACGCAGAATCATGCGACAGCATGTCCGAAGCACAGGGGACACCCTCGATCTCACCCGCAAGATCGCTTTGCAAAACCGAGTCCCTGGGTTCCTGGCTTTGCTTACCGTGCTTCTTGAAAGGTGCGGTGTTTCTTGGCTCTCAGCTGGCCTCTATCACCGTTTTTTCTCTTTGGACAGATAGCTTTGCCAGTCTGGAAATATAGCGGGCACTGCAGATCCGGAGATGCGCGCTTTCCGGGTTGCGCGCAGCAAAAGTTTACCATTGTAGACAGCCTCCCAGGTATTGCTCACCAAATGTGGCTCGAAGTGCCGTTCGCAGAGATGGTCGGTAGATTTTAGTATGAGACCCTTACGCAGTATCGCTTTCCTCCACACCCAAAGGCGTTATTCTTTCAGCGCGATGAACAACGAAAATCTTTCGGTACACAATTTGTACCCTGTCGTGCAACGTGGGGCGAAACACTTTTGCCACATCAGTTCTATGGTTGCACACACCTCATATGAGTTCGCAGGGTCAAGAAAAATTGTCAAGGATTCAGAATAGTTTCACAAAACAGGAAGAACGACATTCCGATGTCAAAAATGACCTCGTGGTAGGCCATACTGAAGTGGCGCCTAGCAGATTTACGCCACTGATTGAAAGAAGGTGAACTTGAACAACTTTTCTACGTGGCTGCTCTGCTGCGCCTTTGGGCCGATCTGTCACCTTCCTACACCATGGTGTGGGGGGCAAAATTGTGTATCAAGCGTCTGAAGTAAGAGCACAAGTCTACGAAGCAACGCAATTCTTTGATGGACGTGGGCTTAGGGAACACGGCGATGGCCCGAAGTTTGGTTGGAGCGGAGAGAGTTGCACTATTGTATACGATGTAACCTAAAATTGTCAGCTTCCGAGCTGCAGATGTGCGCTTTTTAAGGTTTAGTTGTAGGCCAGTGTTTGTTAAACACGTCGAAACACATCATAGCCGGTAAAGGTGCATGGCGAAGTGAGGAGTAAAAACGATGTCTTCGTCAAAATAGCACAAGCACTTGTGTCACTTCAAGCCGTGCAGAACTGTGTCCATTGTGCACTCAAAAGTGGTGGGCGCCTTACTTAGTCCAAAAGGCATTACGTTAAATTTGTATAAGTCGTCGGGTGTGAGAAAAGCTGTCTTCAGCCGATCGGCGCCTGCCATTGGTACTTGCCAGTACCTTGAGCGCAAATCGAGAGATAAAAAGGGTTCTGCAACTTCTAGACTGCCAATCACGTCGTCTGTGGGCGGAAAAGAGTGAGCGTCCTTGCAACTGCTCTTGTTGAGGTGCCGGTAATCTACACAGAACCGCGCAGAACCATATTTCTCCGTAACAAGGACGATGGAGGATAGCCATGGACTCTTAGGTTATATTGCCTCGCGGCGAAGCATCTCATCGACTTGTTTATTGATTACACGACGCTCTGCAGCATATGTACAGTACGGACGTTACCGCAATGGCAGTTCTTGAGCCAGTGTTGATGCGGCGTGTAACAGTTGACGTCGGGCTCGGGGAAGATTGCCGAACATCGAAAGAACGAAATTCTTCTCAGAGGCACAAAATCTTCGACTGCCGGACCGGTGTAAGGCCATCGACAATAAGCTGACCGAACACACCACTGGGCGATATGTCGCATGCAGAAACTGCACTGAGCGCCGTGCAAGCAGCACAGTAATTGTCATCTGACTTGTCCATAACTTGCGCGTCATTGAGCACTTCTACAGTCGTAGGACATTCCCTGCGGAAACACATCACATGGTATGGGAACGGGTTGCAAATGAAAACAGTGCTGTAACTCTGTGTATTGGCCACGTCCGCAAAATGTAGCAGCAGACCATTCTGAGTTGGAAAGCGGTCAGATGAATACAGTAGTGCAACGGCAGCGGAGATTCTGCTGCAGTGCATGGACACGACCGTTGACGCATTCGTTGTCGGCTTGGATAAGTAGTTTCCTCGAAAGCGAAGATTTGTCAGTGATCGGTAAATCTAACAGTGGCGAGAGTTCGATTTCGGCCTGTGCAGATTGTCGTTGGGTAACGGCATTGTGGCGTGAGAGCAAATCCCAGCCGAGCATGACCTCATGAGAGCACGGGTAAAGGATGAATTCTATGGCGTATAGAACCGGGTGAATGACAACACAAACAGTGCAAGCCGCGAAGGAGTGAATATGCTGAGCGCTAGCTTTGCAGATCTACAGCCCAGAAAAGGACGTCGTGACTTTCTGAAGTAAGCGACAAGTTATTAACACATACGGCGGCTCCTGCCTCGCCAAGTGCAAATGCGCGAGTGCGTCAACAGACGCTTCGATTACGTTCAAGGGACTGCATTGAGGACTTTCACATTTCAACTGTGTTCCAGCCCTCGCCTCTAGGAACGCAACATTTAGTTTTGCTCGTTGCGAGTTAGGGGGTGAGGCGACAGTGAGCGACGATGAGGAGACAGTGAATGGCAGGTAGTTGGTATCGGGCACTGGTGTCGGTGACATAGCCGACGGGGAGTTGTAATAGGGAGGACGGTTGGCTGGCTTGTCGCGGATGGTGCAGCGCTAGGTGGCGCTATGCGGCTGCACACAATTAGAAGAGCGTGCAAAATGACTGCCGTATACGCACGCAAAGCATATTATTCATTTGTAGGCAGTACACCACAGGTTTGCTGGGGCAGGTCCAATCCATGTCAGAGGACGCATAGTACCAGGCAGCTGCTGATATGAATGCATGGCGGGCTCCAGTCGGGACCTAGCCAGGATGTCGGCATATTGGAGAGGCATAAATGGCGAAATAAGGGTCCTCGCAACGAATTCAGCATCACTGAGTGGTGCACATTCGTCGGGACCTGTTGGAGCGTCGCAAGAACTCCGGCATAGCTTAGTGTTGCAGCCACAAGAAGATGTTGGCGCTGGGCTAGCAACACCTCGGCAATTTCTTGCTCGATTACGTGACTCAACGGATGCATTGCATTTGAGGTGGGTTGTTTTATGTGCAGTGGCTGAGCGAATGTCATCAAGGAGAGCTGGAGTGCAACTTCGTGATGAACGCCTTCATTTCTGCTAACAGAGCTGACTGGTCGGAAATGGTAGCCGAACAAGCAACATGTTCATTGCGCATTGTAAGGCAACGTGTCAACGGGCACTGCCTGTGGACCTCCTCCTAGCATTGGCATAGAGTGACGTTGTTAGTCTTGGACAGAGGATAATTTGCAAGTAGCATGTTGACAACATCATCATCTATCTCTTTCATGACACTTCGGATTTTGTCGGACTCCAACATTGCCGCAGTGACTCTCTTACACAAGTCCAGGACACCTGCAACGTAGCTGATAAATGATTCACCCGGCTGCTGTGTACGTCCTGCTAACAGATTTTCTATGCAGCTTGTAGATTGCATGCAGATTTTGCGCAGAGCAAGGTGGGCAAATACAGCCACTACAGCGGTCTTGAACGAGGACCACATTAGAAAGTTGGTCTCATGGTTGTACCAAAGACTGGCTACAACCGCGAGATAGAAGAGTACATTGCTCAGTTTGGCGGGACTGTCCCCACATGTTGTGGGCACTTACCTTCTCATATAACGTGAGCCAGTCTTCTACGCCAGTGTCTTTCGAGCCGCTGAAAATGTCAAGGTCCCTGTGGTGAGGCACGCCAGAGCACATGACTGAGTGAGGAGGCACTTGCTGGGATGCGTCTTCAGGCATGGTTGAGCGCATGGTAAGGGAACGAAGTTCCATGATTGATGTTGTAAGCCAAATCACTAGACAGTGCTGGAGAGGATGCTCCACTATAGAGTTATTCTTCAATACACACTATAGAGTAAGTGTGCCATTTCTATTCGACATCGCTTTCTTTAGAAAAGAAAAAAAAACGGAGTACGAGACATGGAGAGGCGTAATATAGATGGTACCGACTACAAATTTACAACTCAGAAATCCAACACTGGCGCCATATGTTGCCATGTCTTCTAAATCATGGATTCTATTAAGTTCAATTTGTATTTTTGTGCTTCAAGAAAGTTTTGCGCGAAGGTTAACGCGACAGCATAATTCGATGTTATACGTACTGTCTGCATTGTGTCATTACATTTGCTACCTTGTTTAATGATGTTATCTCTGATGCGTTTATTTTGATGCAATTTCTAATAAAACTGTGTTGCCGTGAACCCTTGCAACTGGGGCAGCGGCCTCTTGAAGCTGCCGAATGGCAGCTTTTATTCGCTGCTCCTATGACTGTCAAATAGTTAAGTAAATACATTGATTGATGAACGCAATCCTATAGTGTTGTGAATATAGAAATGTATAAAATTGTAAATACCGCAAGCGCAGCAGCTTGTCAGCTTCGCTAGCAAATGAAAGCATTCAATGAAATCTGACAAAAAGCGTCAAATGATCACGCAACACGTTGGCCAGCAGCGACCTAAACCAGTGGAACGTTTTCAAATGTTGCCCATCTTCTCAGTTCTTTTGTGCCATTGAGAAATGCAAAAACAAAACTAAGCTGGGTCTGAAGATTGCAGTTGTAGGAAAGGCACTTTCCAGTCGCATCAAACTGAATGATGTGATAGCACCTGGCATGATCAACATTTGAAGTGCCTAAAAGGCACTCTGCGTGCGTATCAGCCATGTTCGGCTTTCTGTCCGAGTCGTTTTTTTAGTGTCATCTTTCAGACGATTTAGTTCGCAAAGCTTTTGTCCTGAACTACATCACACTTATACTTTGGAAGCGCATTGATAGGACAGTTGTTCATGCTTTCTGTGTGAGAATGCAAGTCCCCCATTCTACAGAGGCCAATCACCACGTTGATCCCAAAGCTCCACAACCATCTGTGGAAGTTGTGAATTGTCATAGCTGCGGTGTGGCTGCAGTAATCTTTGACTGTCATCGTAAGATGAATTTCACCGTATTTTTTCTTTATTTCACATACAAATGCAGGTTGTTGCACAAAAGAGCAAGCCTTTATTTACAACACGTAGCAAATAAATAACAGGTATCTCTAACAAACAAAACTAAATGAACGCAACATTTGCATGATCTGTGAGCGGGTTGCACAGCCTCCTTTCCTTTGGGTGGCTTGAGTGGCACCAAGCTCGTGGACACAATTCCTGCGTCATAGTGGTTTAGAATGTCCAGCATGTGGATTTTGCACAATCCCAAAAGATATTGAGCTACCTTGCTTAATTGGCCGTTCAGAGATAATAAAAAGTGTTCGTTTGATAAATTTACGTACAGTTCTTTGTTACTGTCATCGAGAAGTGTGTGCGTGTCATCTTTCTTCTGTTTAGTCTTTGGTGTCTTTTCGAGGGAAGAGCTTGGCGAGTTGCGTGAAAAGGCAGTAGAAATATCCTGTGGAGAAGGCAAAGATAGAAAAGATTGTAAAGAGGAAAAATGACACATGGAGCCTGAAAGACAAGCAGATGTAGAAGGGGCATATTTATAAGTGTTTGTGTGGTGTCTGTGTCTGTTTGATGTCCTTGTACTATGGGCAGAAGTGTTTGCGATGGGCTCTCTGAATATTCACTGAGGATTTCTTGAGCATAATCGTCGTCAAAGAGGTCGAGGTTTGTGGTCGTTCTGCAAAAGAACACGCTTTAAGTTTGACTTTGTGGGTTTGCAGTTTGTGCTTATACTAAACAACTATTTGATACATAATGCCTTCTTTGACATGTGGACTTGTCATCGCCAGGCCAACAGCGGAACGTGTTTTCATGTTGAAGACAAGTCCAAGTGTTGAAAAGTTGGCTGACTTGTTTCCTTAACTCATGCCTGCCAATTCACCTGAACTTATAAAAATCCAAATAAACAAAATGTGATGGTACGTGCACAACCATTTTATGGCATTGCAAGGCACTATACGGAAGCATTGCATAATCAAGGAGTCCGTGAGGCATACGTGAAATTCTTGGGAAATACTTAAATCTACTAGACAACTACCTTGTTCCTGAATAAGAAAAGTACAAAATTGCCATTCAAAAAGGTCAGGCATGGAGACACAATGCAATGCCATACACTGCATGCTTAGAGTAAGTATTCGAGCTATTACGCTGGGGAGGCTTAGGAGTGAGGATCAAAGCAAATACCTCTACAACTTTCGGTTTGTAGATGACATTATTAAACAACACCGGAGATAAATATCAACAAATGATATAAAAACAAGAAAGGGGCTGACAGATGAAATTGCACACTGTGGTATAAAGTTTGTAAACAGGGATAAGGTGCCTCAGAAATGCTGGCCAACGTTTCGATAGGAGGACTTACCTTCGTCAAAGGCGGCCTCGGCATCCTCAACGTGTTAGTTTTAAAGGGTTAGTGCAGTGACGTCACGTGCGGGTTTTGTCGCTGACGGCTGGTTTTAAAGAGAGAGACTTCAGAGGAAGCGAGCGCTGTCTTCCGCCGTCTGTGAGCTTCGTTCTCAAGACGAGGGACAAGAGCGGGAGAGCGGGAACGCGGGGAGAAAAGAAAAGAAAGAAAAGCAGAGAAAAAAAGAAAAAAAAGAAAAAAGAACGGGGGAAGCCAGGGCGACACCAAGACAGAAAAAAGGGGGAGAGAGAAAGAACAAGAAAGAGAAAAACAAAATTTTAAGAAAGACGGTGGTTCTGGGAGCGTGTTGGGGATGCGAGAGGTTAGGAAGCATTCCGCTGTATCGTTGGCGGCATGTTTTTGTGGTATTAGAAGAGCCGGCCAGGCGGTCAGTGCGCAAGTATCACAAAATACAAAAAAAAAACATGAGTTGAAAGAGTGACTTGAGTAGCATAGCAGCAATACGTCGAGTAATGTTAAAATAGTCAAGATGGCGACGAGGAGTCTGCGGTGCAATGTATGGGGTGACTGAAAGGCAGCGGCATGGTCTTTCAAGGGGCATTGCCCCAGTCGCTGAACGTAGGTGTCTGTTACGGCGGCATCCAGAAATGGCGATGCTCTGGGTTGAAGTGCCAAAAAAGGCATATTGACTTGGGAATGGGTTGGTGAGGGGGTTTCAAAAAATATATATATATAAAAAGAAGGGAGAAGAGAAGGGGAGGGGGGGACCAAAACCGGAATAACAAACAGGTGGGTGACGTGCGTAAAAGCGGGCGGAGGCAAGTGTACATGAAAGAAGGGGGTCGTATAGTTGATATAGATGTAAAAACCTGAAAGAGTATATTAATTTGAGTAGTAGCCAGGAAAAAATTTTTCGAAATGGTAAAGTAGGTGAGGTTAAGAATTAAGGTTAGCTGGCGGCATGTGTTTTGTGTCTTGGTTGATCATATGAGAATTTCAGATTTAAGCTACCGCTTTTAAAGATTCTAAGTTGCCGCGTGCCAAATTAATTCCCGTCGGGTGTAGGCAATTAAACTTGTGTATGAGGTATGATTCCGTATACTTCCTTTCGCACGGGGAACGGAAATTAGTTTGTAGTACAAAGAGCCTTGCTTTGTCAAACATATGACCATGTTCATTAAAGCGGCTAGCTAATTTTGTGGGTAAATTGTGTTTTGCGACCACGCGGTGACCATTGAGTCTTGTATGAATTTGTTGTCCAGTCTCACCTATGTATTGTTTGCTACAAGTGGCACATTCTAGACAGTAGACTACGTTGCTTGATGTGCAGGTGAAAGCCGAAGTTACCTTCTGTACGTAGTTCGACGCTGTACTTTTTACTGTAGTAGTAGATTGAATATGCTTGCATGTAGAGCACCTGGAGCGGCCACAAGGATTGGTTCCCGACTTCCTCTTTGTTTGTAGTTTGGCGTGCACAAGAACATCTTTAAAATTAGTGTTGCGTCTGTAGGCTACTCTGGGAGGGTCGGGAAAAATCTTATTAAGTTTCTGGTTGCTGGTGAGAATTGGTTAGTATTTACTAAGGATGTTATTCACGTTTGGGAGTGCGTTTGAGAATTTAGTAGTAAGAAGAGGCGTTGTCGTTCTTGTGATCCTCGGGCCGGGCTTGAGGACCTCGGATCGATCAACTTTGGTTGCAGCGATGTAGGCTGTTTGAAGGTCACTGTTTGGGTGGTTCCTGTTTGATAGGGCTTCTTTAAGGTGATCGAGCCTATCTATGTAGTCTTGGTTTTCAACGGAAATGCGACGTAGTCGTGTAGCTTGGCCTTTAAAGATACATTTTGCAATGTCTGGGATGGTGGCTGGTATGTTCTAGGTACTATTGTTTGTCGAAAGGTTTCCTATACAGCGTTGCCTTTAGCTCGTTGCCTTTAGCGTTCCCTTTAGCTTGGTAGTGCAGCGCTATAGGAAATCTGTTTCTAGAATCCGCATAAATATGTTCGCGTAGGTTGGTGCAAAAGGCGTACCCGTGCTTGTACCATGTACCTGTAGGTTGTAACTCTCCTCAAATTCGAAGTAGTTATGTTTCAGAAGTAATTGAAGGAGAGACAAGTAGACTTAAGTTGAGTGTTGCGCATTGTGTTTAGACAGCGTTTGTTTTATCGAAGATAAACCATCAGGGATTGGAATGTTGGTGTACAGCGCCGTGACGTCTAGTGTTACGAATATTGTGTTGTGGGGTAGTGTGCCTTTAGTATTAATGTCCTCTATAATTCTCAGCAGGTGGGGCGTGTCTTGTACAAATGACGGGAGTGATTTTGTCAAGCCACCAAGGTAGTGGTTAAGGAATGTGGAGATGCTCTCTGTCGGGGTGTTGTTGTTTGATACTATCGAGCGGCCAGCGATAATAGCAGTGTATAGATCAGCGGATGGAATTTTATGAATTTTCGGGAGGAGGTAAAAACGCCCGGCAGTTTTGTTGCTTGATTTAAGAAATTTGTATTCTGACGCAGTTATCAATTCATCAGCCAAGAGTGATTTCAGCCTGTTGGTAATTGTCACTGTGTAGGCCAATGTCGGATCGTTATCTAGTTTGCGGTAATGTTGTAGGCTGTTTAGTTGTCTGTAAGCCTCGTGATTGTATTTTTCTACTGTCCAAATAACTATACTTCCACCCTTATCTGCTTCCTTAATAATAATGTCATTCCGGCAACTAAGATTTGAAATGATATGACTCTCCGACGCAGTTATATTTTTAGGTCGCTTAGATGTCTTGGATTGGCTTATAATTTCTTTAGTGACAGTTTTAAGGTATATGTCAAGTTCTATGGCTTGTTCTGGTTCGTGAGTCCATGTGTATTAGGCTCGAAGTGTTGTCGTCCCGGTGTCTGGCGTGTCTGCGAAAAAGTGTCGGATACGCATTCGTCGGGAGAATTCTGAGAGGTCCTTGTGAAGCTCGAATTCATTTATTGTATTGTTCATGGGACAAAAGTTTAGGCCCTTGCTGAGTACGTCTATTTCTTTTTTATTTAATGTTTTTGAAATGCCTATAACATTGGAGCGGTTAGTTCTGTGGAAGTTTCCTTCACGTCTGGTACTTCTAAACTCGTGGTCCCTCTTGGCGTGTGGTGGTTGTTTGGCGGGAAGGTTGTTTTTTGATGAAAGTTTGATTTCTTCCTTTGTTTTCGAGCCAATTTTTAGACTGTTTTTCGTCGTAATGTTCTAAATCCCTCTAAGTTCTAAGTCGCTCAACGTAGGTGTCATTGCACTGCAGACTCCTCGTCGCCATCTTAACTATTTCAACATTACTCAACGTATTGCTGCTATGCTACTGAAGTCACTCTTTCAACTCATGTTTTTTTTTCTTACACACGCACTGACCGCCTGACCGGCTCTTCTAATGCCACAAAAACATGCCGCCAATGATACCCCGGAATGCTTCCTAACCTCTCGCATCCCCAACACGCTCCCAGGCCCCCCGTCTTTCTTAAAATTTCGTTTTTCTCTTTTTTGTTCTTTCTCTCTCCCCCTTTTTTCTGTATTGGTGTCGCCCTGGGTTCCCCCCCTTTTTTTTCTAATTTTTTTCTCTGCTTTCCTTTCTTTTCTTTTCTATATAAATTTTATATAACAACTGATATAGGACGTTATATTGAGAAAGTGTAAGTCTAGGTCAATTACTCATACGGATCCCTAATCATGATAAGAAAATTTAAAGCATACAAACATGGGTTGGAATGCATACGACAGGCATCAGCAAATCCTGACTCAGATTGTTCAAAAGTGTACAGTCATTGCATTCTACCGGTGAAAACACATGGGGTAAGAACGTTGAGGTTGACTATGAAGCTCAGGTTTAGGGCTGTGCAGAGAGCGATGAATGGGAAATGCTAGTAGGCGCAACATAAATAGAAAGGAAGAGAGCGGTGTGAATCAGAGAGAAAACTAGAATAGCCGATATTCTACTTCTTGATCGAAAGCGGTCGGTCGCTATCAAAGGTACTTCCTTCATAAACGAAAGGCGACTGTGCAGAGTAATTGACCTGTATGTTTTGCTATGCTGGCATATTCCGGTCATTTCCTATAACTTGTCGGCTATGCTATGCCTAGCCTCCACAGAACGCGATCAACACCGCTTTGCACCTGATGCAAATGTGGAAGACTAAGAAGGGCCGGCAATAGTTCATTTCACCTTCGAAAGCTTATTTAAGCGTCATGTTGGCCTATAGTGTGACCGGGCTTTTACTGAAGCAAATACTTTGGAGCGCCAAGCTTGTAAAAAAAAATGTGGCGCTAGCATGTGTAGAAAAGTTGCAGGATGTGTTGCCTGAATGCAATACGCTCTCCGCTTCGTTCTCCTCTTCACTAGAATGACCCCCATGAGAGAATAGAAGTCATCCTGGCTAATTGCGGCGTAGGTAGGATGACGGGGCCATAGTACGGCTTAAGTCGGTTCACACGAAGCGTGTCACGCCCGCGATGCCTAAGGTCAGGTGATTGCGTCACAGGTTCTACAACGTAGGTGACAGCGGAGGTACGGTCTTGGACGCGGTAGGGGCCATGGTAGCGTGCAAAGAGTTTGGTTGCAAGACCAGGGCAGTGAGGCGGGTCTCACAATCAAACAAGGGAACCAGTCAGGAAAAGTGGTGTAAGCGCGCCACTGTCACGCCGCAGCTTTTCACGACCTTGAGCAGCGGTCGTAAGGGCTCGCGTGAGCTGCCTACAGTCCTCGGTGTATTTGGCAGCTTCAGACACAGGCGTGCATTCGGAAGCGTCAGGTCAGTATGGGAGCACCATAGTACATGAGGGTTCTCGTCCATCATCATATTCATCATAGTCATCAGCCTAGTTATGCCCACTGCAGGGCAAAGGCATCTCCCATACTTCTCCCACTACCCCAGTCATGTACTAATTGCGGCCATGTTGTCCCTGCAAACTTCTTAATCTCATCCGCCCACCTAACTTTCTGCTGTCCCCTACTACGCTTCCCTTCCCTTGGAATCCAGTTCGAAAGCCTTAATGACCATCGGTTATCTTCCCTCCTCGTTACAAGTCCTGCCCAAGCCCCCATTTCTTTTTCTTGATTTCAACTAAGACGTCATTAACTCGCATTTGTTGCCACACCCAATCTGCTCTTTTCTTATCCCTTAACGTTAAACCTATCATTCCTTTTTCCATAGCTCATTGCGTCGTCCTCAATTTAAGTAGAACCCTTCTCGTAAGCCTCGAGGTTTCTGCCCCGTACGTGAGTACTGGTAAGACAGCTGTTAAACATTTTTCTCTGGAGGGATAATGGCAACCAGCTGTTCATGATCTGAGAATGCCTGCCAAACGCACCCCCAGCCCATTATTAATCATCACTACCTGCCCTAAGTAGATGTATTCCCTTACAATTTCCACTGCCTCGTTACCTATCGTAAACGGTTGTCCTCTTCCGAGACTGTTAAACATTACTTTAGTTTTCTGCAGATTATTTTTTAGACCCACCCTACTGCTTTGCCTTTCATGGTCAGTGAGCATGTACTACAATTAGTCCTCTGAGTTACTAAGCAAGGCAATATCATCAGCGAATCACAAGTTACTAAGGTATTCTCGATTAACCCGTATCCCCAATTCTTCCCAATACAGGTCTCTGAGTACCTCCTGTAAACACACTGTGAATTGCATTGGAGTGATTGTATCTCCCTGTCTAACGCCTTTCTTTATTGGGATTTCATTTTGCTTTCTTTATGGTGGACTACGGTGTCTGTGGAGCCGCTAAAGATATCTTTCAGTATTTTTACATCCGGCTCGTCTACACCCTGATTCCGCAATGCCTCTATGACTGCTGAGGTTTCGACAGAATCAAACGCTTCCTAGTAATCAATGAAAGCTTTATATAAAGGTTATATAAGGTTATATTCCGCACATTTCTCTATCACCTGATTGATAGAGGGAATATGATCTATTGTTGAGTAGCCTTTACGGAAACCTGCCTGGTCCTTTGCTTGACAGAAGTCTAAGGTGTTCCTGATTCTATTTGCGATTACCTTAGTAAATAGTTTGTAGGCAACGGACAGTAAGCTGATCGGTCTATAATTTTTCATGTCTTGGGCGTCCCCTTTCTTATGGATTAGGATTATGTAAGCGTTCTCCCAAGATTCCGGTACGCTCGAGGTCATGAGGCATTGCGTATACAGGGTGGCCAGTTTTTCTAGAACAATCTGCCCACCATCCTTCAACAAACCTGCTGTTAACTGATCCTCCCCAGCTGCATTCCGCCTTTGCAAAGCTCCCAAGGCTTTCTTTACTTCTTCCGACATTACTTGTGGGATTTCAAATTCTTCTAGACTATTCTCTCGTCCATTAGCGTCGTGGGTGCCACGGGTACTGTATAAATCTCTATAGAACTCCTCAGACCCTTGAACTATCTCATCGATATTAGTAATGATATTGACGGCTTTGTTTCTTAACGCATACATGTGATTCCTGCCCATTTCTAGTTTCTTCTTCGCTGCTTTTAGGCTTCCTCTGTTCCTGAGGGCATGTTCAATTATATCCATAATATACTTCCTTATGTCAGCTATCTTAGGCTTGTTGATTAACTTGGAGAGTTCTGTCAGTTCTATTCTAGGTATATGGTTAGAGGCTTTCATACATTGACGTTTCTTGATCAATTTTTTCGTCTCCTGCGATAGCTTACTGGCATCCTGCCTAACGGAGTTACCACCGACTTCTATTGCACACTCCTTAATGATGCCCATAAGGTTGTCGTTCATATCTTCAACACTAAGGTCCTCTTCCTGAGTTAAAACCGAATACCTGTTCTGTAGCTTGATTCCGAATTCCTCTATTATCCCTCTTACCTCTAACTCATTGATTGCCTTCTTGTGTACCAGTTTCTTCCCTTCCCTCTTCAAGTCTAGGCTAATTCGAGTAGTTTTTACCATCCTATCGTCATTGCAGCGCACCTTGCCGAGCACGTCCACATCTTGTATGATGCCAGGGTTAGCGAAGAGTATAAAGTCTATTTCATTTCTGGTCTCTCCCTTAGGGCTCCTCCACGTCCACTTTTGGCTATCCCGCTTGCGGAAGAAGGTATTCATTATCCGCATATTATCCTGTTCTGCAAACTCTACTAATAACTCGCCCCTGCTATTCCTGGAGCCTTAGCCATAATCCCCCACTGACTTGTCTCCAGCCTTCTTCTTGTCTACCCTGGCATTGAAGTCGCCCATCAGTACAGTGTATTTTGTTTTGAGTTTACCCATGGCCGACTCCACGTCTTCATAGAAGCTTTCGACTTCCTGGTATCATGACTAGATGTAGGGGCGTACACCTGTACGACCTTCAATTTGCATCCCTCATTAAGTTTCACTACAAGACCTGCCCCCCTCTCGTTACTGCTATAGAATTCCTGTATGTTACCAGCTATATCCTTATTAATCAGGAATCCGACTCCTTGTTCTCGTCTCTCCGTTAAGCCCCGGTAGCACATGACTTGCCTGCTTTTTAGTACTGTACATGCTTCTTTTGTCCTCCTTACTTCACTGAGCCCTATTATATCCCATTTACTGCACTCTGATTTCTCCAATAGCACTGCTAGACTTGCCTAACTAGGTCATTAAGGGTTGCGGACTAGATTCCAAGGGAAAGGAAGCGTAGCAGGGGGCGGCAGAAAGTTAGGTGGGCGGATGAGATTAAGAAGTTTGCAGGGACATGGCCACAATTAGTACATGACTGCGGTAGTTGGTGAAGTATGAGAGAGGCCTTTGCCCTTCATTGGGCGTAACCATGCTGCTGATGATGATGATGACGTGCTCGCTTAGCAATATGTGGGCATATTAATAGAGCCATTGCAAGCCAACAATATGCTATGCCATCATACTTTGCCCATGCTGACTTTACAAATATGCCAGCATGGATAATGTTCAAAATTCGGGTACATCTCCCTAATCTCTGTATGTTAATAAAGATCGCGAACTCCTACCGTGGGCCTCTGACATCTACCTCTTGAGCATATATCGAAAGAATGTTGCCCGCCAGTGAATGGGCATATTGATGTATTGTCTCGTCGTATGCGTCAGGTCCGGCTTTCGTCCAACATGCGCATCAAATCATTCGACGGTATTTCCTGCGTAACAAGATGACACTAACATCCATGGAACTAGTTAAAAATTAGAAATAAATGATGGGGTTTTACGTGCCAAAACCACTCTGTCATTATGAGGCACGCCGTAGCGGGCGACTCCGGAAATTTAGACCACCAGGGGCTCTTTAACGTGAACTTAAATCTAACACGGGCGTTTTCGCATTTCGACCGGCTCAATATGCGGCCGCTGTGGCCAGGATTTGATCCCGCGACCTCGGGCTTAGCAGCCCAACACCATAGCCACTGAGCAACCACAGCGGGTCCGTGGAACTAGTCAGTTGTGTATATTTCGCGACAGCCTCAAGTTTGGACAGTCTTCAGTGACGCAAATTGGCTCCCCAACTACTTAGAGTTGTTGTGAAAGAAAGCTCTTACAGAATGTTGGCTCTCAAAATTGTTACGCTATGCATTTTAGCGGTAGAGAAAGGCCACCACGTTACATTTCTATGGATTCCCAGTCACCGTGGTGTACACGACAACGAACTAGCAACATCTGAAGCGAAGAAGGCACTCGAAGAACCAGATCAACTGATTGCAATTCCTTTTTCAAAAGCAGGCGCCGACTACCTTCTCTGAAGTGTACTCCGAAAAGCAGCAGAGAAGCACTGAGACAATCCGCATAATCGCCACGTACGACTGCAAAGACTGGACCTTCATATGAAATTTAGGCTGCCTCAAAAATTCAGCGCAGCTCTGCCAGTCTTCTACACAGACTTGGGCTGGGGGCGGCATGTACGTGCGTGTAGCTGCACCTCATGAAACGCACCGAGTCTCCAGACTGTGAGCTGTGCAACGTCAACGAGGCTATATGTCACGTGGTGCGTGATTGCCTTCAGCGCATGGAAGAGCGACAAAGCTTGAATAATGACATCGCGCATCTCGACAGCCCACCGTTGTTGGAAAACGTTATTTTAGGCTTTTGGCGAGGTATTAAATCTGGTTTTGCGGCCTTACAGGCCCTACTTGAATTTTTAAATAAGTGCGGGTCTGGAGAATAGGCTTGGAGTAGATTTAATTGCTTGTTATATGTTTTATATTCTCGTTCTGTCGGCATCATCACCCATGCTGTTGTTGTTGTTGTTGTTGTCCTGAGTGGCCGTGGCACATACCCACAGTGGGGGATTGGCCCCCACTCCTCTTTATCTACCTCTTCCTCTTCCCCGAGTGCAGAGTACCTGGCTAGAGAAACGTACTGCAGGCCATCCTCTGTGCATTTCGTATTTTTAAACTTCGCTTACTGTCTCACTCTCTCTCTTTCTGTCTCTGTGAAATATTACCTGGTAAAAAGTTTCTTAATAATGCTCAAAAACGTTCTAGGTGGGCAAGGCTTCCGACGGGCGTGACGTATGCATGTAGCGTTTTAAAATAGGTAGTTTAATTAGTGGCAGCTGATATTCATAATGGAACTACTTGAATGAGACAGCTTCGCTGTTAATTGTGTCGTCAATCTGCAAGGTGACACAGCGCTGTTGTACTTTTGCAGGGAAACTGCCAATGGAAATATTGCCGGGTCTTTTTTTTTGTGCGTGGAAGGACGGCGCGTGCCTGCGTTGTCGATATCAAAGAATAACTCCCCCATCCAATGGAGTAGCAATGTTTTTGTTTTGTGTTTTACTGAGACCGCGTTGGCGGCAATCAGCTAATACTACGTACGGCCGCGCTGGTGAAGAAGGAGCTTTAGCTTGGGGACACAGGGACGCACAATAGGTGCATCACTATTATGTGAGTAGGGCTTTTGCAAAGCCAATGTAAACATTGCAACAAAACGACGTAACCTATAGATTGGTGTATAAAGTATGCCTGGAGCGTTGCATTTTCTGACGAATGCAGTTTACAGAACTGCAATTTCTATTCGTGTTTCAACGCTCCGGATGAGTAAACTTCGTTCTTCATTTTTTTTTAACTTAGGCCCTAATATGTAAAACTATTCCAAGATGTATTTATTCCATCCTCCTGACATCAAATTTCCGTAACCGCCGGCGCAAGCATCTTGCGGTCACTCGCAGGTTTGTCTAAACACAGCAATCAAACGGTCTCCTCGTTCAGAGGAGGTCACTTTCTTTTGCTTGAAAAACGAATAACATTTCCTATACTGAGCGGCTTGTATTATCTAATTGGCTGGCAAGAAGCGAAAAGCACGCTCAAGTGGAGAGTGATTCGATGGGGCCGAGCAAGGGACTAAAAATCGGTAACCGGATCAAGAGGGTGGTGCCGGCGTCTGTGATTGGTCCGCTTTCCCTCACTTAGCTTACGGTGGCTCGTCGACAATTGCGGCGGCATGCAACGGAAGCTTTAGAATGGTGCTCAAACAGATCCTCAGCAAAGAAGAGGTGGCAGAACGAGGTCGTTAACGTGCAGAAAGTTCTCTAAAACGTTACACAGCCACGCAAAAAGTTTTATCACCGCAAATAAACCCATGCTCTCCGGCATGTGCGAGTCACCAGTACCTGAGCGATCGGAGGCAGCCATCTTTTATTCCTTTCGGAACGGGGCAGCCTGCAACTATTCAGAAGAAAATTCAGTTTTGTTCGGCATATTTATGCATCATTAACGCGTACACGTCACTTTAACGCGGCAGAGTTTTGCGGTTTGGTGACGTGGGTGCAGCCCGAAACCTTTTCACCAATAGCCGAGGGCTAATGGCGAAAAGGGGTCGAATCAGAAATAACTATTTTTTTCTTATGTTCGCTCAAATTATGCATAATCAATGTGGACACATCAGATCAGACGGGGAGCTATTGCGGTTTTCGTGACGTCGGGTGACAGGCAGGTGAAGTGGGGGGAGGGGGGGTCCTAAAAAGGTTTTGGCAAATCGCGGAGTGTTGTTGCATAACTGAAATAGAAAAGTTCGGAATAGTCTTACGTTATAGCGCCCCTTGTCAATTTTCAGCAGTTTTGCACATATATACGGGCCCTAAATCAGAATTTCGTTCGAACAGCCTTAGCATTTTCTTTCAAATGCAACCGTTCTAAATAAAATTAGTAAGGGGTTATCAATAGTCTGGGGTTATCTCAGAAAATAATTTCAGCGCTTTACATGTATTTTAATAAGCGGCAATGTATTAAGCTTTAGCTAAGGCTCCCTCTTAAGGGGGCCAATATGAAGGCTTAAGATTGTATTCTACAGCGTAAGCTGTATGGGATCATTCCAACAGCCGTTTCAGGTGATGATGGTGTCCGCCGCCGCGGCCGCTGTCCGTAGCACCTATCGGCGGGAATGAGAAAAAAAAATGACAAGCATTCCACTCTGTGAATTTGGAATGGCAGCGAAAGCTGACGGCAGTGAAAGCTCTCAAACGAAAAGCAGAGTGCTTTTGGTGCCATTGTATCTTCAGAGAGTGGAATGGTTGTCATTTCTGCTTTACCAGAGAGAGAAGAGAGAGAGAAACAACATTATTTGTCACTGCAGGGTTGGAAGTTAGGGCAGGTATAGAGTGTGGTTCCTAGGTGGGGGTGACGTCTTGGGCCCACGAGACGGTGCCAATTGCGTTTTCCTGTCTGCTCTTGTCAGCAGCTGGTTCCAACCCTCCTTGGAGGGAGCTGACAGTAATGATTGTGGGGAAGGTTACCCTCACATCCCCAGCGAATGTGTACCCGAGTGGCGAACACTCCGTGGTCGCACTTAGTACAGACGGGGTCGCAATCCCCACCAGTGAACAAATAATGCCTAGAATGACTAGTCTGGCATCGTTGCTCGTTCGGAGGTACCCGGGATCGTGATTGCCGTTTTCGTTCGGCATCGCGGGAACGTTCATCGTCGGTGGTCGTTTCGCGCCGGCGCCGTTTACACTCTCGTTGCTGTTCCCTCCGGCGCTCCTCGTACGCATGTTCTTCGGGTGTACTAACTATACCTGTCCGCCCCGTCGATAACAAAGCTGTTGAATGGCTCACACGCCCTCACACCCCCGTAGACGGGCCCTGCCAATTACCACAGAAGAGAAGTGAACAATATGCTGGAAGGATGAGCGGCAACGGAGCCAGCTGTAGAAGGCGAAGACGCTTGTGTCATTGCTGGTGATGAAAGCTTTTTGCACCACGGAGCCAGCTGTGGAAGAAGACGAAGACGAAGAACGCGCGAGCAGTGGCACTAGCGCGCGCGCGCAGTTGGAGTCGAGAACTTCTGAGTCTTTCTTAAAGAATTGGTTTGAAACATCTTTTTCAAAAAGATCTGTTCTTACCCGTGTGCCTGGGGCCTCTTTGGGTTCCACGTGTGGGAAGAATAGTTCAAGGGCGCGTTACAGGTTCCCGAGCCCACAGGGGTATGTCATTGAGCTTGTACTTTCTCTGCACTATCATCAGGATCGGTCCACATGATGATTTTTTCAGTTGCCGGACAGACAGATAGAGAGACAGACATGCAAGGAACTTTATTGTCTGTTGCCGGACGCCGTAAAAACTACAGAAGTCTAGTCATATGCAGCTTTCGCTGTAAAATACCGAATTCCCACCGGGATCGAACCCATGTCCCCCACGAGAAAATCAGCTGCTCTACCGCTTAGCCACGCTAGCACTTGCAAGCATGCAGCGGTAAAAATGCCCTATAAACGCGTCCTAGCGTGCGAGGAGCCGAGCAATATGACGTACGCGCCGTGTAGCATCTTTATGTGCATGTTTTACATTGTCATTGCATATTATTGCATGAGGCAGAAGACCAAGTAGCAGATACACAGGCAGCAGTACAAGGCAGTTAACGAAGGCTTGTGGAAGAAAAGAAAAAGACAATGGAGATACTAAAATCTTAATGTAATGGAATATATGTATGGCATACCAGATTCATTCAAGCAGGCTAGGTGACTGTTCTTCACCGCCGTGTTTAAAGGAATTGACAATAAATACTGACAATAAGTCACTATTATCGCATCGTGCCATTTTACATGCGCGCCGCGGGACATCAATACGTACAAACTTTGCATTGCAGTTCCGTGATATTCTATCAGTTGTGCCGACATGTAGCAGTTGCTTATAGTAGTTGCATGCTGCATGTAGCTGGACCTCGTAAAATCAAGCAGGCTAGGTGACTATTTGTCGGCGTCGCGTTCCGAAGGGGATGCCAACAAACCATCATTACCATCTTATCCACAGCAACGTATAATGCCAGGGGCCGAGGTATGCGACATGTGCGCCACGTATTCTGGATACCTTTTCGGTACACCTTGTGGCGCCTCCTCGCAAGGTACGAACCGCTAGAAGCGGATCGTAGGACTCCGCACGCGGCTGGAACCTGGCAACATCGGGCTCAACAAACCGCTGTGCAGAGAGCCGGACGAGCCGCAGCGCAAGCCATAGCTCGGCGGACAGTTAAGATCGTTCTCGTGAAAACGACGCCAAGAGACTTCACCGCGTAGACTCTGTTGCGCGTGCTGGCGAAAATGGAACGCGTATGGAGCCGCTCCTGTAGATTAAGCTGTGGTTGTGCTGCGTGTGCCGTGTAGGCCTGCGGCTTTTTTAGTTTGCTAATTTTGTCACTTCAAGGACTCTTCATTTTCATAAGACTCATTTTATAAGATTTCAAGGCCCCTGATTTTTATAGTATTTTAAAAGTTTGTCCTACCAAAGATACTTCCGAATTTTTCTTCATGGCTTGCTGCATTTTAGGGTTAGTGTTGCCTCTTCATGCCCACTAACATATTTTACACTATTGTGAGCCAGTATGCGATATATTTTTCTTGCGTATAGCGATTTCTCGATCGCCAGTTTCCAGCCGCCTTCGCGGCGATGGCAAATTATCGATGTCCTTCCAAAAAACTTATCCGGTTTCTTGGGCAGTTTACGGCACAGCAGGTAGGTATTTTAGGCGGAGAAAAAAAATAAAGTGCAAAACGCCTCTGCAAGCGAATCGCCACTGTAAAGTCGCGAAACACTGACTTCCAGGGAAAGGCAGCTTACTTACGGTGGTTTGGTGTGCCACCCAGGCCCTTGTTCTAGATATGGGTGGTTGCTACACACGGCCTAAACAGCGTCGCTGTCCTCGATGCATCAATTGCTCGGATAGCCACACCTTTGAAAGGATCTTTTTCTTGCATTCCGGCGAAAGAAGGTTACGGTCTGCTTTGTTGCGACTTTGGCTTATCCCGAAAGCGGTGCATTCTAACACGGCGTCTGGAAGTGCTAACAGCAAGTACACAAGAGTGAGTCGAACCAGCACCCAACCGCTCTTGTCAGCTGCCTATCGACATGTCGTGCCACACGCGCGAAAGACAATACCAAGATTGACTATCACTCGTACGTTTCATTCCGAAGTCTACAGCCGAGGTCAAAGTGACACGTGTACACGTGCTCTCCCTCTTACCACACTTCTCTGAAAGAGCCAGCTAGCCTTTTAAGCAGGCGTGCCAGATGTTCAGTGCTAAACAATGCAGTGTATAGCAGTGATGAAAACAGTGTATTGAGGTAGTGATGGTGGCCCGTGGTATAGCCTGAGAAACGCGTAAACGTCACCGTGAAGACGCTGTATTTTGCTTCGTCAGCGTCACAATTTGTATAGAAACGTGAAGTCTAGAACGCGGGAAAAATAATTCGCTGCATTCCAAAATACACAAAACTCTCGTGTCGCGGCGATTGAGCCCGTGCTCACCAATATCTACAATGATGGCACATATACTGAAAAGAAAAAAAAAACGTGACCACTGGATTCCGGTCAGCCGAAGAACGCGCATTTGCGGACCGGGTTCATATTGCAGCCCAGTGGACAATTGAACGCTTCGGCA
Source organism: Dermacentor variabilis (assembly GCF_050947875.1). Taxonomy (NCBI): domain Eukaryota; kingdom Metazoa; phylum Arthropoda; class Arachnida; order Ixodida; family Ixodidae; genus Dermacentor; species Dermacentor variabilis. The sequence goes on from NC_134573.1 coordinate 67,187,589, forward strand.
AACGGCGCTAAGTTCATGACCGCCTTGTTGCATTCTCCACCATATAGGTTGTGACTAGCTGATAGACCGCACGAGGCAGCACAAGTTGTGACAAAGAAAACCTGATGTTCAGCAAGATTCTGTAAAGGAACACGAACCGAATTCGTGAGTGCTTCGTAACTTCGATAACTGGGTTCTTAGTGAACCATGTTAACTAAACACTTCTGCATTATCTGGTACTTAATGAGCCCACTCCCTACACCTGTAAGAGCGTGACTTTTTTGTAGATGTAGCTAAAGTAGATGAGCCTTAAATGACATGCCACTTAAGTGCCATGACTAAAGCCCCCAAAAATATTTTATGATTCCATCTTAAAATCAGATGTCCGATGCCAATAAAAATATTGTAACGCAGTTTTAGGCACAATAATGCTTAGATACCACCTTCTGGCAGATGTGATGCCTTTAATGTAGGAGCGTGTGGAGCTTTTACCTCCTTAGAAATGCAGCCGCCAAGCGTCCCCCCCCCCCACTTCCTACATGTAAGGATAGATGACGTGCGAGTCGCTTGGTGAGACCTAAGTAGGACATTAGGCAGAATAATAGCAACAGCTTGGTGGCGCAACCCACCGCCCCGTTCCAAAGGGGACGCTCATAACACCCATCCATCCATCCAGACACTTCTCAAGATATTCATTATTACGAATGAAATTGGAGTGTAAAGTAAAACAGGGAGCAATGAGTGGAGGAGTGTATCAGCCTTTCCTTTAATCATTTGAAGAAGTCGAGAAGGCGGCACAACAAGAAAGCTGCTGAGCAGCCATGTTTATCTATTGTTATGCTCAAAGCTAATTAATCATTCATTGATTCTGCTTGTAGGAGCGCCTAGAAATTAGCGACTCGGAACAAAGTTATACCTGTGGGAGCATAGTAGAGCTCCTAATGTATGCTGACTTAACTGGCCGTATCCAAAAGATTATTGCTTCCTTTAGGGAATGAAGGCCTTTAATGTTCACATCAATAGAGATTGTCTTTACTTCTCCACAGTGATGGCCTCCTTTCGTATGTGGTAGCTTCCTTTTCGGGCAAACTGTCAGGTAGTATTCGCGTACAGAAAATTGCGGATACAGTAATGCATTGGACGGGTACATATGAACCTGACAGCATCATTAGTACTTTGAGTAGAAAAGGAACGTGTTGTAGAAAATAAAACAAAATGCGGCAACCTTCGTGCTATAACTGCGAACTAGATGCAATGGTGCGAGCCAAAACCACGCAATACTGACTTGCCCGAGAACACGGCGCAACATGTCACCGCATGAGGAGAACGAGAACTATGACTGCATAGTGAAACCGGCGAATCCGTTTGTGGGATAGAAGAGCGGAAAATGTGGTGCCCTGTGGAAATATTTAACGTTGCACTTTCAGGCGGAGCCCCCTCGTTTAGGACAACATTCTGCAGTTCAATGGCCAGCGATGCTCCATGCTCACGTTGCGCTTCCGCATTCCCCCACCGTCGCTCTGAACGCATAGTTTCCAATTTGACCGGAAGCAGGCTTTTTTTTCTGTTATGATTCATTCTGCAGTACTTCGCAAACGCCTTCTATGTAAGCAACGATCGTAGATGGCCAATTCTATCTTATTACAGCAGAAGCTGTTTTTCTTGGGGTCTCCCGCAGACTAGCCAAAACCGCTCAGCACAGAAGAGTGCATGCACATATCAGAATTCAGCGTGCACGCAGACCCATATGTGCTAACGTAACAGATGGGCCAGTGACCCGATATGCTCTCTACAAAGCTACGCAGTGAAGCAGAAACAATACCTAAATAATCTTCTTGCAACAAATATTTGCTGTCGAGCGTATCATTACACTATTAGGTCTAATCTCGCCAGGTGCGTAAACTCCATAAATGTTGAGTTGATGCATCAAAGTGCCATGTGGACAATGACAAAGTATTGAGTACCTTCCTTTTGTACGTGCATAACGTGCGCTTTTACGCGTCATGCCAGGACTACCGAATGACACGAGCGCCGTAGATATGGCAAGTCTTTGGCTGACTGTGAGCAGCACTTAAAATCCATGTATATATTGTGCAAGGAATAGAAACGCCAAACAGTGGTATTAAAGTTAAAGGTAACAAAAGGAGTTTAGCCGACATTAAGTTTCCTGGCTGCTTGTTTGAGGGCTATTGCCAGTCTAGAAGAATCATGCAGGTCAGCATACCTGTCCTGTCGAACTGTATGTGACGCTAAGCTTTCGTGAAGCTAGTCAATTATTGCTGCTCAACTGTTCCTCCTCTGCAACTTGTTTCGCAGCTTAGGGGTGACGTGCCTGCCCTGCGAATCAGCGATACACGGAAACGTCCACTGCGGAAACCACGTGATTCGCGCAACCTCTGCTCCTGCAGGTGTTTCGTAGATTGGCGCAATCTCGATCACGTGAATTGCTGTTAGATTTTCTCGGGGATCGGTCCACACAACTCGACAATAGGCCAACCAAGCAAGCGGAGCAAACCCACGGAGAGCAGACATGGAAACCCCAGCTTTATGTAAAAAAATTGACAGTGGCTTAGGTCGGCTATGCCAGAATATACGTAGCGAAAGCTAAGGCGTAGCATGGTTAGCCTTGGTTAATCTTGATTGCAAGTCCAGGTTAGTCTGGTTGTCAAGCTATGTTGCGGCGTTTAACCACTCGTTTGGCGCTCTGCTCGTCTGTTTCCTGGGCGATTCGTTTCCTCTTCCTCTCGTTCCGATGTCGATTTCAAGCCTCCTCCTGTTTATCAGAATTCTTGCCATCTATATTGCCGCCTCAACTGTGGCTGCGGCGCACGCCAGCTCTCCTTTTCAATCATCCGACATGTTATCCGGCATGCGACGCAGCTGGCGAAGCGAGCGGAGGCGAGCGCAACGACGAGGAAAGTGGTGGGATGTCATACCAAACGAAAGGCGCGGCGCTACGAAGCGGCGGAACACTTGTGGCTAGGTGCTACTAGTGGCGCATGCGCAGTAGTGACTAGGGAGCGAGAGAGAGAAATATGCGCGGCGAGGCACGCGTTGTGACGTCATGTGCCTCCTCGGATCACGGCCACGGCGAAATCGCAAGTTCGCGGCCAATAAAGCTTTCGGTTTAAAATTTGAAGGCGTATGGTAGCGTCACGGGGAAAACGCAGCGTTCGTTCGTTCGTTGGTCAATTCGGTAGAAAAACAAGCCTGCAACAGGCACTACTGCAGAGACAGCACAGATGAAGGTATATAAAAACCAAGTGGGAAGATAATGCGGTTCTTAGTATGAGCTATTTGTTCACAGGTATAAGGTTCATCGGTCCAGTGTAACGAGTGTGCCGTACAAATAATATCGTGACATTGAGCGTGACTGGCGCCTGCAAGCGGTTAAATTGCGAGAAAAATTCTCAACAATGCACTGGTTTACCAGTCACTGTTCAGTGTTTGCAAAATGCAAATTGTGTAACGTGACTTTCGCCAGTAAGCTTTAGTATGTGCTGAAAGTGCTACATTGTTCACTTAATTGTACAAAAGCCCCGTCAAGTATTTGGTGTTTTCTGTGGGGTTCTATTTGGAGGCGAACAAGCAGAACCAACTTTTGCAGGCGTGTTCGCTGTAGCGGATTTCGTTTGGGCCACTTGTATGTGCACTAGCTAGTTAAAAAGGACTTGTTGCTGCGCAACTTGTTGCGATGTACTATGCACTCTTCTTATCAGCGCAAATCGCAGACAGCACACGGAGAAGACGGCACACAGGAGCTCTTACGTGCGTCGTGTTCTATCTGCGGTATTGGCTTTTCGCGCCGTAAGAAGTAATGGCACTTACATAACCAATTATGTTCCTGCGCGGCATTAGAACTCTTTCTATACGAACGGTTACGTAGATTAGGCTTGAAACTGTATACTGCCAAGATTTTTTGTGGCCTCTATATGCATGAGAGCAAGTATCGGCGCCTACCTCAAAGCATTTGTTATTTCTTGTACTTCCTCAAGCATGTTTTTCTTCCAGTACCTCAATTTTGTGTCGCATAATATGTTCTGCAGTGATCCGATTGATACCATTCTTACTGCATCTCTCTACAGATGCTCTTAACCGTGTTCCCTTGGGCGCCGCCAAATCTGATCACGTTGCGAAGCGTCTACTGCGTGCTATTAGATCTTGGCGTTGAGTGCGGGAGTTGGCCGACATTGAGGAGGATTTTTAGAACTGAAGGTACATTTACATTATTGACCATAATAACACGATAACACGATGTAATGAACACTCACAAAGTCATCGATGGCCGGCAGCAAATCGGTCGCTGCTGCCCGTGGCGAGAACAAAAAAAAAACTCTTCTCCCTGTCTTTTAACCCCTTCGATCTCGCGGGGTCACGTCACTCCAAGGGCTCCATTGTCCATGGGTTGACTTGCCTCCGGCGTCGCCTCCTTGCCTGGAAGCGCTCAGCTGTAGGAGACGGTTCATGAGAGTGGCCTGTTGGGCTAGTTGGTACATGGTTATGCTAGGAGAATGCCAGCAAACTTGAGAGTAGGAAAAAATCGAGAGGCAGACATAGACAAAGAGACTTTCGGGAAGTGTCAAGCGGGGGGGGGAAGACATTAGCTCGACGTGCAGCGCATGAGGTGGGGGTCGCCAACTTGATTGACGGGTCCGGTAACGAGGTAGACGCGCCCCGGCGCACCATAATTGGAATCCTACGGCGATTGAATGTGGTCGGGGAACTTGAGTGATGCCTGGAAAAGGGTCTGTATCCAACAGTGCCTAAGCCGGCCTGCGTGGACCCCGTTCGCAAAGGCACTGCAAAATGGTGTCGTGTGCCCTTCCCCTCACCCCCCCCGAAGAAGCCGCTGTTTTCTCGCCTGTCGCCCACTGTAGCCCCATTTACCTGAATGCGACAGTGCCGCATCGCATTTCCAAGCGCATTTGGGAAAGGCGATGCGACGCCTTTTACATGTAGCGCATTAACTCTCGCGAAAACGTAGCGCCACATGGTGTCGAATAAGGGGAGTGCAGCCGACTTCCGGTGTAACTGGTTTCCGGTAGTGGGCCGAGTGCACAGTGGTGGCTGAGTGCCGACTTTACCGACTACCGAGAGCCTGACGATTGTGGAAAATGCTTGGCAATGCAGCGTTCCGTTTCCACCTTATGCTACTTTTGTCGGCATGGACTAACGTTGCTGTCTCGTAGCTTCACCAGCGCGGCCGTCCCACAGCTAATTCCTTCCCATGATACCTAATGCGACGATCCTGCGTTTACGTGCTCCGGGAGAGTCGACTCACGCCCGTAAATCTACCCTCGCCTGGCGCATTAATGCGATGCGCCTTCCTTGCGCATTACCGCTGTTTACAGGAATGCGATGCGCTAGAAATGCGATGCGATGCGACACTGTCGCATTCCGGTAAACGCGGCTTGTGACTGCTTCAACGGCATGAAACTTTGGCCAAAGCTTCGGAAGCCATTTAAAGAGCGCATGCTGATCCGTCATAGCGTAGTACGCCATGTCTGAATGGTGCGAGCATTGTCGCGAGGCGCGCTTCCCCATTGAAGGGTTATGAATTGTTTTCAAAGAGGAACGTAGATTCAGCTGCTGTAATAAATAAGAATAACTTTCACTCGCTCAGTGGTTTTTGTTTATTACGAAGGCTTGGAAACGATAGGTTGGCATACTGTTGGCTATATAAATTTTTTTTTTCATGAGATGTCCTCACATTACATATTTTCTACGTAGTCAGTCGTGAATGTGGCGATTGTCCTAAATTTGTGTTTATCGCGCTCCTAGTCTTTATCGTCCGTGTTTCGAATTTCTGCAGCGGCCGACAGCAATCTAGCAATGCCGCGATCATCACACGTTTAAGTTCTGGCTCGTGACAAAATGCTCACCTTCGGAGATTCTTACGTAGCACACGTAAGCCAATCAGCCAATCATAGGACGACGTATTGTCTAACGAGTACACCAATATCTGTCGAGTGACTGCGCGTTCGAGCGCGAGTTTTACTGAATAGGACTAGATGTTAGCGGACACCATAGAAATAACATTTACAAGCGCGAGCGAGTGTCAACTAAATTTTCGATGCTACCTAGCCAGCAGGTATTTACGGGAACTTTGGCTTTGAACAAAAATACTAGCGAAATTGCTGCGATGTAACTACACCGGGATTTGAGATAGATGAAGGTTGGGCCCTTTATGTCAGGGTAGCGACGCCAAGAAACAGGAACGACGGAAACCTGGGATTACGGTAGCTGCAGTGAGGCGGTGTTAAGGGAACGCCGTAACAAGGGATACCAATTTTTTCTATGCTTCTTCATTGTGAACACAATATACTGCAAGCCGATCAACGTTTAGTTCCATGGTAGGATTTGATGCTTGGGATGATGTGCTAGTTGTCGATCCACTAATACTAGGAAGCAGCTTTACTCTCGAGTGCACCTGTACCGCATACTTAGTACGAGTTCTAATGGGTCTATCATCCTAAAACACCACGGTGGGTCATGAGGGACGCGACATTTCTCGAGCTCCGCATTTATTTTGACTTTCTGGTGAATGTTTACGTGAAGCTCAATATTAGCACAGCACACTCTTGGCATTCCACCACTATTGCAATACGGATGAAGGGACAGGGAATTAAACAACACAGTGATGCGCTCAGCCTTCTGGTAACAAATCTCCAAGTGAAAGATGAACACCTTCCGCTTATAGTGAGCCATGTAGTCCGTGGAAAGACTCCCTTTATCAATGGACTTTGCAAGGTCTAGAACACTTGTTTTAGCTTGTGCGAAAAGAATGCAGCTAGCACCAGGAGTAAAGTCCTTTTTTTTCTTTTACGTACAGACTCGCACACTGCCGACTATTGGACAGCAGGTACCGCTTAGTTGATGGGTGCAGGGGAAAAGGCCCCCAAAAGTGTTCTATTTATCTTTGGGCAAGTCCAGAAAATTTACCTGAAAATGAGCTTACTAAATTGAGGAAATGCCACCAACAAACTCTTCTGTACCCCAAATTAACATAATGAAATGGTGCACTGTTTGTTCTTGACTTGTGCCAGGGATTTAAGCTGCATTCATTACACCAAAGTTTTTAAAAAATATTTCTGAAGAAAGCAAACCTGGCTCGTCAGGAACATATGATTCAGATGTTCACCATGCCCGACAACTTTCTACTTGATGTCTCGTCAATTAACAGCTAAGTTGAGTGATGTTATCTTATAAAACAATTGGGCAACATGAAAATATATACATCTCAAAGACAAAAAGCTCAGGCAAGTCTATTTTGGTACTTCATTAAATTTTAATCACGGTGAAAGACGTGTACAGAAGCTTGTATATATTTACGTGAAGTCATTTGTTCCAAGTCTGTTATTTTGCCTTCTCACTGTCAGCAGTAGCTCTTCCTGTGATGTGTTAGTGTGCGAAACGTTTTATATTAACATATTCAGATGTATTTTGTGTATTCACACGCAAGCAGCTTCAAGTGTTCATGTGTTCAAAGTTGGTTAGAAGGGTGTGCTTAAGCCCTGCCTTTTGAGCCGCTTTGCCTTCTAGTCATACAGTTAAGTCGAAAGTGAAGACCACAATGGTCGTTTTGATTGAATTCATATGTATAGGTTTTTTCAGATGTATTTACACTGCTAGAGTGCTGTAGGTACTAGCCTATGTCTCCAGGTTCGATGTACTGGTGCCTTGTGTACTGTAATAATGTTTCATGTGCACGCATCTTTAGTGTAAATAAAGGTACTTCAAATTGTTAAGTCTCTCTTTTGCTTTTGCTTGTATTTGGGAAAGTTATGAGCAAGCACCGCGTCATGCAAGTGTGAACAGCAAAGCAATTTGAATATATAAATAAGAATCCACTAGCCCAACGAAACGTCAATCATATTTCAATGGCGACTTCTGAAATCTCAATGCCATCTCAACTGGGCCACAATGTACTTTTCAGTGCTGTGGCAATAATAACTCAACAACAGGTCACCACAACTACCACAACGTCAGTTCGATGCAGAATCAATGGTAACCCAACAACAATTCAACAAAACGAACACAACGGGCCGTCTAAGCACAATGGACATTCAATGGTAACTGAACAATTATTCAACATTGAGATACCAAATGGTGTTCAATTAAATTTCAGTGGCCAATATTCAAGAGCCCTCAACACTCAATTCTTCAACAAACTCTCAATAATTCCTCAATAAAAACTCAACATTGACCAACGATACATCTATGCCTTCTCAATATTTTTTTGTTCGGGCACCCCTGACTCGCCAGGTTATTACTATGCCAAAATCAACCCTGGGTTCTTTTTTCTTTCGCAATTTTGATAAAGCGGCTCCAACCCCCTTTGTAAACAGCTTTCCATATCTCTCCAAATGCCGGCAAGGCCAGAGTGATATTGCCGTTGCAAAACAAACGGGAGAAAGTTAAACAATTAATGAAATCAACTTTTATAAATATACACAAGCAATGTTTTGAAACTACAAGCACGACTTCGAGCCCATAACAACACTTCCTACCTCTTTAGTGAAAGGAAGGAAGGTAAGAAGTCGGTTTACCGAAACAACCGGCACTAACCATCCGCGTTCCCATTTAACTTGCCCGTTTTATAATGGACGGTGAAGTTATATTCCTGGAAAATTAGACTCCATCTGAGCAAATGTCCGTTCTTAGGGGACATGTCTCTGAGCGAGGTCAGAGGACAGTGGTCGGTCTCGAAAGTGAATTTCGCTCCGTGCAGATAACAAGACAATTTCTGGACCACCCAAACTAAGCAGGCGTATTCTTTTTCGGAAGCGTTGTACGCCTCCTCACTGCGCGTTAATTTTGGGCTAGCATACAGTACCGGATGCTCCTCCGAGTCTTCGCCTTCCTGGCTGAGGGCGACTTCCAACCCTCTATCACTAGCGTCGCACTGCCCGATAAGTTCCTTAGAATAATCGGGGGTCCGTAGCACTGGTCCTGAGCTCAGAACCTCTTTCAGGGCTGCCTTTGTGCTTCTTTGGCCTCATTTCATTGAACTTTTTCGGGCTCTCCCTTTCGGTGGGTGTCCGTCAGGGTGCTTGCTACCTGTGAGAAATTTGGAATATACCGCTGGTAATATCCCACAAGCCCCGGAAAGGGTCTGGAATTCGTCTTAGTTCGCAGTTGAGGAAATTTATTGATAGGCCTTTGCTTAGCTCGTAGGGCCGCCGCGTTGCTTGTCCTACGACATGCCTTAGGTGGGTAAATTGCGAGCCCCCGAAGTTGCACTTTTCGGCCTTTACCGTGAGATCCGCGTCTCGCAGACGTGCCAGCACCTTCCTTAGTGCTCCATGGGAACGTTCCAGATGTTAGAAAAGATGGCCACATCACCTAAGTATGGGATCGCGTAATCTTGTAGGTCATTCAAAACAATATCCATCAGCTTAGAAAAGCTAAACGGTGCATTTTTAGGCCCGAAACTTAACATTAGTGGTCTAAATGTGCCAAGCGGGGAAGTGAATGCTACGTAGCGACTTGAGCTTGCAGACATGGGCACCTGCCACTACCCCCTAATTAAGTCGATTGTTGAAATGTACAGGGCTCCGTCCACCCGATCAATTCTTTCTTCTATGTTAGGTAAAAGGTAAAGTTGGTTCCTTGTAATCGCATTCAATTTCCTATATTCCACGCATGGACGCGGCTCTTTCACGCTGGCCTCTACGAGAATCACCGGGGAAGTGGAATCACACTCTTCTCGCTCAATGATTCCCAACTCAAGCATTCATTTGATATCTACTTCCATTATTTCTCGCTGACGAGGTGAGACCCGGTACGGGTTGGATTGGACGGGCTCCTCTGATGTCAACTCAATATCATGAGTAATGAGCGTCCGTGTGCCTGGCCGGCTATTGAAGCACTGGCGAAACTCCTCAAAAAGTTTCCGGAGATCGCTCATTTGATCGGCCTCGAGAGTAAGTCGGTTTACAGATAGATTCAGGTTGTCCTCTATGAAGTGTTCCGTATCTGTCACTGTTGCTAAAACTGGAAGTACTACCTCTACTTCTTCAGACGGGTTTACCACCATGTTCACCTGTTCCCTTCCACAATAAGGTTTTATTAAATTGCAGTAGTAATTGATTCCTTTATTCCTTCTTCCTGGAACTTCTGGGGTGTAGTTAGTCCGCGATATCTTCCGCCTAACCTTTACGGGTCCGTCCTACTGTACCTGAAGTTTGTTTTTTCGTGAAGGCTGTTGGATCATGAACCTGTCGCCTACCTTAAATGTTTGCCTACGCGCATTCCTGTTATAGTAGGGCTTCGCGGTTTTATAGATCTCATTTAGGTTTTTTTTTCAAGCAGTTCTCGCGAGACACTTAAGCGATTCAGAAATTTTAAAACATAGCTCACCACCGTTTGGCTTTCACCTATTCCTTCTCCCATTTCTCTTAACATTCTAGGGGGAACGGATCGTCCGAGCGTACATCTCGGAAGGAGTGAACCCCGTTGGGCAACGGGGTTGGGCAATTGCCTTATGAGGGACTGTTCTCAGCGCGAACAGGGTTGCGGCTAAACAGTCCGCCCAATCTGCTTTCTGTCCATGGCACAATGCACGTAACATACGAATTGAAGGTCGTAAAGGTCTATACCCCTACATCCAGTCATGATGACAAGGAAGTTTAAAGCTTCTATGAAAATATGGAATCGGTGATGGGTAAAGTCAAAACAAAATACACGGTACTGATGGGCGACTTCAATGCCAAGGTAGGCAAGAAGCAGGCTGGAGACAAGTCAGCGGGGGGATATTGCATAGGATCTAGGAATAGCAGGGGAGAGTTATCAGTAGAGTTTGCAGAACAGAATAATATGCGGATCATGAACACCTTCTTCCGCCAGCGGGATAGCCGACAGCGGACATGGAGGAGCCCGTATGACGAGACTACAAATGAAATAGACCTTATGCTCTCCGCTAGCGCTGGCATCATACAAGATGTGGACGTGCTCGGCGAGGGCGCTGCAGTGACCATAGGATGGTAACAACTCGAATTAGCCTAGACCTGAGAAGGGAACGGAAGAAACTGGTACACAAGAAGCCGATCAATGAGTTAGCGGTAAGAGGAAAAATAGAGGAATTCCAGATCAAGCTACAGAACAGGTATTCGGCTTTAACTCAGGAAGAGGACCTTAGTGTTGAAGCAATGAACGACAATCTTGTGGGCATCATTAAGGAGTCTAGAATAGAAGTCGGTGGCAACTACGTTAGACAGGATAGCAGTAAGCTATCACAGGAAACGAAAGATCTCATCAAGAAACGCCAATGTACGAAAGCCTCTAACCCTACAGCTAGAAGAGAACTGGCAGAACTTTCTAAGTTAATCAACAAGCGTAAGACAGCTGACATAAGGAAGTATAATGGGGAGAAGAATTGAACATGCTCTCAGGAACGGAGGAAGACTAAAAGCAGGGAAGAAGAAACTAGGAATAGGCAAGAAGCAGATGTATGCGTTAAGAGACAAAGCCGGCAATATCATTACTAATATGAATGGGATAGTTCAAGTTGCTGAGGAGTTCTATAGAGATTTATACAGTACCAGTGGCACCCACGACGGTAATGGAAGAGAGAATAGTCTAGAGGAATTTGAAATCCCACAAGTAACGCTGGAAGAAGTAAACAAAGCCTTGGGAGTTATGCAAAGGGGAAAGGCAGCTGTGGAGGATCAGGTAACAGCAGATTTGCTGAAGGAGGGTGGGCAGATTGTTCTAGAATAACTGGCCACCCTGTGTACGCAATACCTCGTGACCTCGACCGTACCGGAATCTTGGAAGAACGCTAACATTTTTCTAATCCATAAGAAGGTATAAGACTTGAAAGAAAGCCAAAGACTTGAAAAATTATAGAGCGATCCGCTTACGGTCCGTTGCCTACAAAGCGTTTACTAAGGTAATCGCAAATAGAATCAGGAACACCTTAGACTTCTGTCAACCAAAGGACCAAGCAGGATTCCGTAAAGGCTACTCAACAATAGACCATATTCACACTATCAATCAGGTGATAGAGAAATGTGCTGAATAGAACCAATCCTTATATATAGCTTTCATTGATAACGAGAAAGCGTTTGATTCAGTCGAAACCCCCGCAGTCATGGAGGCGTAACGGAATCTAGGTGTAGACGAGCCCTATGTAAAAATACTGAAAGATATCTAAAGCCCCTCCACAGCCATTGTAGTCCTCCATAAACAAAGCAACAAAATCCCAATAAAGAAAAGCATCAGGCAGGGAGATATGATCTCTCCAATGCTATTCACAGCGTGTTTACAGGAGCTATTCAGAGACCTATATTGGGAAGAATTGGGGATAAAAGTTAATGGAGAATACCTTAGTAACTTGCGATTCGCTGATGATATTGTCTTGCTTAGTAACTCAGGGGACCAATTGCAATGCATGCTCACTGACCTGGAGAGGCAAAGCAGAAGAGTGGGTCTAAAAATTAATATGCAGAAAACTAAAGTAATGCTTAACAGTCTCGGGAGAGAACAGCAATTTACAATAGGCAGCGAGGCACTGGAAGTCGTAAGGGAATACATCTACTTAGGGCAGGTAGTGACGGCGGATCCGGATCATGAGACGGAAATAATCAGAAGAATAAGAATGGGCTGGGGTGCGTTTGGCAGGCATTCTCAGACCATGAACAGCAGGTTGCCATTATCCCTCAAGAGAAAAGTGTATAACAGCTGTGTCTTAACACTACTCACGTACGGGGCAGAAACCTGGAGGCTTACAAAAAGGGTTCTACTTAAATTGAGGATGACGCAAGGAGGTATGGAAAGAAGAATGATGGTGTAACGTAAAGGGCTAAGAAAAAAGCAGATTGGGTAAGGGAACAAACGCGAGTTAATGACATCTTAGTTGAAATCAAGAAAAAGAAAGGGGTATGGGCAGGACATCAACCAATCAATCATTTTATTTCCTTAAAGAAAGGAGGAGTACAGGACTATAAGCTTGGACAGCTTGACGAGGTCCCGACCCCTTGTAAGTTGGCATAAAAGCAAGATGACAGCCAGTCATACAGAAGAAATGAAAAAACATCACAAAGCAACGGGCAATACAAAGTGAAACAAGACGGCAAGAAATAATGAACACATAAACAACAGCGGAGAACAAATTTAGGAGAATAAGGAGGCATGGTCTACTCGTGGAAATAAATAAGTTGATAAAAACGTTTAATGTGAGAGTTTCGGTTTCTGGAGGGATCAAAATTTTGTCGGTCTAATAAGTTAAATAGCGAAGGTAATGTAAAAGGTAAAGGTTGCTCATCATAGGAGGTTCTCAGGTTCCGTACGAACCACATTTCTTTATGTCTGGTCTGAGGAATGTTTGTATTCTCTCGAAGTTTTGCCAGATGAATTGTATCATCAATGCCAAAGTTTACGAAAGCTTTGTTGCACAACATCAACCTATAATTGTAAAAACAAAACACAGGAAGAATTTCATGTTTAGAAAAAAGTGGTTCTGCGGAGTGCGTATAATGGACATCAGCTATGTAACGCACAACTCTTTTTTGTAGCAGATGTAGTTTGCGCAAGTTTGTCACACCAGTTTTGCCCCACGCCATGACGCAGTACTGCATGACAGATACCACCAGAGCATTGTATAGAATTATGTTTACCTTGATCGGGAGTAAGCTACGCAGACGAGCAATAACACCAATGGCAGAGGACAATTTTGATTGGAGATGATCAACATGCTCATTCCAGGTAAGGTGCTTCGTAAAACGCACCCCAAGGATATTAAAGGAATCCACTATCTCTAAGTGCTCACTGCCCAGACACAAATTCATATTAGTGGTCAACAACTTTCCTCTAGGCGCGTACAAGATTACTTTTGTTTTCTTAGGGTTGATTTTTAAGCAGTTTATGGCGGACAAGCGTTCTAAGTCAGACAGTGTCTTATTAGCCTTTATTTCTATATCTGTTTCCATGCTGCCTGTACTAAAAACAGTTGTGCCATCGGCATAGGAAACGAATGCAGCGTTATCTGTACAACGTACAATGTCGTTTATATAAATCAAAAATAAAAGTGGGCCCAAAATGCTTCCTTGCGGCAAACCAGTGATAACTGGCTTCCTTGACGATATTGCGTTACTGGCATCTACGAACTGTGATCTGCGGGACAGATCAGATGACATAAGCGAGTGTGCGGTTCCACGTACACCATACATTTTTAATTTGTAAGGAAGGATGGAATGATTAATTAAATAAAAAGCCTTAGAGAAATCTATGTATATGCCTAGTGCCATATGCTTCCGGCTGAATGCATCTAAAGTTATTTCTTTTTTTTGGCTCAGGAGGGCTGTTTCCGTAGAGCGGTGCTTTCTAAAACCATGTTGAAAGTCTGCAATCAAATGGTGACGGTTACAGAATGAGAGTAATCGCACATGCATTATTTTCTCAATGCCTTTAGAAAATACTGGAATTATTGATATAGGCCGATAATTATTTAATGCTGTTTTGTCACCGTGCTCGAAGACGGGAACAACGCGGGTAATTTGCATTCTCTTAGGAAAGGCACCTGTTGATAATATTAATTTATAAACATGGGCTAGAATAGGGCTTATAATGTCGAGCACATACCTTACAGGGCGAATCTGGATACCGTCGGCGTCTAGTGACTTGCTGTTGCTTGTAGCTCTGATACACGAGAAAACTTCAGGAGAAGTAGTTGGAGCGAGGAAAAGCGATGCTCCATTCCTGTTTACTGGAAGAAACTGAGCGTAGTTAGTGAGGCTGTGTTCTACGTCCTGTTGCGGTGCTAGAGTAAAGACTTCATTAAATGCATTTGGTAATGCATCTCCGGAAATTTGCTGCCCATGATGTTCCAATATATCAGGAATAGCTGAGTAAGGGTTAGGCTGTAACAAGGCATTCAATTTGCGCCAAAGTACATCACTTCGTTGCTTAGCAGGGTCACTAAATATTCCTACAAAATAAGCATCTTTGGCAGCTTTAAGTTCATTTGTTAAACTGTTTCTGTATTTCTTAAACTTCCTAAGCAAGGCTTCCATCCGTAGATTTGACAAATTTGACATATAAAACATGTTTTTGTTTAATCATGTCAAGAAGCTCAGGGGTCAGCCGAGGTTTCCGCGCTTTAGTTGGCCTCATAATTTTTTTTGCATGGAAAGTGCTTATCACATAATGGTTTAAAAGTATTAATAAAAGCGGAATATGCAGAGTTGCTGTCTTGTGCACAATAAACGCTATCCCAAGTTTGCTGAGAATTGGCATGGCGAAAAGCCTTCGGATTTGATGGCGTAATTGACTGAATATAAACTGGTCCCTTAATTTTCTGAGTCACACGATTGATTTTACTCACTAATACAATGATGCCTTGATGGTCACTGATATCAGTGTACAGAACGTCGGCTTCTAATGAATGAAGATTTATATTTGATATGAATGATAGTAGGTGCTAATAAGGAGGCGCTGGCAACAGTTATGCGTGTTGCTGTAGAAATTGTATTTGAAAAACCACAAGTTGTAATTGGAGTCTGGAAATCAATTTGCAGCGGAGAAGATGACAGCATGTTTGTATTGACGTCACCTCCTAAAACAAGATTGATTTTTTCTTCTTTTGCGTAACTGCAATGCAGCAATGAGGAGGGAAGATAACCGATGGTCATTAAGGGTTACGGACTGGATTCCAAGGGAAGGGAAGCGTAGCAGGGAGCGGCAGAAAGTTAGGCGGGCGGATGTGATTAAGAAGTTTGCAGGGACAACATGGCCACAATTAGTACATTACTGGGGTAGTTGGAGAAGTATGGGATAGGCCTTTGCCCTGCAGTGGGCGTAACCAAGCTGATGATGATCAACATGATGATGATGATGCAGGTAACACGCTCTTAAACACCGAGTGCATCTTCTCAACGCTGTTTCATTGTGGATGGTACACGGAGCTGTGTACCAGCCGCACACCACACCTTTGTTGGAACGTCGTGGTTAAAGCACTTGTAAATGCCGTCCCCTGGTCAGCCTGAATCTCTGTAGGAAAACCGATTCGCGCAAACACGGAGAACAGAAGGTCGACTAATTGGGTGGAACTAAGTTCCTTCAAAGGAATCGCTTCAGGAAAGTTTGTCGCGCTACAGAGCATGCTCAAAAGGTACTTGTACCGTGATCGGCTCGGCGGCAAAGGCCCCACTGTGCCAATGATCAGCCAACTGAAATGTTCCGTAATTAAGGGAACCAACTTTAAAGGTGCCTTGCGTTTATCTCCCAGCTGCACAACTCGCTGACAAGCGTCACAGGACCTTACATAATTTTCCACATCCTTAAAGCATCCTGGCCAGTAATATTCTAACAAGAGCCTCTCCATCGTTTTGTTGATTCCTTGATGGCCCAACCAGCCATTTCCGTGACACAAAGTAATTAACTCAGTTAAAGTAAATTAACTGATCGAGGGTACGGCCCCTACGATATCGGTAGTGTCTATACAGCAGCCCTCCCTTTTCGTGGATGGTAACGTTGCACCTAGTTATACCCTCTTTCGCGTTGTAGTGTAAACGTGTCAGTGTCTGGGCCCTCTGTTACTCCGCGTTGAACGACTCGCTCCGCAACTTGCAAAGCCTGTCAAAGCCCCAAGAGGCAGGTGAAAGTACAGAGCTGCTCTCCCTTTCTGTTACTTCCACTGATGACCTTTCTTCGTTACGCCAGTTTTCTAGGGGGATCATTTTAATTGGCACCTCTGCTGCCACACTGTTTTCTTATTCCTGCGTTGTCCGAGGTTCTATTAGGGAATGCGCTTCCTCGCCTTCTGCCACCGCTGCGCTGGAATCCTCGGTCAGCTGAGCGGCAATTTGGCGTGTTCTTCCTTCTCCGGACTCCTGACCGCGCTCCCGTAACAAATCGAATCGTTTGAAAAGAGATACGGGTAGTCCGTTGGTAGCGCGTTCGAAGCGCCTGCCTCTGTCTCTAGTTCTCCGAATGGACCGGAAATTGTCACTCGTGCTATTGGCATACACACGCTGTGTTCTTATAGCACTCACTTGATCCAAGTTACCTTCCCTGTGTAGTCCTCGGCCTTTACAAAAGAAGGGTCAACTAGGTCCATGGTTGCTCCACGGTCCCTTAATATCTTACAGGTTTTTCCTCTAATCCGTACCTCCAGGAGGTACGGATAAGCTCTAAGGTTTCGTGGCATCCGCTCACGTAGGTAAGCACTACTGGCTTTCTTTATTTTTGCAATCAGGCATAGTGTCCTAGGCCGTGGTACTGATAACATCAGAGCGGTCACCTCTTCTCGAACTCTCGCGTATCAACCTTCTTTGTCCCCTCCTCCGCAGGGCTGCTAGTTCCCTTATCGTTGTTCCCTTCCTGAGTTTTTTTTCATCGACTCGGCCCCCTCGGTAGCTTTCACCAGTGTCTGGTTATTGTGGTGGATATACCTTCTCGGATTACCCCTTCCATTTGAACGCTCGTAGTCGATAGTGAGTTTTCGTCGCATCACGTACTCATCAGCTAGCCGCACCGCCTTATCTACCGTGCCTACGGCATCACTATCCTGAACCGAAAACCTCACTGACTGGAATGCTGCGGTAGAATTGTTCGATACAAATACACTATATCATTTTATCGCTACTTTCGTAGACTTCAGCCCCCTTAAGCCACTCAACAAGGTTCAAATTCAACCCGTACGCAAACTCAGAGTAGCCCTCGTCGCTCTTTTTGCTCGCTTCTCTGAATCACTGCTTAGATTCTTTCGGGGAAATTTGGTACCTCCTCAAGAGCGCTGCCTCTACTTTCCCGTAGTCTTCCACGTCATTCGCCGTTAATCTTGCCACTACGTTCGCTGCCTCACAAGGCAACAAAGTCACCAACCGCCATGACCAGGTGCCCTGAGGGAAAGTACACCTTTCACAAGTTCTCTCGAAATGAGCCAAGAATAAGGCAATGTCCTCTCCAATTTACAGTAATAACACAAAGTAATGAGCAATCATAAAATCATCGATGTCTGGCAGCAGATCGGACGCTGCAGCCCGTGGCAAGAAGAACGAAAAATAAACTCTTCTCCCTGTCGGTCGCTTTTAACCTCTTCGGTCTCTCAGGGTCACGTGATTTTCGGCCAATCGTCGAGCCATCTCAGGTGTCGTCATTTTCCTCCAATGGTAGGCGCCCGTGCAAGTGCCGTCACATTCTGCCAATGTGACGCTTCAGGGGCTCCATTGTCCATGGGTTGACTTGCCTCTGGCGTCGCCTCCTTGCCTGGAAGCGCTCAGCTGTAGGAGACGGGTTGTTCTCGAACGACCTTCCAGAGCCGCAAAACAGCTTTGCTCGGGACCAAGATCAACCACCTGGAACCCTGCGAGCCTCCCCTTGCACTTTCGGGAAGTGTCAAGCAGGTGTGGGGGGGGGGGGAGGAGACATTAGCTCGACGTGCAGCGCATGAGGTGATGGTCGCCAACTTGCCTGACGGGTCCGGTAACGTGGTAGACGCGTCCCGGCGCACCACTATTGGAATGCTTACGGCGATTGAATGTGGTCGGGGAACTTGAGTGAGGCCAGGAAAAGGGTCCGTATCCAACAGTGCCTAAGCCGGCCTGCGTAGACCCCGTTTGCAAAGGCACTGAAAAATGGTGTCGTGTGCCCTTCCCTCCCCCCCCCCCCGAAAAAGCCACTGTTTTCTCGCCTGTCGCCGACTGTAGCCCCATTTACATGAATGCGACAGTGGCGCATCGCATTTCCAAGCGCATTTGGGAAAGGCGATGCGACGCCTTTTACATGCAGCGCATTAACTCTCGCGCAAATGTAGCGCCACATGGTGTCGTAGAAGGGGAGTGCAGCCGACTTCCGGTGTAACTGGTTTCCTGTAGTGGGCCGAGTGCACGGTGGTGGCTGAGTGCCGACTTTACCGACTACCGAGAGCCTGACGATTGTGGAAAATGCTTGGTAATGCAGCATTCCGTCTCCACCTTATGCTACTTTTGTCGGCATGGACTAACGTTGCTGTCTCGTAGCTTCACCAGCGCGGCCGTCCCGCAGCTGATTCCTTCCCATAATTTCTAATGCGACGATCCTGCGTTTACGTGCTCCGGGAGAGTCGACTCACGCCCGTAAATCTACCCTCGCCTGGCGCATTAATGCGATGCGCCTTCCTAGCGCATTACCGCTGTTTACATGAATGCGATGCGCTAGAAATGCGATGCGATGCGACACTGTCGCATTCCGGTAAACGCGGCTTGTGACTGCTTCAACGGCATGAAACTTTGGCCAAAGCTTCGGAAGCCATTTAAAGAGCGCATGCTGATCCGTCATAGCGTAGTACGCCATGTCTGAATGGTGCGAGCATTGTCGCGAGGCGCGCTTCCCCATTGTAGGGTCATGAATTGTTTTCAAAGAGGAACGTAGATTCCACTGCTGTAATAAATAAGAATAACTTTCACTCGCTCAGTGGTTTGTGTTTATTACGAAGGCTTGGAAACCATAGGTTGGCATACTGTTGGCTCTGTAATTTTTTTTTTTCATGAGATGTCCTCACATTACATATCTTCTACGTAGTCAGTCGTGAATGTGGCGATTGTGCTAAATTTGTGTTTATCGCGCTCCTAGTCCTTATCGTCCGTGTTTCGAATTTCTGCAGCGGCCGACAGCAATCTAGCAATGCCGCGCTCATCACACGTTTAAGTTCTGGCTCGTGACAAAATGCTCACCTTCGGAGATTCTTACGTAGTACACGTAAGCCAATCAGCCAATCATAGGACGACGTACTGTCTAACGAGTACACCAATATATGTGAAGTGACTGCGCGTTAGAGCGCGAGTTTTACTGAATAGGACTAGATGTTAGCGGACACCATAGAAATAACATTTACAAGCGCGAGCGAGTGTCAACTAAATTTTCGATGCTGCCTAGCCAGCAGGTATTTACGGGAACTTTGGCTTTGAACAAAAATACTAGCGAAATTGCTGCGCTCTAACTACACCGGGATTTGAGATAGATGAAGGTTGGACCCTTTATGTCAGGGTAGCGACGCCAAGAAACAGGAACGACGGAAACCTGGGATTACCGTAGCTGCAGTGAGGCGGTGTTAAGGGAACGCCGTAACAAGGGATACCAATTTTTTCTATGCTTCTTCATTGTGAACGCAATATACTGCAAGCCGATCAACGTTTAGTTCCATGGTAGGATTTGATGCTTGGGATGATGTGCTAGTTGTCGATCCACTTGTACTAGGAAGCAGCTTTACTCTCGAGTGCACCTGTACCGCATACTTAGTACGAGTTCTAATGGGTCTATCATCCTAAAACACCACGGTGGGTCATGAGGGACGCGACATTTCTCGAGCTCCGTATTTATTTTGACTTTCTGGTGAACGTTTACGTGAAGCTCAATATTAGCACACCACACTCTTGGCATTCCACCACTATTGCAATACGGATGAAGGGACAGGGAATTAAACAACACAGTGATGCGGTCAGCCTTCTGGTAACAAATCTCCAAGCGCAAGGTGAACACCGTCGGCTTATAGTGAGCCATGTAGTCCGTGGAAAGATTCCCTTTATCAATGAACTTTGCAAAGTCTAGAACACTTGTTTTAGCTTGTGCGAAAGGAATGCAGCTAGCACCAGGAGTAAAGTCATTTTCTTTCTTTTACATAAGACTCGCACACTGCCGACTATTGGACAGCAGACTATTGAATATGTTTTTGCTTATTGTAGGGAAGGATATTTTCTTCGGAAGCCTTTAATGAGGACTAGTATTTGGACACCCATGGCATTGCATTTATCCCTTTGAAAATGAGGAGGAGATATCTTGAGAAGGAGGTTGTAAGGCCCTGTGTTTTTCGGACAGGCCGATGTGGCTGCATGGTGCCCAGAAAAGGACCGGATACCCATGGGAGATATGAAGGTTTTAGTGGCGGCTGTCGTTCCTCGTCTTCTGTGCAACCTGTGAGGCAGTGAACCGTGCGTGGCGAATCTGGCCAGCTGTGCCTGCCTGTAAGAAGGTCTGGCGGGCATGCTTATTTGGCATGTTGGTCACTGGTGCAAGGAGTGTGTCGAAGAGCAAAGTTGGGGGGCCAAGAAATGAAATGAAGAAACTCAGTGCCCTTCCACTCTGTAAAGAAGGATGACCATCGAAGCTGTGTATGTGGGCCCCTTAATGGCGAAGTGCACCTCCACCACGGGTTGGCCCGGCATTGCACTATCTTCGGGATCGGTGCATGTATAGGAGTTCTTAACGCCTACTTCACCTCCGCCGCAGCTCGGCCCGGTATTGCACTATCTTCGGAATCCGCCCACGTATGGAGAGTGCTTAACGCCTGCTTCACCGCCGCGGGTCGACCCGGCATTGCAGTATATTCAGCATTGGCCCACATATGGGGACTTTTGTGTCTACACACGGACACGATCCTCAGGTAACTAGCCCTTAACAGCTTCACTGTAAGAAGCAGCGGTCTCGTGACGGGGCGAATTCTATGCAAAGGTTATGCATGGTAATGTGTCGTCCCAGTCACTATGGTCAGGAGGAATGTAAATGAATAGCATCTCCGTCAACGTGCAGTTGAGCCACTCAGTTGGTCCATTGGCCTGCGGGTGATATGCGGTGCATAGGTTATGCGCGGCAAAACAGGAACAAATACCTTCCGCAACTCGGTACAAAAAGGTGCGGTCACGCTCATTGAGCTATTGCCTCGGTGGTCCGTGCTGTAATATGACGTCATACAGCAGTGAATCTGCAACGTCCGTAGCGCGCAGCTCCCCGGCAATACTCGAATGATGGCGGAAGGCGTCGTGTAAGTAGTGGCGATAGCAACCCACTTGTTACCGGTTTTAGCCGTAAGAAGTAGCATAGGAGATCGATGCTGAGGCGAAATAACGGTTCGGAAGGGACATGGATGGGGTGCAGGAATCCAGCGGGTATTAGAGCGGGTCGCTTGCGGCACTGACAGAGTGAATAGCCCAATACACCCAAAAATGTGTATTAGTACTTTGTTACCACCGTCAGACACCGCCTGATGAATTGTGTGCTACTACAAGAGCTGCAGTGCCAATTAAATAAAAGAAGACTATAATTTAAATGTTTGACGTTATGGTACACGCGGTGGGAAAGAGAAAAAAATTATGCATATCCCACGCACTGTGGGAATCGATGTAAGAGAAGCTTTCCGTGTTGGATGCTTTGATTGCCGATAATTAGCGGTGATGTTGACGACTAAAGCTTAATTTCTTCAATGTTCAGGCTAACAAGAGCGTCGCGAGTTGATGTTAAACGTTACCTTGCGTGCACCACTGCTGTTTGTCTGAGTAGTACTGAGAACACACGGGGAGAGGTGTTTCCTTGAGGCGTTGCTGTGCGCCATACTTTATAACCTCTGAGAGGGTTGAGCGTTGTCATTTCCTCACATGGCACATCGCATTGTGGCAGAAGTATTTAACTTGAATTGGATTATGGGGCTGTACGTGCCAAAACCATAATCGCATTATGAGGCAAGCCGTAGTGGCGGACTCCGGATTAATTTTTACACCGTGATGTTCTTTAACGTGTCCCAAAATCTAAGTGCACGTGCGTTTTCTATTTCGCCCCGTCGAAATGAGGCTGCCGCGATTGCGATCAAATCCGCGACCTCTAGCAATACCATAGGCGTAAAGATAACGCGGCGGGCACAGAAGTGTCGATTTGACGGTCGACCGCTTCCGTAGTGTCTCCTGGACCCTGCGGTGCGCTTTAATTAATGCGGCTCTGCTTCGGCACGCCCTGCGTAAGTTGCCCGCTTGACATATTGGCATGGCGTTTATTTTTCAGAAATAGCAGCAACCTACTGTACCGTACCTTGAACTTCACCTTATCTTGCTTCCCCGTAATCGCTGTTGTATAGTAGTGGGGTTTCCTTGCCTTATCACGTCCCCTCCCGCCCCTCTCTTATATAGAAACTGCTTCTTTTCCTCCCTCTCCTTGTTCTCCTCTTCTCCTCTCTACAATTCTATCTGCGTCCGCTCTGGCCTCGCAGGTTAGCAGAAAGGGAAGCGCTGTAGTTTCTGCAGTGGTTCTGAGGGGTGCCACGGATAATTACAGCTGTGAACCGGCTTATGTGGCGACGGCCAGGGAGTTCCAGGTGGCATCGTGTACTTTCGGCGTTGTGCACACTCGATGTGGAAATATTTGCACAGAGCAGAATAAAGAGTTAGTTGAATGCTTTAGTTCTGATAAGGGTTTCGGGAATGATACTGAAATTATCATATTAGGTGACATGCATGCCCTCATACAGGATTTAGATGGCTATACCGACAACAGCGGGAACTAACTGCTAAACCTTTGTGAGCGACATAACCTTGTCATCGTGAATACAGGGCCTGAGTGGGAAGGGCAGATCACGTGGGAAGTGGGAAACCGGCAATCAACCATTCAATACTGTCTGATGAAAAAAGGAATTCATCATAAGTTGAGATAAATGCTCATTGATGAGGAAGGGTATAACAGTATAGGGAGTGACCATAAACAAATAATTTTGAAAATGGGATATGTAGTTGGCAAAGAGAGCAAGGAGTGCAAATAGGTCAGTTCAAATTTGAATGCTGAACAAATAACAAATATAGTCATTAGAGTCGGGGAACAACTTGGCAAATGGCCAAGTAAAGAGTGGCAATGTATTGAGCTTCTAAATGTAATAACGGCAGAAATACGGAAAGAGAAACAACACGTTTGTTGGAAAGAAAAAAGAAATCAAAAACTGGTAAAACAAGAAGATACGAGACGCGATCGCCGAACGACAGAAAGCTTCCCGGGAGTCCAGGCAGGCAAAGAAGGTGCAGTTGCCACAGGTTGAAGTAGCCAGTAAATGGGAAATATACCGGGAGAAAAAGTTAATGGTTCAAATACTGGTGCAAGCAAAGATAAAAGGTGAAAGTGAACGTTGGGCGCCAGAAATGCGCGAGAAAATGAAGGCTGCACCCAGAATATTTTGGAACCACATAAAATTATTAGGCAGGAAGTCAACAACAATACAACAACATATCTTAGACGAAGATGGAAAAAAAGTGGAAGGGGAAGCGGCATTAAATTACACCCGAAAAATAGCAGCCGAATCTTTCCAAGGCAATGACGAGATTGTATTTGAAGAAAAAAAGCATGAAAGAGAAGCAGATGGCAAAGTAGTTCGTGCCGAGAAATTTCAATTGGAAGAAAGCCGAAGACAAAATTCCTAAGCGCACTGCCACAGGACTAGACGAGGTTCCCGTTACGCTGATTAATGGACTAGGACCAAAAAGTAAGAAAGTTCTGGTGAAAACAGTGAAAAACACTTTAAAAGATTGACGACTACCAGACAGTTGGCGACAAAATGGACTGAGTTTAATTTTATAAAGGTGAGCGGGAGAAAGATAGAATTCGCTCGTATAGACCGTTGACCATTACATCGGTAATATACAGGCTAGCAATGCAAGCAATCAAATTAAAGCTGCAAGAATGGGCAGAGAACAATGGAATTTGGGAGGACTTCAGAATTGCTTAAAAATAGGTAGGCGTTTGGAAGATAACTTATTTGTTGTTACTCAGGGTATTGAAATATCAAGAGTAGAAAGCAGACCGTTATATGTGGCCTTTTTTAACATTGCAACAGCGTATTGCAACGTAGCCCGCAACATTTCGTGGGATATTCTGGAAGGGGAAGGCTTAAGTGACGATTGTCTACAGTTTTTGAGAGAGATTCACCTAGAAAATACCGTTTGCGTTGAATGGGAAGGGAGCAGCAGCGAGGAGACAGTTGATATCAACAAGGGACTGAGGCAGGGCTGCGCTTTATCCCCACTGCTGTTTGTTGTTTGTTTGTTTGTTTATTTATTTATACTATCAGTCTAAGGAAGGACCAGTACAGGAATGGATAGAAATACAACGAGAAAGATCCAAAATATCGGTACATGTAGAACAATAGCAGTATCTGTAAAATGTGACATGCTGTAATCAAAGACAAAACACTCGCAGTATGTGCACAGATGCTATGATGCATTCATATCCGGAAATATAAGATTCTCCAAACCAGCAGTAAAAGCACTGACAGAGGAACATGTGACATGTGGATTGGGTAATTCATTCCATTCTTTGATCGCCCTCGGAAAGAAACTATACTTGAATATATCATTCCGTGTGACTGGCGGCTGTATGTATAAACTGTGCTTGTGTCTGCAGCATTGACCTGGTGAAATTATGCAGAAATCAGTTAAATTAATTCTAACCTGGTTATGAATATTTAGGTATAAAAATTTCAGTCGGTCAAACTTAGTCCTTAGTTCTAAAGCGGAGAGGTTTGCACGTCTGCATACTTCAGTAGGAGAGTGCACGCGCTGATACTTATTAAATATAAATCTGGAGGCGAGTCGTTGAACTCCGTCCAATTTATGATGGTTGGTTACAGTGTGTGGGTCCCATACAATGTTAGCGTATTCAATAATTGGCCTTACTAATATCTTATGTGCCAAGCTTTTCGCTTCAGGAGTTGCGCTGTACAGTCTTCGCCTGAGACCCCATAAGACTTTATTTGCCCTGCTACACACCTGATCGATATGCGTATTCCATCTCAAATATTGAGTAAATATTAGCCCTAGATATTTATATTCTGTTACTCTTTTTGGTTCGTGTGGACCGATGCTGTATTTGTGCCGCAATGTCTCCTTCTTTCTTGTTATGGTCATACAAGCTGATTTTACTGGGTTGAGTGGCATTTGCCATTCATTACACCATTTTAATATTCTTTGTAAATTGTTGTTAAGTTCTAACTGGTCATCTAAAAATTCGATCCTATTGTAAATAACGCAGTCGTCTGCAAACAACCTTAGTAGAACAGTTATATCAGAAGGCAAATCATTATTAAATATAAGAAATAAAAGAGGACCCAGGACACTGCCTTGGTGTACTCCAGACAAAACCGGTTTGGGCATGGATTTAATTTTATTTACTTCAACATACTGCTCACGAGACTGAAGGTAGGATGTAAGCCACTTAGTAATATTTGGATTTCGAAATATTTCATTCTTTTTTAACAGAAGTTAGGGATGTGATACCTTATCGAACGCTTTGGCGAAGTCTGAAAAAATTAGGTCGACCGGTCCTCGGCAATTTAATGTTTGTGAAAGATCGTGAACGGTTTGAACAAGCTGCGTTATTGTAGACAACCTCTTGCGAAAACAATGTTGTGCTGGTGATAATAAATTGTAGGCTTCCAGGTAATTTGACAGATGTTTACAAGATAGGTAGAATAAACTTTATTTTCCAACGGATAAGGTGATCTACCCACCCCCCGACACGCTGGTCAGGGGGGCGAGTGCCGCCGCCTCAGATGCAGGCTGGGAGGTCTTGGGTTCCAGCAGCCTCTTCATGCTCAAGCAGTTTGGAGCAGATACTTGTAAGAGAAATAGGCCTGTAGTTTCCTACCTCAGATGTGCTCCCATTTTTGTGAACTGGAATTATTTTAGCTTGCTTCCAGGCTGTAGGAAATATTCCCTGGGTGAGCGAAGATTGAAAGTCTACGGTAAGATATTTAGCAACCCACGGAGCATACCTATATAGGAACTCATTCGGGATGCTGTCGGGGCCGGGGGATTTCTTAATGTTAATGCGCGGAAGAAGGTTCAGGACTCCTGCCTCGTTGATGAGAAGGTCAGATGCTAAAGGGCGGTCAGAGGTGTCATGGAAGTACGGAAGTGTGCCATCATCATTGGTGAACACGGAGGAAAAACAGGAATTGAACTTTTCTGTACGTTCTTGGTTAATCCTTTCATCCACATCTTTATGTTGTTTTTTGGAAGCGTTCACGTATCTCGAAAATTTACTAGGTGCGGTATGAAGGAAATTTTTCCGTGTTACATTAAAGAATCTCTCCTTGGGTTCCTTGATCAGATGTTGTAAGTCGAGCCTCATGTTATGAAGCAAAGTCTTGTTTTGGGAGCTAGGATCTCGAAAGCAAGCTTTTCGTTTCCGTTTTATCCTCCGTTTGACATGTATTATTTCCCTTGTAATCCATGGGTTATTTCGTTTGCATTTTTTACCGCCTATAGGGATAAATCGCTTAATGCAATGCATCGTAACCTTGGAAAAAAAGTCCCAGAGATCGTCAGTGCCACCATTGGATTCATAAACAAACAAAGTTATCAAACGACCTTTCAAGGTAATCCAAGACACTAACATCATCAGCAGCTTGATAGTTTAGATATTGGATGCTTGAATCCTGGTGCAAAGGGAACGATGACATGTTCAAGAACGATGTATGATGTATATGGTGAGGATGGAGAGAGCGCTAGAAAGAAGTATTATCTGGTTTATTCTCTCATACAAACAGGCTGGTACAGTAGTAGAGCAGCAGCTTCCAGGTTTCCTTTATGCGGACGACATTGTGTTGCTAGCTGAGAAGCAGAGTGATTTGCAACGTCTGGCTAATATCTGTGGACAGGAAGGCAACAATCTAGGTTTGAAATTTAGCGTTAGAAAATCAGGTGTTATGCTAGGCAATGAAAACAGTGAACAGACAGTGGTGATACAAGGCCAGGAAGTACCTGGGGCAACAGAATATATATACTTGGTATATGGATAAACGAAGGCAATAGATATATTGAAACGCAGGAAAAAATAATAACAGTGAAGAGGAAGATAAATGCAGCCATGATGAAGAACAGAGCGCTATGGGGATACAATAGGTACTAGGTGCTCGGGGGTATGTAGAAAGGTGTTGTGGTTCCAGGACTTACTTTGGAAATGCGGTTGTTTGCCTTAAATCAGGGGTACAATCAGAACTCGATGGGAACCAAAGGTCAGGGGGTCGCCTCGCATTGGGCGCTCACGGGAAGACTACAAATGAAGCTGTGCAGGGTGATATGGGCTGGACTAGCTTTGAAGTGAGGGAAGCTCGCAGTAAAATTGAGTATGAAGAACAGCTGAGGAATATGGAAGAAAGTAAATGGGCTGGGAGAGTGTTGAGGTATCTGTACAGGAAAAACATTGATTCACAGTGGAGGAAAAGAACTAGGAAGCTTACCAGCAAGTATGCGGCCTGTATGGTTAGCAACATCGCAACAAAGAACGTCAAGCAAAAAGTCTAGAGGCCGAGATAATCTCTTGAGCGGTGGCGATGGAAAAAAAACCTGCCATGAGTAACTAAGATGAAAAATCGAAATCATGAAAGAAACCGTTTATGATAACTCAGACTGAGGCTCATTGCTTTTCGAAGCGAGATGAAGACGCCTTATAACACGTAACTATAAAACGAGATATAAGAAGGAAGAAGAAGCATGTCCTTGCTGCCGTAAACATAGGGAAACGATGGAGCATGCCTTATTAGAATGTGAAGATATCTACCCAGCGGTCGATTTAGGCAACTCTGGCCTCGTTGAAGCTCTTGGGTACAGCGGGAGCAGGGGGAAAGTAAACATGTCCGCAACAGAGATAAGATGCAATTATAATATTGGTCGAAGTAATGAAACGACAAACGGAGACGCACAAAAACAAAGTTCACAATCATCATCATCATCATCATGATCAGCCTGGTTACGCCCACGGCAGGGCAAAGGCCTCTCCCATACTTCTCCAACTACCCCAGTCATGTACTAATTGTGGTCATGTTGTCCCTGCAAACTTCTTAATCCCATCCGCCCGCCTAACTTTCTGCCGCCCCCTGCTACGCTTCCCTTCCCTTGGAATCCAGTCCGTAACCCTTAATGACCATCGGTTATCTTCCCTCCTCATTACATGTCCTGCCCATGCCCCCCATTTCTTTTTCTTGATTTCAACTAAGATATCATGAACTCGCGTGTGGTCCCTCACCCAATCTGCTCTTTTCTTATCCCTTAACGTTACACCTATCATTCGTCTTTCCATAGCTTGTTGCGTCGCCCTCAGTTTAAGTAGAACCCTTTTCGCAAGCCTCCAGGTTTCTGCCCCGTACCTGAGTACTGGTAAGACACAGCTGTTATATATTTTCTCGTGAGGGATAATGGCAACCTGCTGTTTATGATCTGAGAATGCCTGCCAAACGCACCCCAGCCCATTCTTATTCTTCTGATAATTTCAGTCTCATGATCTGGATCCGCCGTCACTACCTGTCCAAAGTAGATGTATTCCCTTACCACTTCCAGTGCCTCGCTACCTATCGTAAACTACTGTTCTCTTCCGAGACTGTTAAACATTACTTTAGTTTTCTGCAGATTAATTTTTAGACCCACCCTTCGACTTTGCCCCTCCAGGTCAGTGAGCCTGCATTGCAGTTGGCCCCCTGAGTTACTAAGCAAGGCAATATCATCAGCGAATCTCAAGCTACTAAGGTATTCTCCGTTAGCTCTTATCCCCAATTCTTCCCAATCCAGGTCACAATAGTTCACAGTAGGGGTTTAGAAAGTTTGGTTATGGGAACTGATCGTGTTTTCCTTTTCTTTTTTTTAAACTTAGGTAGGCCATTAGGCAATATTATAACAACAGCTTGGTGGCGCAACCCACTGCCCCGTTCCTAAGGGGACGCTCATAGCATCCATCCATCCATCCATACACCCATCTGACAGACTGCCGTTCGGCAGCCTCTATTTTCAGTTCAAGTTAGTTAGTTGGTTAGCTAGTTCAGTGTGCTAGTTACTAGTTTATTATTTAGAAGGTTAATTATATTTCGTTAGTTATTAGAGCTAGGTAGGTTAGTAGTGAATAACCTTGCTAGTTAGATAACTAAGGTAATCATTTCGTTAGCTTTGTTAGTTTGATTATATAATTAGTTTAGTTAGTTACGTTATATAGCTAGTTCACCTGATCAATTACCTAGGTATTATTATGTAACTAGTTTATGGTTGAATTGATTTTTTTACTATAGTTTCTACGTTACACCTTATTCGGGTCAAATAGGTATTAGTTTTATAATAAACTTAGCAATTACGTATTTGTTTGGTTAGCTAATCAGTGGGTTAGCTTCGATTAGTAAATAGGTGATAATCACTTTAGCAATAAATCAGTAATTTGGTAATTTATGAAGAACTAATAATAAGTTTAGTAATCTGGTAGTTAGATTGGTAATGGGTTGGTTAGCTTTGTTAGCTTAGCAATTACCTGTTTGCTTGGTTACTTAATCAGTTGGTTAGCTTTGTTAGTTCGAAACGCAGGTATTTTTACGCGTAATTACATAATAGCGCATCCTGAAGTGGCTATGTAGTCGGTTTCTGACGGTGCAGTAATCAGAGTCTACAATTAGAATTATGAATTAGGCCGCTGTTGCGAACGAAGTTGAAGCTGCAAATGAAACAAGTCTTTGTAGTTGGTTCGAAATTGTTCGCGTTTAGTTTTCTCAACACTGCACTGGATGAGGACGGCGATTTGCATGTTATGTCGGCAATATTCACACGCCGATAAGGGCACTGGACGACTGCGCAATAGGCAGTGTACGCATAGAACGCCTGTGTGTCCCTTTGGCGTCTCCTCCAGTCGACCCTCTACTTGCACCAGCGTCGCCGTGCGTCTCCTGCGGGCGCTATATGAAGCGCTCCCGTAGCGTTACGTGGATTTTCCATGACCAGATGAAAAGCCTTGAAGAGAGAGAGAGAGATTTACAGAAAGGCAGAAAGATCGGCCTGAGCTATAACTTGCTCGGGCCTGCTACTCTACACTGGGGAAAAGGGACGGGGAGGGAAAGGGCTGATGAATGATGATGGTATAAGGAACAGATGCGTATACATGAATTCACAGAGTTGTGGCATCTCTCAAGCCGTGCGTCCAGCCCAGTGGCTTGGAGAAAAGCTATAGCGGCACTTGTTACCAGGGCTGCGCTGTTTACATTAGGCCAAGGACCTAGAAGAAACTCGACTGATAGCGGTCTCTCATGGATCTTTGCAATGGAAGAGACAAGTTGCTGTCGTTCTTGTGCGTACGCGGGACAGACACACAATATATGTTCAAGTGTTTGTGGCACCTCACAGCATTCACAGTTTGGGCTAGTATTACTGGCACCTATCATTTGTCTATAACGGCTGGTGAATGCGACACCAAGGCGAATCTGGTGCACCAAGCTCGTGTGGCTTCTTTTGAGCTTGTGAGGCATGCTAAATTTCATTTCTTGGTCCCATTTGTGTAATCGCTTGTGTCGTCAATCCGGTTGAGTCCAGTGTTCTAACGTAGAGTTGCAGTTTACGCGACAAAGTAGGGCGTGTGTCTGTTCGTGAGAACGGAATGCGTACTTCCCAAGCATTATCTGAAGCAGTTTACGCTTCAGCATCTGCCTGTTCGTTCCCGATCAGGCCACATTGTGAGGGTATCCACTGAAAGGTGGCATTGTGGCCATTTGTAGTTGCGTAGTCGAGACGCTCTGTTATTTTTATAGCCATGGAATAACACGATCCCCGTCTGAGGACACAGTAAATCGTTTGAAGAGCTGGCTTGCAATCGCAGAATATCGTCCACGCGTGAGGACGTTCCTTAGAGAGAAATCGAAGTGCCTCCCGGATAGCAACAAGTTCTGTGGCATTTGATGTTGAGCTAAGGTCTAGTTTAAACCACCGAGCGATGATCATATGCGGAATGACGAAGGCTGCAGTGGAGGCATATGGTGTGACAGAGCCATCGGTGTGCATGTGTACAGTATCTCTCTACTTTGCAGAAATGTGCCACAGGGTGAATTGACTGTGGTCAATAGATGCAACGGATGACTTTTTAGTAATTCCAGGGATCTGCAATGTAACGACAGGTTTAGGCAGAACCCAAGGGGGTATTCTCGGAATACATGCGGGAGAAAATCTTGTTGGAAAAACACTCTGATGGCGCGATATTGTCCTTGAAAATCTGGAACCTGGGTGGGTGGCAGGGAGCGATGACTGAGGATGGTGCCTGTGTCGGGTCAACAGGCGAAGATACATTCGAAGAGGCTTACAGAGCAAGTATACCCCAATAGGACAAGCATGAGCATCTGCTATTGTTTCATTGGGGTGCATCGTGGGAGGCCTAAACATGTGCGCAATGCTTGAGCTTCAATGCTCTCCAGCGCGCGCACACAGCTAAGTCCCATGCTTGAGAGCGCCGGAATGCTGTACCATATATACCCTACGAATAGTGCTTGGTACAATTGGAGTAATGACGACTCCGAGGCGCCCCATCTTGTTCCTGCAACGACGCGAAGGACGTGAACAAAGCTCTTCAGCTTTGACTTCAGTGCGGCGACGTGTCTTGACCAAGATTATTCCCGGTCTATGACTAAGCCAGTGAATCTGTGGTGTGTAACCGTAGGTATCGCAACTCCGTTATCGATTATCGGATACCCGGTCATTTCTTTTCGCGTCAATGTAATCACGGAACATTTTTCTCTTGAGAGTTGGAGGCCTTGACGCCGCAGATACCTAGCGGTGATTGTTACTGCACGTTGAAGCCTAGCACGCATTTCGAGAAAGGTGGCTCCAGACGTCCATATGCATATGTCGTCCGCATATGCGCTAATTTTCACCGTGCTAGGAAGTTCGGATGCAAGGCCAATCAATATAACATTGAAAAGAGTTGGACTGAGAACTCCCCCTTGTGGAACACCTCGATGTATATGGTACTGTCCGGTGTCGACATCACTTGTCGACATATACACCGTGCGGCCACTGACGTAGTTAACAATTCATGCATTTAGCCGGCCACCGATGTCTAAATCTTCCATAGCATCAAGGATTGCATAATGGAGTACATTGTCGTATGCACCCTTAATATCCAGAAAAACAGCTCCAACTAACGGACGGCGACTTCTTTCTTGTTCAACAGCGGAGACCAAGTCGATAACACCGTCAATGGAAGAACGGCCTCTTCTAAATCCGTGCAGAAAATCAGGAAAGCAATCGTTTCTCTCTAGAAACCATCCCAGCCTTGACAAGGCCATTCCTTCCATTACCTTTCCGACGCAACTGGCTAAGGCCATCGGTCTGTAGGAGGAGAGCTCGTTAGGACACTTCCCCGGTTTAAGCAGCGCTACAGCGCGACTGCATTTCCAACAACTTGGAATATTTCCTGTCTCCCCCGTCATATTTTAATAAGATAGAAAAAGACGCCGTGATTGGGTGCCAAGATGGCAGAGTACAGCGTACGTGATTCCGTCTGGTCCTGGTGCCGATGAGCGTCGAGTAACCGAAATCGCAGCGTCAAGCTCTTGCATCGTAAACGGTACTTCGAGTCGCTGATCAGGTGACGGGGGCGCGATGCTGACATGGGATGAAGTCACTGCATTAGATGCGTCCACATTGAGTTTACACTAGTCCTCTGCTACCTCCCATTCGGTCCGGCGTGGATGTAGAGCCACCGCAAGGAATGGATGTATTTGTTGTGGAGTTGCCTGGAGACTTCGTATGACCCGCCAGATCTTAGATAGAGGCTGTCTTGGATCTAGGGATCCACAGAATGCCCTCCAACGCTGTCTGTCAAGCTTTTCCAGGTGCCGAAGAACATGTCGTTGAGCTCGGCGATTGTTCGAAAGATCTGACGGTGACTTTGTTCTTCTGTATCGCCGTTCCGCGCGGTGACGGATTGCACGAAGGGCGTCATAATTTATGTCGACCGATGATTTGTGCCTTGGTATGCTGACTTCTCTGGTTTTGTCCCGCAGGGTAGAAGCAATGATGTCCTCTATTTCGGATGGAGATGTCATACTCTGACAGGCGGTGTCGACAGAAGTCTTAAATAAAATCCAGTCTGTTTGACGAATGTAACGTGAGGCTGAACGGCGAAACCAGCTAAAGTGAAGGTAAGTGGGGTGGTCGTCACTACCATGAGTCTCTAGATCGGTCGACCAGCATAATGAACGCAGAAGGCTCCTTGATACAAACGTTAGGTCAAGACAGCTGCTGTAGGACGTGCCACGAATAAATGTAGGAGACCCGTCATTGAGCACATTTAGTCCCTGACTACACATGAAGTCGGCCAAATATTTGCCACGAGAATACATCGAAGTGCTACCCCACAGGGAATGGTGAGCGTTAAAGTCACCAATCATATTATGAGGACTTTGCCATGCTTGCAGCAGTGACATCAGGTGTGAGCAATCGATCCTCACTCTTGGGTGGATGTATCTTCCAATTACTGTTACCGTGCGACATCTGTGTTTTATGGTAAGGCATACGTAATCATTAGTGGTATGCGATGGGACGTCATGTCTGAAATACACCAGATCCTGCCGTATACAACCTAACACTTTGCTCCTGGTTTGATCGTTGCGAGACCACATCTGGACATATCCAGAAATACGTAAAGAAGAATCCATATTAGGTTCACAGATAACTGGAAATTGGTGCTTAAATACCCGCTGTTGCAAATGCGACAAACGACCACGTAGACCTCGAGCATTCCATTGCATAACAAGCGATCGACGCATCCATTCTTCAAACATTATCGCCATACTTGTTTAGTGAAGAACCACTAGCAGTCGTTCCAACACTTCAAGTAGCTGCACGGCAGCCTCGGCAGCCGGGGGGTATTTAGGCCGGAAAGAATCCTGCGCATGGAGCCCATCAAATTTTTCAACATACTCGAGACGCCAATGTCATCCATCTTCATTTTCTTCAGTGCGTGTAGGAGCGGTGCACAAGGGCGTTCCCGCAGGCCTTGATGGTAACGAGGGCCTCTGAGTCTCCGATGTGTTTGGGGCCGATGATGAGCCACCTTGTGCTTTCGCAGCATACAAAGTCTTTGAGGCACATGCTTCTTCATTCCTGAGACGTGGATGGGGTGGATGCTGCACTTGAGCTGTCTTTCCTCCTACGCGAGTAAGGGCTGCGGTCCCGTTTATGTCGGTGTCGTGAATGGCGTCTGCGGTGGCGGATAGCCCTTGCCGCTTCCCTGTGCGTGGAATGATCTCTACCCATCTTCTCCAGAATACCCATTTCCTTCCTGATCTATGGGCACTCTTTTGACGTTGCGTCATGAGCACCAGAACAATTTGGACACTTCGCAGCAACGTTGCAATTGCTGTCTCCGTGAGGTCCACCACATCGCTTGCATGTTACTGCAACCTTGCAAAGTGCACTAACGTGCCCAAGTTTCATACACTTGTAGCACTGTAAAAGCCTCGGCACGTAAGGACGTGCCGGATGCCTCACATTTCCAACCTTGACGTGTGTTGGCAAAATTTCCGACTGGAACAATAATTTCACACATCGGTATCGTCCAAAAGCTGAGCGCTGGAGCCGACGATAATAGTAGTTTCGCCAGGTCAGTGTCTGTAATATCAATGTCCACGTAGTAGATGACGCCTGTCGTCGATTCCTTGCCGTATGCGGGGAATGCGCGAAAAGGGATGCTTCTCAGCTGAGTGACATCTTTCAGTGTCTCCAGTACTGTTGTTGTCCTGACTTCCACTGAGAGGATGTTCTTTCGAGCGTTTATACGCTCTTCTACTTGACCATGGGCAGTTCGTTCAAAATATTCCGACAGGCTCTGCGTGTTCAGTGTATTGAGCTTGTCTGTTGTGATGGTTGCTACGTATGCAATAGTGCACGACTGCTTGCCACTTGCCTTTTTCGTCGCCTGATGACTGGTCGGTGATGTCCTTCGTATCTTTCTCTTCAGACATCGGCTTGACACCACGGTAAAATCGCTGTCCGAGCCCGTATCATCAGTAGAGGAGCCATCAGATGACTCAATCGGGACCATGCTGGAGTCGAAGCGGTCACTAATGTCACCGGTATAACGAACTGGCCGTTCAGGACCCAATGGCTAGGCAGGGTTTTGGTCCCCTATTACAGAGGACGACGTCCCCCAGTTTTCTAGTCACTGATTGCAGAGATCACAGAAAATAAAATAGAAAATGCAGAGACCTCGAAACTGAAGCTGCTCGCTACGATCACTTCGTCTTCCTCTTCCTCAAAAGCCTTGAAGGGCCTGATAAAACTAATGCCCTTCATAGGATACAAAGAAGACCATTCGTTTCACTTTTTCCTAATACCGTCGTGAAGTGTCTGTTAGCGAGTTATAGGCCATCTCATTCATACGAGGGAAAAAAACTCAGGGTGCTTCCACTCTGTGAAGAAGGATGACTAGCGAAGCTGTGTATGTGGACCCCTTGATGATGAACTGCACCTCCGCCGTGGGTTGGCCCGGTATTGCACTATCTCCGGCATCGGCCTACGTATGGGGAGTGCTTCACACCTGCTTCACCCTCGTTGCAGATCGGCCCAGCATTGCACTACATTCGGGATCGGCCCACATATGGGGTGTGCTTCACGCCTGCTTCACCTTCGCCGCGGGTCGGCCCAGCATTGCACAATCTTGGGTATCAGCCCACATATGGGGATCTGCTTCACGCCTGCTTCACCTTCGCCGCGGGTCGGCCCAGCATTGCACTATCTTGGGTATCAGCCCACGTATGGTGTGTGCTTCACGCCTGCTTCACCTCTGCCGCGGGTCGGGCCAGCATTGCACTAACTTGACTATCAGCCCACTTATGGGGAGTGCTTAAAGCCTGCTTCACCTCTGCCGGGCGTCAGACCATCATTCCAATAACTTCGGGATCGGCCAACGTATGGGGTATGCTTCACGCCTGCTTCACCTCCGCCGCCGGTCGACCCAGCATTGCATTACCTTCGGGATCGGCCCACGTATGAGGGAATGCTTCACGCCTGCTTCACCTCCGCCGTGCGTCGGCCCATCATTGCACTAACTTGGGGATCGGCCCACGTATGGGGAGTGCTTCACGCCTGTTTCACCTCCGTCGCCGGTCGGCCGAGCATTGCACTACCTTCGGGATCGGCCCACGTATGCGGTGTGCTTCACGCCTGCTTCACCTCCGCCGCAGGTCGGCCAAGCATTGCACAACCTTCGGGATCGGAGCACGTATGGGGAGTTTTGTGCCTACACATGGACACGGTCCTGGGGGAACTAGCCCTCAACAGCTTCGCTCTAATTCGCTGTAAAAATTGGTTACGCCTTTGTGTTTCTTAATTAATTAATGATGACGACGAACGGGTGTGCAGTGGCACGAGCGCGTTCACGCTACCCAACGAACCAGCCTGAAAGAAGGAGAAGACGCCGGATCCAATCCTTATGATGATAATTTCGTGTCTACACAAAGAAACGATCCTGGGGGAATTAGCCTTCAACAGCTTCGCTGCAAAACTGCTACAACTGAAATTACTTTACTAATTCATAAACCGCAAACTTGAGATGCTAGCCCATGCCCCACTCTTTCTGGATCGAAAAAGAACCCCTGATTCTCACCTTCTTTAGTCTTTAACCCCGATTAGCCTA
Source organism: Dermacentor variabilis (assembly GCF_050947875.1). NCBI lineage: Eukaryota > Metazoa > Arthropoda > Arachnida > Ixodida > Ixodidae > Dermacentor > Dermacentor variabilis. The sequence goes on from NC_134573.1 coordinate 67,224,729, forward strand.
CCCTGCGAGGACATACCGCTTGAAATATTTCATATTTTTTGCGGAACTCTATACTCCGTTTGATAGATCAGGTGCAACGCTGTGGAGGCTATATATACTTTTTGTTGTGGCTGCGTTCGCGCTTAGAAATAGTTCGGTGTCTTTTGACCGCTTTTTCTGAATATGTTCGTTATATAAGGTCAGTTATGAATGAAAATAAGAATTTAACCTGAGAAGCAGACAAACCACGCGCTCATTTGGCTGCTAACACGTTGTTTTACATCAATTTGCTTTTTGTTGTATTTTATTTGCATCCTGTCGCGGCAGCCTCACGTGCATGCTCGCGCGAGCAAACGCCGCAGGCACCCAGCGAAGCATACGTTTGCTTGCTGCTCCTGCCGTGCCCTTGGTCCATTTACTCATTGAGTGAAATGTTTAATACCATGAGTGCCTATGTGCGGTCATTGCTCATGCTTAGTGGTGACATCGAGAAAAACCCCGGTCCCTCTGTGGCAGAGCAGCTAGAACTTATATACGAGGACATACCGGAAATAAAAATTGGCAAGGCTGAAACTATGGCAAAGTTACAGGCCATTGATAAAAAGCTAGAAAAAAATCACACGGCTTGAAAAGCCGCTATCCGACTGTCTGAAAAGGATAAATGATGTTGAAAGTGACCTTGTCTTCACGCGTAAGAAAATCTATGATCTCGAAAATAGAAGTCGGCGATCGAACCTAATCATTTATGGCGTAAATGTGTAACAAAGTGAAACCCCAGAAATCCTGCACGAAACAGTTTCGAAGAAAGTTTTTGGGGAAGTGCTGGACTTTAATACCCCAGGCAACGAAAGAATCCATCGCCTCGGAAACCGAAAGCCGAATAACGAAGACGATAAAAGCAGACCCGTAATTCCGAATACTTGACTACCGTGACGAAGTGACTATTCTAAAACGATGTTCTAGGCTAAAAGGGTCCGGCTACTCAATCGGCGAAGATTTTTCGCGACCTATCCGGGAAGTAAGAAAGAAGTTATGGGAAAAAACTAGAGCGAACCGTGATAGCAAGGAAAAGGGTATTTCTAGTCCACGACAAAGTCCGCATTGATGGCCGCCTTTTCGCTTGGGACAACTATTTAAACGATATCATAGACTAAAAAAAACGAAGAACACAACAGCATGCTGACGCGCAGCGCTCAAATCCGCAATCAGCTGCAATCACAAAGATAAACGCGCGCAGCCTGGTGAACAAATTCGATGAACTAGAAGCTGTTCTGCTTGCTTACGAGCCTGATATCGGCCTCGTTACAGAGACATGGCTTCACTCGAACATTTTAAACCAAGAAATAGCGCCACCGGAATATGCAATTGTACGCAGAGATAGAAAGACAAGAGGTGGGGGCGTTGCACTGCTGCTTAGGCAAGGGATACCTTACAGTGTCGTACCCGAAGCTACAGGCATTGAGGCTGTTTGGTGCACCGTCCGTCTAAAAGATGATGCCTTCCATATAGGTGCAGTTTATCGGCCGCCTGATGCTGAGCCACTATTTTAGAGCGCAGCTCTTTGGCGTCCGTTGCTGGGTTTCGCGTCGTCGTCGGCGTTGTCGTCGGCCTCGTAACCAGCTCCGCCCCCCTTTCATCCCCCCAGCGCTAGCAGCGACCGACTGATACCGCTGGATGCCGCTGACGCCGCTAGAGAGTCAAGATAACGTGACTGCATAGAACACCGTCGCCGCCATGCAGAAAGAGGAGGAAAGGGTCCCCCCCCCCTGTTCTTGTGTGGCGGATAGGGTACTCTTCAGTTGCCGACGCGCCGGTTATTTCACGTAGGCCCCGGCACGTCGACGAATACGTGACCACCTTCCCACGGCTAGACCTGGTTCTTAGCGCTGGGGAAGCGAGGGTATCATATTGTTTGTGTCGGCATCGGCGGCGTTGTCCCTGAAACCAACTCCGCAGCTGGGGTTGACTCACTATCGGCGTCAGCGGCATCAGTCAGTCGCTGCTATCTCTTCCCTCCTCCCTTTATCGTGTTGTCCGCTTGCTGCGCGCGCTTCTGCCCCCATCGTTTGCCGCTGGGTGTACACGCCGCCCCCCTCTTCCTGCGAGTCTCCGGTTGTCAAAGCGCCGGCTCGAACTTAATTCCTTTCTTCGCTCCTCCTCCAATGCAACCCCTGTGCGGTGGCAATCAGAGAGCCAGATCGGTGGCGGCGGATCTGTATATGTGCACCGCCCGAGCCGAAATTGCCGCTGCCGTTCGCCCTGTGCGGTGGCAATCAGAGAGCCAGATCGGTGGCGGCGGATCTGTATATGTGCACCACCCGAGCCGAAATTGCCGCTGCCGTTCGCCACTGCGAAATTATCTGCCAGTTCTTTCTGAGCCATGAGCGAGACGACCGATGGAAGTCCTCCGTCTGCTGCTGCTGCTGCTGCTGCTGCTAAACGAGCTGCCAGAGCAGAGGCCCAGCGCCGTCGCCGTCAGAATCCAGAGGTGCGTGCCGCCGAAGCAGAAGCTTACCGTCGCCGCCGTCGAGATGATCCAGGAGTACGGGAAATATAAAAAAAAAATTCTGTGATAGCGCGTACATGTGTTGCTCGATTTCTTTGCCTCAATCTATCGAAAAGGTGAAACAGCTCATTTGCTGCGCTCAAATTTCGCATTAGGAAGTAACGTAATCGTCGGTAATTTTTTGGAATCTCTTTTAGAATACATGTAACAACACATATCCTATGGCAGTAAAATAATAATGGCCGGAGACTTCAACTTGTCGGACATAAGGTGGAATTCAATGACCCCGAGAAGTGTGACGCTTGACACCATATCAGATATCCAGTTAGTATATAACCGGGCACAAGTTGTCGATTTTCCATCCAGGGTAGTCGGTACCTCAAGTTCACTCTTAGACATTGTGTTTATTAGCGACCATTTCCTTGAGAATACTGTTCACATTGAACCTCTGGAAGGATTATCTGACCACAAGATAATATTTTATTCTTTACGATTCCGAAATCATGTACCTTTAAAGCGAGTGCTCTCGTTCAAAGATGCAGACGATGCAGCTATCATGACCTACCTTGCCCACACATATCAAAACTTTTTTGACCTCACTTCCTACCAGCAGTCGTCTATTGATGTGGTGGGGAGTGAGTTTAAAGCCATTGGGACGCACTGTATAAACGCCTTTGTTCCAAGAGTTCACAGAAAAACTAGAAAACGCAGTCCTTGGATATGTCGAGATATAACCCACTTGAGGCGCAAAATCAAGAGACTTAGGAAAAGAAGAAAATCACGTATGCGTAGAAAAGCCGACTCGGAAATAACACTGCCAACGACGGCATTGAAAATTCAAATACGCTGATCGAAAAACAGTTTCCTCAAAAATTATTTACACAGCTTTATCAGGAACTCGCCTCAATAATTCTGGCGCTACCTAAGCGTGAAACGCTCTAACGTACCCTCCCTGAATGCTCAGGAAAGTAAGCAAAAAGCTAACGCATTTAACAAGTGCTTTCAATCCATTTTAACCGTCGATAATGGTTCCTTGAAGCATTTAGTCCCTAGCCACTGCCAAGAAAGCGTTTCGGGCACACCAAAAATATCACAAGCTGGCATATTATCTCTCTCGTTGAATGTAGATGAAAAGAAAAGCAATGGTCCAGATAAAATTCGGAACAGTTTCTTGAAAAGGTACGCAAAACCAGTAAGCAAGTTTCTTCACTTAATTTTCTTAAAGTCACTCCGTGAGAGATGCCCTCCTGCCAGAGTGGAAGGTTGCAAAAATAATTCCCATACCAAAATCAGGTGACACAACTTGCCTGTCTAACCACCGGCCAATTTCTTTAACATGCAATTGCTGCAAAATACTAGAGCGCATAATCACGAAACACGTAACAGAATTTACGGAATCAAACAATTTAATTCATTCAAACCAGCATGGTTTTCGAAACGGTTTATCAGCAGTCACCCAACTCGTGGTAACCCTTCACGACTTAACTCAAAGCTTTAATGAGCAACTACAGGTAGACATAATTTTTATGGATTTCTCTAAAGCGTTTGATCGTGTTTCCCATGTTAAATTTCTTCACAAACTTCACTGCCTGCTTGGTAACGGCGCCCTTGTTCGTTGGATCAATGACTTTCTGTCAAACCGCTCCCAATGCGTAGAATACAGTGATCACCTTTCCGATGCTGTCCCTGTTTTGTCCGGCGTTCCCCAGGGCTCTGTGCTGGCCCCACTCCTGTTCTTATTGCACACAGATGATATCACAAACCAAATCGACGTCACCACTCGCCTCTTTGCAGACTATTGCATTCTTTATCATACTGTGAGTAACCACGAAGATCAAGCAAAACTGAACAATTCCCTAAATAAGGTAGTGCAGTGGTGTGCAGAATGGCAAATGGTGATAAATTCCGACAAAGCTGTCTGCATGTCGGTCACAAACAAAAAATCAAATCTGCAGTTCCCATACGGTTTCAATGGCACTGTTCTCCAAAGCGTCACCCAGTATAAATACTTATGCGTAATCATCTCATCAGACCTCAGGTGGAATGCGCACATACAATACGTAGCTAAAAAAAGCCCTAAACAGCTGTTCTATCTCAAGCGTGACTTATCGCATTGCACCAGCCAGACAAAGCAGCTTCCTTACGTCAGCCTTATCAGACTAGCGCACGAATGTGCCAACATAGTGGGGTTTCCACATTCCAAGAACCACATTCATACGATCGAACGCATATAAAGAAGAGCTGCCCGATTTATCTATAATCGTTTTAAATGCACAGATTCACCAACCGAACTTCTTTCTCGCACAGGCCTCGCCACCCAAGAAATTCGAGCTAAGGTTCAACGATTAAAGCTCCTATACTTAGTATTACACAATGCGCTAAAGTTGGATCCCGCCGCCTTTGTAAATTACAAACACACCAGACCGACTCGGCATAAGCACGCTTTCACGCTGGAAGAAATTTTGTGACAATTATAATTTTTCCTTTTCATTCTTTTCGCGAGCTGTGCGAGAGTGGAACTGCTTAAACCCTGCTGTTACTGCCCAGCCCACATTAGAAATATTTACAAATCATTTAGAAAAAACCGTCGCTATGACAACTTAGTTTTTTTTTGCAAGAGTAATATTGTGAAGGACCAATGTGTTATTGAATGAATGTAAGTGCCCATGTTTTTCTATGCTGTTTCCTTGTTTGTTCTGTGTTATTTTGCTCATATTGTACTTATTTATGACAATGTGTCCACTCCTGTAACAATCCCTATCGTGATTGACAGTATTGTGAAATAAATAAAAGAAATAAATAGACGGAACACGCGTAGTGATAAAATTTCAAGATTGCACTACTTGCGTAACTTCCACAGTGTTGCACCTCATGTATGAAATGGAGTATAGAAGAATGGAATGCTGGTACGTTTTCATTTTCTTAATTTTGCAGAATCACTTGAAAATCACGTTCTGAGTGCTTACTTTTAGGGAAAATTGCCTTCTTGTACTGTTCCTTTTGTTCTCTTAGTGTTTCATTTTTTTCTTCCGATGTTATATCAGCCTTCTAGCCTTTTGTATGCATACTTACCGGTGCACCTTGCACCTTCTTCTTCGGCCACAAGGCCTGCAGCATGTTGCAGATAATAAGTAAGTAAAATATATTTACCTAAGCTCAACGCATGCAAATGGTATCTAATTATTCTTGAAGAGGCCAGGTTAAGCACAATTTCTGCCTGATAGGTTAAGCTTTGGTAGCGATAGCAAATTCTTAGACAGTTTCACGAGGTAACGTTGATAGCTTTGTCGTTCGTATAAATAGCAGTAAACACTCGCTTGTTGATCGAGCAATCGGGGTGTGATGTTGTCACGAACAAGCACGAACGGATCTAAATTGATGACCACGAGCACTCACTTGTCAAAGCATTCCCGCACTGACGAGAGTCGACAGCGTCTAGCAAACGCTTCTTGTTGCCGCTCAATTCACTGCGTGTACTAAACCTTTATTACGCCACCTTCAACGCCAGGCCTTAGAAATGACAGCGCGCGTGAAGCTGCGCCATCCATCTCGGCTCGCCCCATGTTATGGCACCCGCCGCCCGGATCCTCCAATATACGCACGCAGGTCGCGCATGCGCACTGCATCGTGGTCAGCGAAGCTTAACCAGGGCCTGATAGAGGTAGAGTATACTATAGATATTGATACTGTAGGCCATTCTAATAAAGGAGGGTAGGCGCGCTGTCGTTCCTTAGTGCTCGCTTGATCATGTGACCTCCAGCATTAAGCGTGTGGGAAAGCGACGCTCATCAAGCCACCGTCTTTCTTGGCTCACTCGTTCATGATTGCTTTCGCACCTGCGGCATACAGCACGCTGGTAGCTCGTTATTATTATACTTAGACAAATCTTCGCGGCAATGGCAACGGTGGTAATTCGCCTGGTGCGTTCATATAAGTGTCGCACTTATAAAACTGGACTTGCCCAAAAGGCTACGTACACCTTAGACACAGATGGCGGACATATGCATACACTCGGATGGTTTGTCAAATCTTAAAAGCAAAGGCCGAATGTTTTTTTATTCTTACGGTTACGTCCCAGTATCAGAGGAATTACATGATGGTGGCGTCATTGCGAAGAGACACAAAACCTATATTACCAAGAACTTCTTGGCAAGTGCCATAGAGCTTTATTTCTCGCGCGTTTTGTACATATCGTTAAAAGAACAAAACTTGCAGTCTCGCAAGAGGAAGATGTATATAAGATTCGAAGGTCCCTTAAGTCATCTGCAAGCAAGCATCGCCAGTAAGAACAATTTAGGACGTCACTTTGCTGAGTTGCCGCAAGTGATGGTGTAAGTGATCACGGTTGGCCAGTGATACCCGCACCTTGACTGGAAGTACTTCAGGCATGTAAAGTTGATCTGATGATACAGGCCATCTTTAATAATGGAATCTTCCCACACGTGCAGCTCGCAGTGATTTTTTCCTGTTGGGGAAATCAGCATGTTGTTTTTTTAGTGTGCTTCGATTTCTGCCAATGCAATACCGAAATATGTGACACCCACTTGCGACCATGCCGTGCATTGCAGAAAATCTCATTCACAAGGCAACACAATAATGGAATTCCAATAATGGAATACGTTCTGGACACAGAAGTCTTCAACACCAAATGCCAAGAACACCAGAATGCGCAAAGAAACCATCAGGACACCCTATTACCAGTTTTCTATTTTTCAATTTCTTTTTTTTTTTTTGCAAGTGGTAGTCATCGCATCGGTGAAGAGCGTAACCATGCAACCCTTCGAAAAAGGCATCATGATTTACAGGTATGCCTTTACGTCTGCCCCTATCGATACCGTAAAAATCTTCACTTCAACTACCCATATTGACTACTGACACGAAGTAAAGAAATAAATACCATCGCTTCACAATATCAGCCACACGATAATTGCGCCAAAGTAATCACAATCGTGTATGATGAGCCAAGATACACCCAACTTTACCATTATCAATTGTTTGGCCGTGGTGGGCGGCTGGCAATACTTCTCGGATTATACGGAACATTTAGTGTGGTACGCGACAGCAATATTGCCATTTTGATAAAGGCGAAAGTAAAAGAAAAACCTTAATTTGCTTATAGCAGTAGATATATAACTGCAAATCAAGAGAAACCAATTGGGAGCTCTCAGCACGATGTTTCGTAGCACGCGCTGCAGCGTTGGTTGATGTGAAAGTATTTGGCAAAACTACCACTTTTCTTATAGGAGAAAAAAATTTATGCGGCTCAAATAATACTCCCACGAACCTCATATCGCGGAAGATTAAGTGGCATTGCGTTTGTAAAATGGGGGTTTTCATAATGTAACTGTGGCGTACGGTAGATAGGGAGTGTTGAAATAGGCCCATATCTGACACGAGCCGAACAGCGAGAAGTATAACTCAGCCGTGCTCAACCTGGTTGTCAGCCAAAGAGACAATCTCAGTAGAGTTATTTGTGCAGTCGGAGCGCGCGCTATAAGCGACCAAGCGGCAACCATTACCAACAATGGTACATTATTGTACGGCTGCTGGTGTCTTTCGCAGTGTCGAACCCCCAAGATTCCACGGCAAGTGATCTTCAACGACGATTGCTCGTTCTATGAGTGCGTATGTGTTCTATGTGAAAGGACGCGCTGATACGAGTTATTGAAGGCTTCAGTGCAACAGTTGACCGTCAAGAACTATTTTGCAAGATCACTGTGTTTGTGCGAGCTTTGTCGTACTAGAGGCGAGTTTAGCGCTTACAGGGAAGCGAGGGAACTTAAATATCATGATTATAGCTGATGAGGGACTTTCTCAGGTCTCTCAGGTCTGTTAATTGGATGGCTGTGAACGTTCGACATGTTCCCCGAAGCACAAGCCACTGCCAGAGAAGTGCGGGGTGAACCAGTCTTCGCCGCCCGCGCTCCTATCTACATACATGTAAAAGGAGAATTCGTTTTTCTCGGCGACCACTGCACCAAATTTGACGAGGTTTGTTACACTTAAAAGACAAACTTAAAATCTAGTGACTGTTGGTTTTGAATGTTTGAGTTAGGTCGTCAATTTTTTATTAAAAATTGGCAAAAATCAAAAATTTTCAGAAAACGAAACTACCAAGTTTACAACTCTGTAACTCAACCACTAAAAATGATAAAACAATTCTGTGAATTGCATCTAATAGTACATTTAAAGCAGACAAAATTGATATGTTACAAATGAATATAAAAAAAATTAAACACCGGGAAATACAACTTTTGCAAGACCGTTGTAACCAACGTAACAAATTCACATAAGATGTAAAATGTTATCAAGAATTTGACCGCTTTGAATGATCCAATGGATGCCGTTTACAGAACCACGAAATCAGTTCTTGATGCAGAGCTATGAATTTGTTAACTTCGTGCTGCTATTTCTTTCAAACGGTCAAATATTTGAAAATTGTTTTAAGAAAATTCAAGCCCTAAATCGAAACTCCGCTTCCAACAGTCACTAGAATTTAGCTTTCTCTTTCAAATGTAGTAAATTTCATCAAAATCCGTCCAGGGGTTATCTCATAAAAACGTTTTTGCCTTTTACATGTATTTGAATAAGCCACGTCGGAGTTTGGCCCGAGCTAACGCTTCCTCTTAAGAGGAAGCTTTAGCCCGGGCCCAACTCCGACGCGGCATATTCAAATACATGTAAAAACGCAAAAACGATTTTCTGAGATAACCCCTGGACCGAGTTTAATGAAATTTGTTGCATTTGAGAGCGCAAGTAAAATTCTAGTGACTGTTGGTCGCGGAATTTCTATTTAGCTCCTGAATTTTGTTAAAAAGATTTTCAAAAATTCGAAAGTTTGAAAAGAATAGAAGCACGAAGTTTACAATTCATAACTCTGCATCAAGAGCAGATATCACGGTTCTGTAAACGAGATCCATCAGATCATTGAAAGTGTACAAATTCGATACGTCATTTTATATCTTACGTGAATTTGTTACGTTGTTTACAAGGGTTATGCAAAAGCCATATTTCCATTTTACTAGATTTTTTTTACATTCGTGTGTAACCTATCAATTTTGTCCACTTCAGATGCACTATTACATGCAATTCACGGAATTGTATTATCTATTTTTGTTGCTGAGTTACAGAGTTGTAAACCAATAAGGTTTGTTTTTTGAATATTTTCAATATTTGCCAATATTTAATTAAACATTGACAACCTCAAATCAAAAATCCAAAACCAACAGTCACTAGATTTTAATTTTTTCTTTTAAATGCAACAAACCTCGTCAAATTTGGTGCAGTGGTTACCGAGAAAAACGAATTCTGCTTTTACATGCATTGAGATAGGAGCACCCGAGCTAAAGCTTCCTCTTAAGATGTGCTGACTCTTGAAAGTTTACTGCGATGCGCGTATGTGCGTGTTTGTACAGCGATCACTTGAGTGAGAACCGGCGGCGCTTCTTTTTGCACGGTATCTGCTAGCAGCAGCTTACGTGGCGCCGCTCCCCTACCTCGTACGATTGTGTGAAGTAGGTCGCTTACAAAGATGACAGTGCATATTTGAGGGTACGCTCCGTGCTCCGTGCGGTACGCTCCGTCTGTCTCTTCGCGCTGACTCAGCTGATTGTGCATGCAGTGCGCAATTGGCAGCGAGTATCCGCGTAGCTTGTTGAGCCTGCAGCAACCTGCAGACTTTGATCCGCTGTCGATGAATATCGGCGGCGCGTTTGCGCTAATAAAAGCGTGTCGTGAGCTTGCAGCGGCACTACAAGCCTACGCCGTATGAGGTGCCGATCAGAGTAATGGAGATGGTTGTGTTATGTATTTAAGAAACTTTTTATAGTTATCGTGCTGCTTGGCGGCAACAAGTATTCCGCTTGGGTGCAGATTACCGGATACGCCGCCACCCGACCCTCGGCGGCTGAACCAGGTGAGTACCGGTGGTGCCAGCACCTCGGCAGTACTGCACCACCGGCGCCACTTCTACTTTTCGATTCATCACATACGAAACTGATTGAAATGGCAAACACAAAATCATGTTTTAGGTGGGCTTTTTTGAAATCCTGCCCCCACAGGATAACGAAAAGCTTCAGTCCCAAGTAGCAAGGCATCAGCAGGCTGGTTTCCCCTGTCTGCTCCTTCAAGATGTCGGAGAAACACTGCTTAACAAGCTGCGCAAGATGCCTGCGGTAGACGTCGTAGGTACCGCGCAGAAGAGGCGTTTATTCGCGGTTGTGTCATTTGTGTATAAGGTCACACAATTTAAGGCAAGTAGCAGAGATGAATGGGATGGATCTAGTGTTTTCTGTGGCATGCAAGTTGGCACAACTGTGCATACGCATCACGGGTAGTCAAGTAAGGAAGTACTGTACGACGAAACAGGAGTATCAGTATGTGCCATGCAATACTTCTGAAGCGTACATAATTATTTTAAGCTGCGGTCGTATTTACTCTGGACACACGTGACAGTGCCTCGAACGACTGGCTGCGACAGCACTTTAGGTGTTTGAAATCAGGGGAAGGGTCAAATTTTGCCTTGCACTGCAAAAGTTGCGGTTGCTATCCGTGGTTGAAGAATGCGTTAAAAAAAGGTGTTCATTGAAAATCTTGGGTTTGATATGTACGTTATCGTGGTTTGGTGACACTTAAAACAAAGCCCTATTCATGGGTGGCCTCAGATAAGCTGTTTCTTCTGCTTCTGTTATATTTGCATGAATATTGTGCTTGTTGTCCTCAGTAGACGGCGTACACATGCTTCCTAATTATCACGTTTCATGAAGAAACCGGGTGCATGTTGTTACCAATTTTTGCCGTATTTCCTTGTTTCTTGGGCCTGCTCTGTTTGTTGCTGGTTTCGGGGCATTTTGGACACATGCGCGCATTGTCCCGCTGAAGCGAAATATTCCAGCAAACGTTCACAGTTGTCAGAACTGCTTCTCCCGTGGGTCCCGCCTCACATTGTCCCGTATATTGCACTTCACCGTACTATAATATCAGTAAGAGCAGCAACCAACTGGCCCGAGCAATAATCAAAGCCCACAGAGTTACCAAATTGAAGGAAAAATGCTTTTGTGTAGCACCTGTTTCGCAAACTGATAAGGAAATGACATATTTCTCTGCAAACCGATGACCAGCGCGGATATCGCGGCCTAAGCCAATCTGTGCCTATGGCGGGAGACGAAACCGAACGGTGGCTTTTCGAACGCGTAAAGGATAGAGGCCGATGTGCACTTACCGTGCACATACATTGTTGTGTGCAACGGCTCCGGAGCTCTTGGTTTATTTTGTGTTTTAGGAAGCGTTCCAGAATACATAACTGCTCTTCTGTCCTAAAATTAAATCAGTTCGTCAGCCGGCACTATGTGTCGTTATTCTTTAAGCCCCTATTGTGTCAGTGTCGTTGGCGCTATTGCCACCTATATATTAGTACCCAATTGGCAATTTGTATCTCAGCTTTAGGAAGAAGTCCTACTAGCCCCACGCTTGGTGCGAAATAAAGAAATGGCACTCCACGCCCATAGGGAGTTTGTTTTTTCCCCGTTTCATACATTTAAAAAAAATGCAGCTTCTATGTGCAGCGACAGCCTGAATAAGACGAGAGAAAGATGGTGACATTAGTCAAGAAGAATTGTTCAACAAAGGACGTCTCAAGCTAGAGTAAACATCTTTACAAGGGAACCAAGTGGCTCCAGTCCGAGACTTTCCTCCTTCAACCTTACAAGTGCCCTTGTCGAAAGACTGAGACATACATCCTGCGTTCGACAACTCTCGTTCAGCAATACACCAATACGTTTGGCAACGAATGGCAAGGTAAATTTACATTCGAAGAAATGGAATGTAGTGTGTGCCCTTCAAGGTAGCATGAACAAACAGTACTTCATCTACTTGAATGAAATGCGGATTTGCTTTCCGGTTACATTACTTTGATCCCCATGTTTTATAGGGAAACCACGGCTCCTTAGTGAGAATACTAAGCTGAAGCTCACATAGTCTTGATCCTTCATGTCGGTTCGGACTGTTCTGGTTGCTACACTACCTGTCCTGTCTGCGATTGCATAGTAGTGTTTTGAGTGCATCCCGAATCAAAAGAATAGTTGGGCTTTTTCTTCAGAAAGTGTGCTGCTGCTTTGCAACTGAATGGAAACGCGTATTTTATATATGGATGATGAATTCAATGGGATGTGCTTTTTAAATAAGAGAGATGTAGTATTTGAAGTGCAATTACGTGCAATCTCGAATTACCTCAGCTCGGTGAATCACATGATGGGAGGTCACTGTGAGAAGGAAGATTTGATTTCAGACAACAAACATGCAATCTCGAATGACCTCAGCTCGGGGAATCACATCACTGTGAGAAGGAAGATTTCATTTCAGAGAACAAGGCACTAGAACGTGCAAAACCGCGACTTCTTTCGCCTAAAGTTGCTACTATTGGAAATTAGGGATGGCACTTATTCGTGGCCGTATTTGCAACAAGTTACATTACTGGCATAATATTTTGCACTGGGTACATTCTAAAGTCACTGCTTGCAAGTTATTCAACTAAATATGGTAGATATGCTAACGTACCCATGCAGAATGCAACATATGCCATATTATAATATAAAAGTACGTGGGGCACACTGTTGCGAACATTCACAAGCCTAGTCATAAACAAAAGGGCCATAGAACCTGGTCATGGCGGCTGCATTTGGATGGGAGCAAAATGCAAAAACAACTGTTTACTTAGATTTAGCCGCATAATAAAGAACCCCAGGTTGTCCAAATTAATCCAGAGTCCCTCGCCAAGTGATGCCTCATACTTAGGCGGTGGTATTGGCTCGCAAAATACTATAATTTAATTCTTTTATCGTGCTCCGAAATGCAGCAATATAACTAAACCGACTTACTTAGCTCCTTTGTTTGTTGAGTCCCGATTTCTTAATTTAGTACTTCGGTATTTATCATCACGTTTTTATGATAGTTCATACAAAATACCACTGATCGACCTCATTATACAACCCACTGTTAATTTTGGTGGGCTTAGTTTTGCAAGCTCAATATATAGTCCGTGCAAAAATTTGGAAAAAACTAACCGTTCAAACACCTGGGTCTATATTTTCAGTTCAATTGGGGCTAGATAAGATTTCTTAAATTAGCTTTTCTTTCATTTACAAATTTCATTGTGTTAGGACAAGAAGAATACCTGTGACTGACATGTTTACAATGTACAGTGTCTTTTTTTTTACTGTTGTAACAAAATGTTCTTTCTTGTTTTTTTACCCGCAAGTGAACATATATTTGTAACATTTGGTGTCTATAATAAGTTTTCTTCTTTTTCAGTGCGTGTGTCTCATGTATTTTTTTTCCTTTGCAAGTAGGAAGTGCCCTCGAAGGCGCTTGCTGGCCACGGAGGCATTGCCGATAACTAGTATTTTCGCTAGGACGACTGCTTGGTAGCAGTCGTCCTAGCGAAAATACTAGTTATCGGCAATGCCTCCGAGGCCAGTGCAAAATATTATGCAAGTACTGTAACATGTTCCAAATGCGCCCATGAATAATTGCCGTCCCTAATATACAATAGTAACAACTTTAGACGAAAGCAGTCGCCGTTTCGCACGTTCAAGCTTTTCAAAGAAGGGCTCGGTGATCTGTGAAAGCAAAATATCTGGAAGAAGTAGAGGCGACAGGTCCATTCGCCATTGGACCACGTGTGCGCGTGACTTCGTCAATTCAGCGATGGCCCTGTGCCATCGATTGGGCCAGGTGGGGCAAGCACGCGGCAGAATGCTTATTGGCAGGACGCCGCGTCAACACAGTGGCAAACGAAGTACCGCAAGCCAAATTGTCGGACACTGGCGGTCGCTTCGAGCAGGTTTTGCGCCTGCGCGGGCGCCAGCTTCACGCACGGCCGATCTCCCTTGAGCATTGATCGCCGACTTGCGACATTTCGACCTGCGGTGTTCCGTCTCGGGCTGCGTAAGCGCCTAACCTGCGCCGCCAAGCACTTCGCTACGCGCTTGCCGCTTAAACTGAAACGCCTTTTATTACTTTATAAAACTATCATCGTGGCCTGCATAAGCTCCCTGTCAAATGGGGGGTGAAGCGGGCATATTACGGTACTCCTGCTCAACCCCGACGGAATGCCCACCTAAATGGGAGTTTATCGAGAGCCCTATTCCATGGGAGCAAAAACGTGTACAGATGGGAATCCGCTCGAGTACAAGCAAAAAACGCCCGTCTCGGTGTTGCTCTCTGTACTTTGTATGAGAGACGCCGTATTGTCCGAGCCCGGGTTAATTTTTACACCCGCATTTCACCCCTGTTGAAATGCAGCTGCCGTGATCGGGATCGAACCCGCGACCTCGAGCAATGCCCTAGCCACAAAGCACCACGTTGGGCACAGAGGTGTGGATTTGACGTGTTACCGCTTCCATAATGTCGCCTAGACCTGACGGTACGCTTTACTGCCGCTCTGTTTCTGCACGCCCTGCGTAATTTATCCCCTGGACAAATTTGCACGGCATTTGTTTTTCAGAAATAAGAGAAACGTACCGTACCGCACCTTGAATTTAAATTTATCTCATTTGCGTCCAACTGCTGCCGTCTTTCCTTGCCTTTTTGTCTAACCTGCTCCCTATATTCCCCCCCCCCTACACGGCTTCTATTTGAACTGCCAGCGAATAGTGGCACGACTGTTATACGCTAGTTTCGCGGCTGCGTCTGTTGTACCCATTATGTTTCTCCTACCCCCTCCTCTCTACCATTATATCTAGCATACATTTCGACTTGCAGATTAGTAGAAAGCAAATCGCTGCAATTTATCAAATCCTTTTGCGTGGGGTCACGGATAATTACAGCTGTCGAGAGGATAATGTGACGCGCCCAGGGGGCTTCAAAGGGCATTGCGCACAGTCGACTTGGTTCAAAGGTACAAACCAGTTTCTCGCTTCGCCTTTCTTCTCTGCTGCGCTCCTGTCAGGTATGCACACGCTCTCAACCAGCCCCCTCCCTCCCCTACCGACGCCGTGTACCACATAGCAGCAGCAGCAGTGGGAAAGTCGAGGGAAGCGACAAAGAAAGTTTCGCTTACAAACTGCACCAAAGCCAACCGAAAAGACGTAAGGAGTCGCCTTACACAGCATTAGACGCAGTTAGTCAGGCATACGCAGCACATGCGTACGTAGTACAGAATACGTTGTGTACGCTGCAAGGGAAGCCCTCCACGACATTTTTAGCTTAATGTGTCTTGATACGTACGTTTAAATCAACTAGTCATGTCATATGCGAAGTGTGAAGGTTTTTGGATGCTTCTCAGCGCCCCCAAGCGTCAGAAGTATGCTAAGTTTCACTAACGGCCTTGCCTGTCAGGCCGGCGCTCTGGATGATCAGGGAGCTCATGGTAGCGGCCAAAAGCATCCAAGTCAAGCCGCTTGTTTGAACCTTCGCTAGCATGGTAACATCGCCTTTCAACGTAAGGTAGACTTGATTTGCCCCGGGTTTGCTGTTGCTGGTCGAGTTGGACGCCATTGTCACCATCAGGCACTCTGGTTTGTTCGAGGCCTCGCGAAAGCATCTTGCAACAAGGCTAGCGTTCGGCACGCACCCGTGAAGTAGATCGTTCCGTGCTGGGCATGCGAACTTCTATCCCGCAACTTCGCTGCGTACGCAGGCTCCTTAATTGCGTTCAACTAAAATTGTGTATTGTTGGTAACTGCAAAGCGCGGCGAACGAATGCGTCAAAATGACCCTGCAAAATGTTTTAAGAGTTTTCGACTAGAAAAAAGATATCTTTAATGAATTTTTCCTTGTTTTTCTTTTTCATCATTTTACACAGGAAACTAATAATTCAGTTATACAGCGTGTATCAACTATCATGCACCAAGTTTGCCATCGCTTGGAGGCACTAGCTTAGATGCTTTTGCATTCCGTCTGATTACATAATTAGGCTTAATTAATGGACTTCTCAAATAATATAATTCGGTGAAATGCCAATGAGAAAATTGTAGACTAACTTGAACTCCCGATACGGCATTCTGTTGGTCAATATGTGCTACATGTGCCTTGAGCGCCCAGCCACGCGTAAATTTTGCATGTATTCGCGGGGTTCTTTCTCGCTCGGAAAGACTTATATGTAGCGCGTATTGAGCAACAGAATGTTTTATCGTAAATCGAATACAGGTAATTTTTCCTAAGCCAAGGGGGGGTTAATGATAACACCAAATTTTCGCTAGCTGCAAAAAATGGCACTCTGCGTGGTAAATATCAGGAATCTTGACACAAATTCTAAGCTTGCCCAGAAAATTCACATTTTTAAAACCTTTGATCATTCTTGGAAATTACCTTTTCGCGGCAACGTAAACACGCCGCAATGATGTTCAGAGATGTAGGCGACCAAGCTCTTGTTGGCAGGCTCCGATTCTTCTGAACAAATGGAATGTTTGGCAATAATTAAAACAAGTTAGGCAGACCGAAAGCACAGCTAGGAATACATATGAAGTGAAGGTTTCACGACGCAATTGAAAAACAGTATAATGTTGCTCATATAGCTCCTGCTTCGCTGGCTCGTAAAAAACAGGCGGGCGCGCTGAGCTTGTTCATGTGGCACGTCGCACACAAGGTGATCCACTCCGAGTTAGCTGGTGGTGCCACGATAGAAGAATTTGAGCCATTTTGGCCTATAAGTTAAAGCATCGGGATTTTGTGCCAGGGAGCGAGGTTCTATCCGACCTCATTACGGGATCAAGTTTCGGGATCAAATAATTTTTTGACTAACATGACCTATTTGGCAAACCAGAACAAGCTCTCAGCACCCACGGCCAGGAATCTCCGGGAGGGTTTACAGTAAAAGCTTCGCTTTAAGACATGTCACGACAGATCATTTTTTCCGGTCAATATAAATATAAAAAAAAATCTGGCATTTATGTTCTGTAAACGGAGCAAGAGAGGTCGAACTGTTTTCAATGGGCGTTTCAAGCAGTTCAGTGCTTGCGTAAATGGCCTCCCAGATCGAACTTTCTCTTAACCAATTTGTGATGCGTGCAGTATTTTCTTCCCTGGATGAACTTTAAAAGGCCTGTGACTTGCTACAAAAAATGCAATACCTCTCCGCAGTAGAACGGCATTACACGCGTCCACCAGTATTGTCAATCGAATTTACGCATTACCGGCCTCTTGACGTCTCACTGTCCAGTGTGACTGTCAACTGCGCTAAGAAGAGCCACAGGGAACGTGCGAAGTCTTTAACGCTGATACGATGTAGTATTTAGCAGCTATTTACCTCCAAATATTCAGTCCGTTATTTTCACTTCTTGAGAGGAAAGCAGCAACCACATTACTAGGCTAATGTAATAGCATGGGCGCCGACATTTTGTAAACGACACGGCTGTTCTTTCACGCGAAAGAGAAAGAATAACAAGATTAGCAACGATTTTGACATAAAACATTTAGAAATACTCTCACAGAAGGCATACTGGCACTTTTGACCCCTCCAACATGATTTATCAGCTTCATGAAGGTTTCGTCTTGCACAAGCTAGCTGCTCAGGGTGCATGACGCAGCGGTGGTAATATGGCTGCGATAACTCTCACCGACCAAGAAAGATCGTTCAGTGATTTCATAACGCTGTGCCTGCATCGCTCGCACTGAAGCATGCAGCAATACCACGACGCTCGATTATTGAGATAAAAGACGAACAGGTGCAGGAGTCACATCTGTTCATAATTTTCAAGGCAGGCATGGCGGGGAAATGCCACGCGAACATTTTTTGCATCTTTCTAGTCCTCCACTGTTCGTCACGACGAGATCCTGCTTCAAACATCCAGAACATCGGCTGCCCTTAGTGAGGGTCTGCTTGTTGTATTTCAAACTCACATTTTTCTTTTCATGAACGTCGGCGAGTTGTTGGCTGATTCGCCAAATTGGCATCGCACAAGCTCATCGGCTACGCCCTGTAGAGCCGCTACGGATGAGACGCTTTGCTGCGAAACAAACCTGATCGCCTCTTTATTCCGAACGACTTCTGAGGCATTCAGACGTGCCTGTTGAGCCAAATATTTTGGGCAGTGAAGATGACGATAGAAGTACTCCAGCAGAGGTCATAGGCTTCAGAGTAGTCGCTGTGCCCACGTGTCTTCCCGAAACTATTATACACGATGCCCGCGACCTAGAGGTGGCGCGCGTGGTAAACCAAGATGGCTGCCCGGAGGAGGATCGCAAGCGGAGGGCACGCTGATGTGTTGCGCAGCACGTTGTCGCAACTTTGCGGCACCACGTCACTTTCATTACGTTTTACATTCAGCCGCATGGAAACGGAACTGCGATTGTATAGCCAATCATAGATGAGCAAGTTCAAATCAAGTCCATGCTAGTGCATTTTCTGTGGCGTTATATAACTTGTTCCACTGGTGTATATGACAGTGCCACGGGAAAATTTTAAGCGAAGAGGAGGAAGCGGCCAAGTACATGCCCTATCTGATGCTTCATCACTCGAACATAATTAAAGGTAAAAGGCTGTCAGCTGTAACGTGCGACATGTTCAATTGCTATTTTCTATCTTATTTTGTCTGCCAGCTATTTGTGGCGTTTTTTATGCGTGAAGCAGTTCATCAAACACATATGCTCGACTTTATGAACATTACATTCGCAGGTAAAGAAATTCATTCACCGATGTTCGTAGTAATGTTCAATATCTCAACTATCAATATCTCACATACTTCAGTTTTGCACATCTCCCTCCGGAGTAATGTATTGCAATGCACGTGCGATGCGAATAATATTAATAAATATGCCGGACTGTACTTGAATACATATTGCTGCTTGTTTTTGACACATTTCTTCGACATCTTGCAAGGTTTCTAAGCAAAACATGTTTTCAGCGTAATTCATGTGGTGTTTCATATGCCGAGTAAACTTGAATGCGTTGATTTTATAACACACAAGAGTAACACATAAAAGAGTAATAAGCATACCACAAAATTTTTATTTTCCTAACATGACTGCTGAAAGTCCTGCAAGTGGTGAGTTAAAAAAAACTAAAGTAGGTGTACATATAGCCCTTACGCGCAAGTGTCTTTTTATATTCTCTGTCCAGTTTGCGCTTTTTTATTCTTCTTGAAGTGCCCGCTGCCACTTTCTGTAATTTCACATAACTCTTTTCATCGGTGGGGTCGTGACCTTGCCTATGCCTAGCCTCACCACCCATTGTTTCTCGGCGGATTTTGCCGGAAGGAAGATTTATCTCGTTGGGGGAAATTCGGTTTATGCACTGGCAAACGCATCACACGAGCTTACACTGTAAACTAAAATAAACCCACCTGGGAGTTTTTAACAGATGATGTGCCCTAAAACCTCCCGTCCTTGAATTTTTACTCCGATGTATGGGAGCAAAACAGCGCCATTCCCTCGTTTCACTCCGTTGGCTAGCTGCAGGTGTATTAAGGCGACATGACGCGATTTTACTCCGCTTCAAAAGTTTGTTCTGCTGTGAAAACTCCAACAGGGAATTTTAAAAACTCCCCTCCGCCGAAACAGGTTGGTCACGTGGCACTTCCCATGAGGCTGTGCGCCTTGCCAGCGACCGGGCGCGATCGGCGGAGTCGGCAGCGCTCATGGCTGACGGTTTGTTTAAATCCTTGAAGTGTCGTTTCGTGACAGCGCTTCGTCAAATTGTTTCCCGTATTTCCTTCCAGAAAGTGCCTGAAGTGCCTTCAGGCATGCCTGAAGCTTAGGTATCTCAGCTTAAAGTACGTTAGCTCTGATCACTTTGCTGACAACGATGAATGCAAGGGCAACGTTTTCAAGATCGGAAAAAGGCTTAGGTATACCTCGAAGGTGCTTACTGGCTCGTGATGTCGGCTCAGGTTCTGTGTTTTCGTGCTGCGTGACCGTAGCTTGTGTTCTTAAGTACGTGAAATGCGACTTTTATCCTTTCGGGTACATGCTGACAACGTCCGGTGTAATGTTTGAAAGGACCGCGTAGCAATGGCAACAGCAGCCACTATTCGAGCGATGACGTCCGCGCTAGTCGCACATGGATGGCGCACCCCAAGTTCGTTGCGGTGCTGTGTTGCCATTAGACAGACCGGAGTGCAAGCAACTGTTTTCATGTATCTGTGTACGGATATCCTCGCCGGAGGAAAAACGGTAGGACATAAGTATGCGTACTGTAAATAAAGCTTCCTACTTAACGATATGAATCGAATTGTTATCGCGCATATATATATGTTTTGGTCACGACATTGCTTGCGATATTGCATTGACATTATGCTCTATCCGTGACACTGATTTAGAAATATGCCTGCTGGCTTCGAGTTTAAGGATTCATGCGACAGATGAGCGATGCAGCTCCTTTTCACAACTGAGAGAGATAGCTTGGACGCAGAGCAAGTAGTGCGGTGTAGAAAATGTATGACTGCGCAATTTTTGGTATGACGCTTGCTGCTGCGGGTCTTGCTCACACGTAATAATTTCTTGCTACGCTACCTCTATATCGCAAAAATTTAATTTTGCTGTGAAGCACACGCACTTACATTTTTCTTGCTTACTGTAACTAACGCACTACTTTTTGGCCGCGAACGCCGGCAGTGTGCGAATTCGCTTCAGCACTCACAGAATGGCATGTTAATTTTGAAAAATTACGCCATTAACTTTTTTCTCTAACTATTCTGAATTAACAATTTTGTGTTGATTAAGGTATTCTGTTAATTTCAGAGAGGCAGATCCTGTATGAATGAGCAGGTGAGTCGTAATTCTGAAAACAGCACAGCTGCTCCCTAGGTGGTTTCGAGGCACATTATCGTGGCTATATATACTGGCAGCGTTGTTTCTTGAGAATCGCGTGTACGTGGGATGTCTTTCAATGTTCTGCATTTGGCGTTTCTGAAATGTTTATGTATGTCATGATATATGTGGTTTGGTTGAATTTGAAGCGGCCTTGTGTGTACATTTCGAAATTTGAACAGCAGCCTCTGCATGTAAAGATCTTCGCGCAAGCTCACGCGATGCCTCTTATACTCCCGTTGAACCTCGAAAAAACTCCGTCCATTGCAAAGCAATAAATAAAGAACAAAAACTCCCACAGTTCTACGCAAAAATTCCGCTCGCACGGAGTAAAAATTCTATTCCGATCATACGGAGCATAATAAACTCCCAACCGGGGGGTCGTAGAGCGCAAGCATTATACTCCCACCTGGGAGGTATTTCCGTTTACAGTGTACTGTTGTTGTTCTTCACCATCGTAAGAGCGATAGAGGCAAACAAAAGCCCTTGCCTGTACGGCAGGTGTAGGCACAGCCCGGAATAACCATGAGAAAACTTGCCCATACCGCGTTGTCGTCTGCTTATCCTCCTCATGTAGTTGTCCTCGTGCACCACGACGCGGCGCGACAGTCTACGTGCGTTGCGAGTACTCGCGGACTTTCTGTGGCAATGAAGAAAAACCGACGGAGGCAAAGCGCGCAAAAGTGAGAGCGCATCTGAAGAGTCCTGTGTTTTCATCCACGCTCATTGAAGCTGGGGAATAGAAGACATAAACATCTTATCAGCAACAGCTAAATACGACAAAACACACCGATGAATGTAAAAGTTTACTTATTTTGCGGCTTTTCCGTTCCACGCCTAGGCAAGCGCGAAATCGTTGCACGTGGAAGCTGCGTCGATTAGGCGTCTGTTTCGAGCAGCCCAAAGCACTGTCAAACGCTGTTGGACTACTTGGAGCAGTAACACATGTGCAGAAGCTCCGCCGCCGTAGCTTTTCCTTCATAGCCACAGAAAGTTATCCGCGAGTATGCACAATTCGCATCGCGCATGCAATGAGATTACACAAGACTCTGTGGCAGCAGACAACGGATTGAACCATCGATAACGTTCGAGAACTTTCCAGTACATGCAGAAGCGGCCCGCAATGAGCGATAAGGTTTAACATTTAATAGCCGGTAAAAAGCGGTCATCCGAGAAAGATAAACAAGGACACGTGTCAATATCCTCTGCCAGAAACTATTGTTTTACGTCGCAAACAAGAAGTTCTACGGAAGCACCGAAATAAAGACTCAAGTGAAGGATAAAACAAAATCCAAGAAAAGTACAATTCACAGATCTGCGCTACAGGTCTGCGTTGCCATGTAGAATTGTGGCGAGATTCTGATGTCTACATACCGTATTCTCACACTTCGTTTCAAAGAACGAGAATGTCTAAATCTGTAAAAATGGGCACTAAAGCGAATGCACTTATCGGCGCTAAAGACGGCGACAAAACATATTGCCACGTGGACACCAGTGCTAGCTCGTGTAAGATACTTCTCGGGTACGGGAGATTCTTGGTATATACCTCTAGAAGCAGCTCGAGCTATACGCGGTTGCTGACGCGCGCTTTGATATGTCTGATTCTGTCAGGGACGTAGACATCGTCTAAGTTATCTCAGGCGACGAAAATGAAGAAGGGGATGCGACGAGAAAAAAAAAAGCTTAGCTATATATGGTTCACGTTCAAGATACAAACTACTCAAAGCTTACAACAAAGCAAATTGGTGTACAGTGATGTCCGTATTGGTTGTACGAGGCACGTGAAAACATTAAAAGTCTTGAAGCTTGCTTATGGTAGCCATCCTCTGCAGGCTATTCACATCTTTTAGTCTGAATTAAACGGTGTCATGCAGCCACCAGATTATGCGATTTCCTTTTAAAATACATTTATCCAACTCCCGTGCTATTCCACAGCGCTCCCTACAATACTCTACTTTTACAAGGCCTCCCTGATGTTAACGAAGTAAGGCTCTTAACAAAGTGCTTAGATTTTGGTATAACAATGACATTAGTGTATCTGAACTGCACTCAAACGCACAGCACAGTGCTTTCGCCATGTGTAAAACGACATAAAGCGCCAAGTGCTACCCAAATTGTTACAACCCTGTGATTTTTGACTGCCGTCCATTGACTACTTCAACAGATTGTTAATTTTCAAGGCACCAAAGCCCCAGCTTTGGCAGCAATGTCTACAGAAGGTTGGTATAGAAATTGTCTTAAAGTATAAGGATTTCAATCTAAGCCATCTTTGGATCAATACTCACCCTGACCTTTATACCCGGAAACGCGATTTCCTTTTTGTCCAGTGGGAAAAGTTGTATCATCTGAAATGACGGTTAAACAAAGATTTCTAAATTACAGTGTGACCAGCCTTTTCTAGAAAAGAAAGTTGTCGCAATACGAACACTCAAATCACTGGTGAACCTGCCTCTATATCTAACTTTTCAACTTACCTGGCCAAAAATTGGGTTCCATGTAGGGGCCACTTACTTGATTATCCTCCCCCAGTTTCGCGCGAACAGGATAGTCGTATCTGAAATCATATTACGCCTTCGTTACAAACCAAGGACGTGTCTTAGTTACCACTCCTGTTTACAAACTTTCCAAGGAGGCATCTAAAACTGATTTAAGAAAGCTACATCGCCACTATGTGGCGCTTAGTCGTGAGAAAACGCGTGAGAATTTAGACATCTGTAAATTTTTTACACACTCGTATTTATGCCTAATATAGTTTAAGTATACGAGACGCAATTGGTTTTGTTAAAGAAAATGTTTTTAAGGAATAGCTTCAATGTGTTCCAGTAATCAAGGGAACTAAGAAATCTCGATTCGTGGAACTGAAGCATTATGATAGACGTTAGGTTTAGTGACGAGATTACAACTCATAAAGACAGTAGTATTAACAGCAGAGTAGAAGCATAAAATTTTATACCGGAGTACTGAAAGGGATGTACATTTACCTATAAATATATTACATGGCTAGGGTACCATAAAATTTTCGTGTCCATACACAAAAACAATCTTTAATCACTCAAACCCAACCGCGTAAGCACTCATAAGCCCCCAAAGCAAGCAAAAGATACAACGGCTCAAGCTTCGAGAGGCACGGACTACCAGAACTAAACAAAGTGAAGTGAACACTGCTTACAATCTTTGTAATCAGGCATACAACATTAAGAACACCACGTTGAAAATTCTCATCGACTTCCTCGGAAAAAACCTGCAAGTTTTCCTGCTCACATGCATCCAAGCGCCAGCTATTTTAGTCCACGCTCCTGCCAATTTAATCCATGTGGCGCACATATAATTCTAGTGGCAAATAATTAAATTTACGCACCACGTACTTTAATCCTAACGTCAGTGAAATTAATCGAAACTAAAGATGCCTTTGCGGAAGGTGTTCTAGGAAGTCCAAAATAACGGCGAAATGTAATTTTTCACCAACCGAAAATAGCTGAAGAGGCTTCTTGAAGAGCGTTGTCATATGAAAAGAGAAATTACTTTCCCGCGTGATACATTACCGACATAATATACTGTTATGAACATTGTAGTATTGCTATGAGCAGGTCATGTAAAACACAGCTTGATGACACGCATAGTGACAAAAGGGCATCCAGCAAAAAACTTCCGATTTCTAAAGCTGATAAAACAAACTGAGAAGAGCGTCACGTGACTTCTGATTTTGTTTTCTAGAAGCTCCGTTGACATGTATATCAAATGAAGGAGCTTCGAAAATCTTTCTATTTATTTGAACGTACCTTACAGCGCCCGATGGACTTTGAGTGAGGAGGGCTTAGTGGAAGTTATATAAACAATACGTGACAAAATTTTATAAAGATATATACACAGAAAATTTGTAAACAAGCAAAGGATGCTACAACTGAGCAGTAGGAACACTATAAATACATAACGATACATAACAACACACGTGGAGGAGGGGGGAGCCATGATTAAATAAGTCAGTAGCATGCATTCTCTGCAATTCATCATCATCACCATGATTTTTCTTTTCACTACTGGATACAAGGCGAAAAAGAGAGAGCCGGAAAAAAGCCGTAATTTCTACGGCTTGACAAAGCTTTGGTCTGCCGGACAGGTACAGTAGCGGCTGATGTAGCAATACAATCATGCATAAAGTGTGGATATAACAGTATTTTAAACACAAATACATGTAAAGTTCATGTTATAGAAACTAATTATATTACAGTTACCTGCCATAATAATTTTTAGCAGACTCAATCTTGTCACGAGAATGCAAAAGCAATACATACATAAATACATACGCACATATATATATATATATATATATATATATATATATATATATATATATATATATATATATATATATATATATATATATATATATATATATATATATATATTGTAACGATGTTAATAGGGCAACGACATTTATTAAGGGCGAACTTGTGCCCACAAGTAAAAGTCACGGCGTCGTGAAGAAATGCGCGGCAGTCACGTTCTCAAACTGGGCTCGATCCGCCTTCTTATTTCTTCTCGTGTCACACCTCGTGCGCGTGGCGCATGCGAGCCGTGTCCAAGCGGCTACCCGTGCCATGAAGATCGCTGCCAGTTGCTGAACAACACTACAATACGGCGGGCACGGTGTCCAAAACGAACGGCGCGCAACTTGAATGTGACCCAGTTGTCGCGGCATTATCCCCCTCCCTACCGCATCGGCCCGATGCGTGAGTGGAAGTACGGGTTGCTGTGGGCTCTCACGTCTCTTTTTTTGTTGTTCATGACTTTTCCTGGTAAGGTTTCATGAGGACAACATGCACCACTTCCGTAGAGTTGTACGGTCTTGGACTCTCGTGTCCAGCGGATTTCACTTCCTAAATGACGTCGCTTCTACGACGAAGTATTTCGTAAGGGCCGAAGTATCGGCACATACGCTTTTGAGACAGTCCACGACATCACACTGGGGTCCATACGCACACCTTGTCACCGGGCAGATAATGAGCTTCATTACGGCGCAGGTTGTACCGGCTGGAGTCGATGCGTTGTTGGCGGCGTATTCGTTACCTTGCCATGTGTCGTGCCTCCTCGGCTCTTTGCAAGAAACCATCGAGGTCAGATTAGCTATTTTCTTCATCTAACGGCAACGTAGCATCTAACGTTGTGGTTACTGCTCGGCCGAATACAAGTTCAAAGGGAGCAACTCGTGTTGTTTCTTGAGCGACCGTGTTATATGCGAAGGTGACGTACGGCAAAATTTCGTCCCACAGCCTATGTTCAGCGTCGACGTACATCGAAAGCATGTCAATCAGTGTTCGGTTGAGGCGTTCAGTTAAACCGTTTGTCTGAGGGTGGTACGCCGTAGTTCTCCTATGATCAGTATGTGTCATTTGCAACAAGCATTTCATTAGGTCTGCTGTAAAGGCTGTTGCACGATCGGTAATAACAATGGTGGGAGCGCCGTTGCTGAGCACGATATTGTTGACAAAGAATTTTGCAACTTCGACAGCCGTTGCACATTACAGGGAATCAGTTTCTGCGTAACGGGTCAGGTAGTTCGTGGCAACAACTATCCACTTCTGACCTAAAGATGATGTCGAGAAAGGTCCAAGGAGGTGCATACCGACTTGTTGGAATGGGGCTTTTGATTGCTCTATTGGTTGTAGGAGGCGTGCCGGTTTTACGGGTAGAGTCTTGCGCCTTTGACACTCGCGACAAGTCTTGACGTACTGCTGCACTGATGCTAATAACTTAGGCGAGTAGTATTTCCGACGAATCCTGGCGAATGTACGGCTCACGCCCATGTGTCCAGATGTCGGTTCATCGTGACATGCATGCAAAATTTCTTCTCGCATAGCTGTGGGTAAGACAAGTAAAAACGCTGTCTCGCTCTTCTTAAAGTCTCTCCTGTAGAGGACATTTCCTCGCATACAGAACGAGGATAGCCATATGGAGAAATTACGAGGTAGTTGAACGTCGCGTCCCTGCAGGCGCTGTATAAGTGGAAGCAAGTCTGGGTGATCTCGTTGCTGTTGAGTGATTTGTGACGTGTCAACAATGCCAGGAATGGGAAATCCTCTTCTTCTGACACAGTAGTCTCGACTGGTGTGCGTGACCTGCAGTCGGCATCGCTGTGTTCCCTCCCGCATCGGTATACGACAGTAATATAATACTTTTGAAGCCTAAGGCTCCATCTTGCTAGTCGTCCGGATGGATCCTTGAGATTCGCCAGCCAGCGAAGCCAATGGTGATCCCTGACTGCTCTGAATGGTCTACCATAGAAGTAGGGCCGAAATTTACATATTGCCCAAATAACTGCGAGACACTCTTTCTCGGTTGCTGAGTAGTTTGCCTCTGCTTTCGAGAGCTTACGGCAGGCATAACCTATTACTTTCTCCTGGCCGTTCTTCCACTGTACTAGCATGGCACCGAGGACGACGTTACTCGCATCGGTATGAACTTCAGTGTCGGCTGTCTCATTAAAATGGACAAAGATTGGAGAAGCTTGCAGGCGTTTGCTTAACTTGTCAAAGGCGTCTTGTTCGTTTTCCCACATGACAGGTGGATCTTGTCTTGTTAGTATTGTAAGAGGCTCAACAACTTTTGAAAAGTTTTCCACAAATCTTCTGTAGTATGCGCATAAGCCCACAAAACGTCGCACTGACTTCTTGTCCGTGGGTGTTGGGAACCTCGCAACAGCTGCTGTCTTTTCGGGATCTGGCCGAACGCCTTCAGCACTGATGACGTGTCCGAGAAACCCAAGTTCATCGAAGCCGAATTGACATTTTCTCGGCTTAATTGTCAAGTCTGCTGCGCGGAGAGCTCCTAGCACTAGTCGCAGGCGCTCTAGATGTCGGTGAAATGTGGTGGAAAATACGACCACATCATCCAAATACACTAAGCGCGGCTGTCATTTCAATCCTGCGAGCACAGTGTCCATCGTTCGCCGGAACGTTGCAGGCGCGGAGCAGAGGCCGAATGCAAGCGCTTTAAATTCGTAGAGGCCATCAGGAGTTACGAATGCTGTCTTTTCACGGTCGCTCTCATCCACCTCTATTTGCCAATTGCACTCTTGAGATCCAGGGAGGAGAAAAACTTTGCACATCGAATCCGATCTAAGGTATCGTCGATACGCGGAAGGGGATATACATCCCGCTTAGTTTCGCTGTTCAATTTACGGTCGTTGACGCAGAGTCGAAGTGTGTTATTTTTTTTTCTTAACAATCACTACGGGAGACGCCCATGGACTGCTGGAAGGCTGAGTAACGTCATCTGAAAGCATCTCCTCTACTTTCTTCTTGATGATCTCCCTTTCTTTTCGTGAAACACGATACGGCTGCTGGCGTACTGGTCTTGTGGCGTCCTATGTTATGACTCTGTGCTTTGCAACAGACGTGCGCCGTACCTTCGAGGGCGTAGAGAAACAGACAGAAAAATCCTTTATCAGGGCATATATCTGTTTCTTCTGGGCTTGCGGAAGTCTCGGGTTGACGGTAATTGATCTGTCGACACTGCAGGTTCCTGGCAGGGCAGTTGACGTAGTTAGGCTGCATAATTCAGTCGCTACACAGAACTCGTGGAAATAGGCAATAGCTGTTCCTTGGGCGATGTGTTGGATTTCATTACTGAAATTCGTAAGTGCGACATATGCACGGCCACCGCTTAACTGAACAAGACCTCGAGCCACGCAAATACCTTTGTTGAAAAGGAGCTCTATGTTTCCCTCCGCTATGCCTTCGCTAGCGGAAAATCTTTCATTCTCCACAAGAACTATTATACTGCAGCGTGGCGGCACAGTCACGTCATCATCAACGACGCGCAGTGCAGCGAGACGTCGCTCCTCCAATTCTTCCACAGGTATAGCTTGTTTTGTCGAGAAAGACACACTGGACCTACGTAGGTTAATTATGGCGCCGTTAGCTTGTAGAAAATTCATTCCCAACATAAGTTCCCGTGAACATTCTGGCAGTACAATAAAGTACGAAACGTAAATGAAGCCTTGTATCGTAATTCTTGCGGTACATCGGCCAAGGGGCTTAATAATATGACCGCCTGCCGTGCGTATCGGCGGACCAGTCCACTGCGTCACAACTTTTTTCAGATGCTTCGCCATCTTGAAGCTTACTACCGAATAATCAGCGCCGGTGTCGACAAAGGCATTCAGCTTGCATCCGTGTATTAACCGCAAATCTGATGTAATCATTTCGTTCCTGCACCTGTTTACTGGAATTACCTCGTGAACGCACTGGAACCGTGTTGGAGGATCTTCGTAACTCTAATTATCAGCAGCCTGACCTCCACAGGTCACTTGCTTCAGTTTTCCTGGTGTGGGCTTGGTGAACGACGCCTAGGCAATCTTGAAGACGCGCGTGGGCTAGGCGATCGTTAGCACATGGGCGACGGTGACCGTGGTTGATGTTGGCGATCAGTAATGGGGCTTTGGCGCGTGGAGAAGTATTCTTTGATCCCTATTGGCCGTTCAGTTTCGGGGGCACGGTGCGCTTAAGGGACCCCTTAATCCAGCTTGACGGTACGGGCAGAACCTATACAGGTGACCCGCTTCTCCGCCGTGAAAACATAGAGGCCTGCGCTCGTGGCAACGCCATACGTCACTTTTTCGGGGCCTTTGTTCCACAAAACGAGGTGCACTACGTGCTGGAAGCGGATAGGCAGCCGGTGGTTCCAGCAGACGAGGTGCACTGCGTACTGTCGACAGGCAGGGAACGGTCGTCGCAACTGCTCCATTACTATGTACCGCGGGTTGCCTGAGTACGTCGGCATACGTTCGGGTGCACCGCATTGGCTGTGGCTCACGCTCTGAATTCAGTGTGACCTGCCTTAATTCATGCCCGACAACGTCGTTGATAGTGCAGTTGGAGTCTGAGGTGTCTGCAACTTGTTAAGCTCTTCCCTGATAACTGACCGTATGAGCTCCCGCAGGGCTACAAGGTCGTTCGGCACGCCTCCAGAGAAGACATGGGCAGATGCACAGCTTGCCTCACGGTTGTATTACTGAGCTTGCTGTTCCAGCGTCTTTTCGATGATCGTTGCTTCATATGTATACTCGGCAACCGTGCGCGGTGGGTTGCGGACGAGAACTGCGAAGAGTTCCTAATTTACTCCACGCATGAGATGGCACAGCTTCTTATCTTCACTCATATTTGGATCAGCACGCTTGAACAGGCGGTACATGTCCTCGATGTACATCGCCACGTTCTCGCTTGTGAGTTGGTTCCTAGCTTGAAGTGCAATTTCCGCTTTTTCTTTACGATTCGTTCTGGCGTATGTTGCTAACAGTTGTCGAAATTCCTCCCAAGAGGACAAAGAGGGTTCGTGGTTTTCATACCACGTTTTCGCAAAGTCCTCCAAAGTGAAATATAGGTTACGGAACTTCTGTCTCTCATTCCATTCATTAAAGCTCGCCACTCTCTCGAACAGTTCCAACCAGTCTTCCACGTCTTCGAACGAGTCGCCATGAAATATTGGCGGCTTGCGAGGTTGGCTAACGACCAGCTGTGCTGGTGTTTACTGGCTAGTCATTGTGGCGGCGTCCGTTGTCTGAACTTCCCTTGGCATGAAGAGAAGAGGGCCGAATTCGGGCGAGTCACCTCGAATACGGCGGCTGGTGCGCTGGTGCACAGGCGTCAGTTCCACGGGATACACTTGCTGGTAGTCGGGGCTACGTTGACTTCCATTTGTGGGGCTTCCACTCGTACCCCGTACCTCCACCAGAAATCTAAGGATGTTAATAAAACAACAATACTTATTAAGGGCGAATTTGTGCCCACAAGTAAAAGTCGCTGCGGTCGTGAAGAAATCCGCGGCAGTTGCGTTCTCAAACTGGGCTCGATCCGTCTTCTTTCTTCTCGTGTGAGACCACGTGCGCGTGGCGCATGCGAGCCGGGTCCAACCGTCTACCCGTGCCACGAAGATCGCTGCCAGTTGCTGAACAACACCATGGTACGGCGTGCACAGCGTCCAATACAAATGGCGCGCAACTTAAATGTGACGAAGTTGTCGCGGCAATATATATATATATATATATATATATATATATATATATATATATATATATATATATATATATATACGGTGAAGTGAAGAAAGAAATTGAATGGGACTAGATGAAGACGAAGTCTGGCAGTTGCCTGAACGCCATATACACCATTTTTAAATATACATTATTTTACACTCGGGGGCCTGCTTTCTTCCTGCAACATTTTGGTGGAAGCTGCGGGGTACAATCACGGAACTTCGCAGCGGACATCATCTATCTGCCGCCACAATTGCAAATCAACCGACACAAGCGACAACGCCTCAGCAGCCCGTGCCAACGGTCATCCTCACTCATCCGCGGGACCCGGGGACATGTTTTGGCACGGACAACGCCGACGTCGAGGACTGGCTTACGATGTACGAGCGAGTGTGCGACAACAGCAGGTGGGACCCAACAATGATGCTAGCAAACGGGATATTTTATCTGAGGGGCACTGCGAAGCAATGGTACGACACACACAAAGCTGACCTAACGAGCTGGGATGTCTGCAAAGAAAAAATGTGAGACCTGTTTGGCAGACCTGTCGGACGTCAGCTGGCAGCAAAAAAAGAACTTGCGTGCCGCGCTCAGACGTCCACAGAATCTTATGTCGTGTACATACAGGATGTGCTGGCTCTCTGTCGCAAGGCTGATGACATGACCGAGGCGGACACGATTGGTCATATACTGAAAGGTAGTGCAGACGATGCGTTAAATCTCCTGATGTGTAACGATTGTGCCACTGCGGATGCAATTCTAAAGGAGTGCCGGTGCTTCGAACAAGCGAAGGGCCGTCGCGTCGCTCAAACTTTCGACCGATTGCCGAATACCGCCGCGACATGTTGCGAAGACCCGCCGCGTTTCTTTCAGCCCACAGGGCCGGAAGAAATAACGCTCATCGTTCACCGTGAGCTTGAGGCCATGGCCCCGGCTCCAGTTCTTTCAGACTGTCGGGGAAGCGTACCCGCTATCTCCCTTATACAAGCGGTCGTTCGAGAGGAAATAGCAAGTTTGGGCAATTCCTCTCTCTGCTCGCTCCGCACAGCTTGCCTGTGCGGAGCCTACCACCAGATTACTCCTACCAGATTACTCCGGCCGCTCGCTCCCAGACGCAAAGCTTTTCGCCACTCCGTCGAAACCCAGCTGACTGGCGCACAGCGGATGATCAATCCATCTGTTTTAATTGTTCTGGTATTGGACACATCGCCCGTCATTGCCGCAACCACTGGTCGTCGCCTCCTCGGTGGTCGTCTCCGAGTCACTACCGCCAAGTACCAGACAATCGTACTTTCTCGCCCTATACGCCGACTAGGAACATCAATGCCGACAATGCTCCACCAAGATCCAGCCGCTCCCCGTCTCCGCAAGGTCGTAGGTCCCGTTCGCCTCTCATTCACCGCTCTTCGTCCCCCTCTTCGTCGCGTCCTTCGCTTCGCGAATCTAGGAGGTGCAGCTCCCGGAGGTGAAGCTGCAACTCCGACCCGGCCCACAAATTCTCTGTTGACCCTGCCTACATGTGGAAACCTACTGGACATTGAAGTTGATGCTGTTCCTGTTAGATCTCTCGTTGATACAGGAGCGCAGCTTTCCGTTATGAGCGCTGCTCTACCCCAAAGGCTCCCGCCGTACCGTGCACTGTGCGAGTCGCCGATGGGAGTACTTCACCTGTCCTTGGAATGTGCACAACACGTGTGACCATTGGGGGCCATTATACCGTTGTTTTACTTATCATCCTTGAACACTGTCCACACGACCTAATTCTCGGCCTCGACTTCCTTTCTAAACACTCTGCCCGAATTGACTGCTCCGCCGGGGTTGTACAGTTGGATCGGCGCTTCCTGCCGACGCAACAACTTGTGCTTCACACCGCTTATGTTCTGCTGAGTTTGCAAGGCTGTCTCGACAGGCGGCTACAAATGTCCTCCTGACGCCCTGTCCTCCCGTACCTGATGGCGAGTACGTCGTGTCACCGCTTACTGACCGGTTTTGTCGCGCGATATTGCCCTACCAAGCACTTTAATCCGGATGCGCGAGAACTGCGCTCGCGTGCCCATCCTCAATTTCGGATTTTCGTCGCATGTGCTGCCACACGGTATCGGCATAGCGCATATCACTCCTTTGGAAAAATTTCAGATTTCTTCTTTGACATCTGAATCCTTCGGCCGTACCAACGGACCTTTGTCACCCACTCCTTCGTACTCGACGCCTGCGGACTATGTTTCTATGATGATCGCCCCTGACCTTCCTTCCGAGCAAACAACAGCTCTTCGTCACCTCCTGTCATCTTATCGGGACATCTTTGACTTGGACGACCGTCCACTTGGCTAGACATCTGTTGTCACGCATCGCATCAACACCGGTGACGCCAGCCCCATTAATAGGCGGCCCTATCGTGTCTCCGCAACAGAAAGGGCCATCATACAGAAAGAGGTAGACAGGATGATGGATAAGGACATCATTGAACCTTCCAGTCACCGGTTGTCCGGGCATCACCGGTTGTTTTAGTGAAGAAAAAAGACAACTCGTGGCGCTTCTGCGTTGAATACAGTCACCTCAACAGCATAACAAAGAAGGATGTTTATCCCCTGCCTCGAATTGATGACGCCCTTGACTGACTTCACGGATCCCAACACTTTTCATCAATTGATCTCCACTCCGGCTATTGGCAGATTAGCGTCGATGAGATGGACCGCCAGAAAACCGCCTTCGTCACTCCGGATGGTCTGTACCAATTTAAAGTCATGCCCTTTGGATTATGCAATGCGCCAGCTACATTCGAGCGCATGATGGACTCTCTCTTGCACGGCTTGAAGGGCTCCACATGCCTCTGTTACCTCGACTATGTGATTGTGTTTTCGCCGAACTTTTACAGCCACCTGCGGCGCCTCACAACCATACTCTCACTGTTTCGCAGGGCTGGCCTTCAGCTAAACTCCTCCTAGTGTCATTTCGGTCGCCGTGAAATTAACATGCTCGGCCATCTCGTAAACGGCGCCGGAATCCAACCTGATCCACAGAAAGTTCACGCCGTGCGAAAATTTCCTGTACCTTGTTCAACGAACGATGTCCGCAGTTTTCTGGGCTTATGCTCTTATTTCCGGCGATTTGTGAAAAATTTTGCCAGCATCGCTCGCCCTCTCACTGACCTTCTTAAGAAAGACGTATCTTTTTCTTGGGGACCACTGCAGGAGAAAGCCTTCTCTACCCTGATCGACCGACTTACAACTTCCCCAATTCTGTCACAGTTTGACCCTTCTGCGCCCACTGAAGTACAAACTGACGCGAGTGGTCATGGCATCGGCGCTCTCCTCGCCCAGCGTCAACAGGGCCAAGACCGTCTCATCGCTTACGCTAGCCGCCTTCTTTCCACGCCCGAGCGAAGTTACTCCATTACTGAGATAGAATGCCTCGCGCTCGTATGGGCGGTCGCGAAATTTTGACCGTACCTTTTCGGTCGGAGCTTCTGCGTCGTAACCGATCATCACGCCCTCTGCTGGCTCTCCTCTTTGAAGGACCCAACTGGACGGCTTGCACGTTGGACATTGCGTCTACAAGAATATACATATTCTATTATGTATAAGTCAGGGCACCTGCATAAAGATGCTGACTGCCGTTCCCACAATACCGTGGATCAACCGGACGATACCGATGCAGACATCAGTGTTCTTTCCCTCTCCGGCTTCCTCCATATTGGCGACGAGCAGCACAAAGATCCTGTTCTTCGAACACTTATGTAACGCCTAAGCTCTTCGCCCATTGACCCGTCCCTTCGGATGCTCACCTTGCGTGATGGAACTTTATACCGTCGCAGCGTTCGTCCTGACGGCCCGGAACTCCTCCTAGTCGTTCCCAAGCACCTTCGACTCGCCGTGCTCCAGGAACTTCACGACTCTCCTACTGCTGGACATCTGGGCATCACTCGTACATACGACCGCCTGCGGCGCCGCTTCTTCTGGCCCGGCATTTATCGATCTGTGCTCCGTTATGTCGCTTCTTGCGACCCGTGTCAGCGCCAGAAGACACCTGTTATGCCTCCCGCTGGTTTGCTTCAACCAACTGATATACCTACAGAGCCCTTCTTCCGTGTGGGCCTCGACTTCCTTGGCCCCTTTCCAATTTCCATCAAAGCAAACAAATGGATTGCTGTAACAACCGATTATGCCACGAATATGCCATCGCACGAGCGCTGCCAACCAGCTGCGCTACAGATGTCGCCGACTTCTTACTATACGACGTCATCCTGCACCACGGCGCCCCTCGCCAGTTGCTGACGGATCGCGGCCGCTACTTTCTGTCGAAAGTCGTCGATGATCTGCTCCGCTCCTGTTCTACAGAACACCAGATTGCTACCGCCTACCACCCTCAAACAAAAGGCCTCACCGAGTGACTCAACCGAACAATAGCTGAAATGCTCGCCATGTACGTTTCCGACGATCACCGCGACTGGGACGTCGCCATACCATACGTCACTTTCACATACAACTCGTCCCGTCATGACACTGCCGGATTTTCACCATTTTACCTTTTGTATGGCCGCGACCTCACCTTGCCCTTTGACACGTTGCTACTTTCCGCAGTTCAATCACCCAGCACTGGTTACGCTCGCGATGCTATTGACTTCGCCGCACAGGTCCGCGATGTCGCCCGTCATCCCCTTACAGTCTCGCAAGGTTCTCAAAAGCGACGCTACGACCTTCGGCACCAAGACCACAATTCTTCACCTGGTTCCCTTGTCCTTCTCTGGACGCCTTCACGTCGCGTTGGCTTGTCGGAAAAACTACTTTCCCGTTATTCTGGTCCGTACCAGATCTTACGCCAACTGTCCGACGTGGCATACGAGATCGCCCCAGTCGGTCAGCCTTCAGTTCCTCCCAACGTAACCAGCGATGTTGTTTACTTCGCCCGGCTCAAGCCCTTCGTCCCCCTATTAAGTGAGGCTCTATAACTTGCACCGGAACGGAGCTACCCCGCCGGGAGGGTGATGTTACGGTGAAGTGAAGGAAGAAGCTGGCAGTTGCCTGAACGCCATATACACCATATATACATTACTTTGCACACGTGGGCCCGCTTTCTTCCTTCAACAATATATATATATATATATATATATATATATATATATATATATATATATATATATATATATATATATATATATATACAAATTTCATAGAAGTGCCCAATAAACACAGGTCACCACCAGGAAACGTTCTTTTTTTAGAAATTATTTTACATACTTTCAAATACATATGTGCATCTATGTTAAACATGTAGAAAAATAATCTGCATATAGGCTGCTACTTTCGCGACAGACACCCCGGCAACGTAGCCCAAGGCGTCATCACATCCTCGATTAAACCTTTGTCCCTTCCATCTTAGAAGCACAAAGGTTTATTCGAGAATGTGATGACGCCTTGGGCTACGTTGCCGGGGTGTCTGTCGCGAAACACCTCCATGCACTCGATCCTTTGGTTCTCTGCACACGTCGGAGCGATTGAGGGGGTTCCTCTGAACCTTAACGAGTCTGCCCACGAGGCTGCGCGTGGCTTTACTGACCGCGCTGCCCACACAGAGACGCTCCTCTCACACACAACGAAATCACTAAATTCTTCTACTTAGAGAGAAGGGTTTTCTCCCCGCCTCACTCCAAGTTAAGCAGGCCGCAGGCGGTCACACTAAGACTTCTGCAAACGAACTCGTACCCAAATCCAGCGTCCCTTAATAGCATATATCCCGAGATTTATCCGAATTGTTCTTGCGTGGCCTGTGGTGAGGTAGCTACGTTGCCTCATATGCTCTGGGAGTGCGGGTCGCTGGGCCCGAAGTTCACCAAGGAAGAGAGGGACGCGCTCCTGCGAAGTCCCGTCTTTGAGGATCAAATCGTGGCCGTCCAGCGCGCCCGCGATCGGGCCGGCAGACTAGATATGCCAGTCCCGTCGTGGGATTAGCCGGGTGCGCGTTTTATCGCGCTTTGCTGGACCAAATAAAGGTTTATTCACTCACTCACTTACTCACATCATATCCTCGAATTTTAGAAACGCGAAGACGCCCTTTGCAGCATATATTCATATATATATATATATATATATATATATATATATATATATATATATATATATATATATATATATATATATATATATATATATTGCCTGAACGCCATATACACCATTTGTAAATATACATTATTTTACACTCGTGGGCCTGCTTTCTTCCTGCTCCAATATATATATATATATATATATATATATATATATATATATATATATATATATATATACATATATATTGTCGCAGCCTATTAGGAGACGGATAGCCGGCGTAGAGGACGCTTAAAAGCACTTTTATGAGAGCAGTCAACGCGACGTCGTTGTCGTCTCTGTTTTTCCACTCGCGCGCCACTTCAGCGTCGTTCTCATCGCCTGGCACATACCCGCGGCCACCATATAGGATGGGGCATTTGCCCCCCCTTTGAAAAAAAATAGTCATCGTCCCGATGCACCAACCGCCGAAGGCTGTGCACAGACGGTGCAAAGTTGAGGTCACGAGGAAATGTAGGGCTTCATACGAAGCACGTGCACAACCTCGGGCAGATGCCGCCGGCGTTTGGAGCAGTTATGGCTGTCGGGGACAACTTCATAATTCACATCGCTGATGCGGCGCAGAACTGTGTACGGGCCGAAGTATCTTCGCAAGAGCTTCTCAGACAGCCCCCGCCGACGAATCGGAGTCCAGATCCACACCTGGTCACCGACGTTGTATGTGACGGGTCTGTGCCGAAGATTGTAGTGTCGGGCATCGTATTCCTGTCGTTCTTGGATTCGCAAACGCGCAAGCTGCCTGGCTTCCTCGGCGCGTTGCGTAAACTCCTCGCCACCAGGCTCGTCGTCACCGCACTCGTGTGGCAGCATTGCGTCCAACATTGTTGTCACTTCGCGTCCGTAAACGAGGTTGAAAGGCGTCACGCGGGTTGTCTCTTGGCGAGCCGTGTTATACGCAAATGTAACGTATGGTAAAATCTCGTCCCAGTTCTTGCGGTCGACGTCGATGTACATACTCATCATGTCTGCCAGTGTCTTATTCATACGTTCTGTCAGCCCATTGGTTTGGGGATGATAAGCCGTGGTCTTTCGGTGAGTGGTACCACTTAGTCGCAACACGGTATCCAGAAGCGCAGCCGTGAACGCAGATCCTCTGTCTGTTTTGACCACTGCGGGAGCGCCATGCCTAGGACGACGGCTTCGACGAAAAATCGCGCTGCTTCGGCTGCTGTCCACGTTGGATAGCACCTGTTTCGGCATATCGAGTAAGATAATCAGTGACGACGATTATCCATCTATTTCCGGCAGCAGACAGTGGAAATGGACCTAAAAGGTCCATGCCAATTTGTTCGAAGGGCGCTTGCAGTATCTGAACAGGATGCAGCAGTCCAGCTGGCATGCCGGGTAGGGCTTTGCGGCGCTGGCAATCTAGGCATGTCTGTGTGTAACGTTTCACGATCAACGCAAGTCTTGGCCAATAGTACTTTAGCCTAATTCGTGCCAATGTGCGGGTGTATCCCAAGTGACCAGCGGTCGGCTCGTTGTGACAGGCATGTAGGACTTCGTCGCGAAGAGATGCGGGAATGACGAGTAGGTAGCTGCTGCCATTAGGTGAAACGTTTTTTATAGAGAACGTCGTGGCGTAAGCAAAACGAAGGCAGCCCTCTCGCGAATAACCTCGGCACGCTGCTTGTTTTTCCCTCTAAGTAATTGAAAAGAGGAACCAGTTCTGGGTCCTCGCGTTGGTGGCGTGAAACGTCGACAGTATCTAGCACGCCGAGAAAACCCGCGTCATCATCGTCGTGGACTGCAGTCTCAACAGGAGACCGAGAGAGGCAGTCGGCGTCGGTGTGTCGTTTCCCCGATTTGTACACAACCGTGAAGTCGAACTCTTGGAGCCGAAGACTCCAGCGCGCAAGCCGACCAGCTGGATCTTTTAAATTAGTCAGCCAGCAAAGTGCATGATGATCACTGACAACGGTGAAACTCCGACCATACAAATATGGCCGAAATTTCAGGACGGCCCACACCAGAGCGAGACATTCTTTTTCTGTAGTGGAGTAGTTAGCCTCCGTCCTGGATAGCGTCCTGCTGGCGTAAGCAATCACTCTTTCGGTGCCGTCCTGCCGCTGTACAAGCACTGCGCCGAGGCCGACATTACTAGCGTCGGTATAAAGAATCGTAGGAGCGTCTTCATCAAAGTGTGCGAGGACGGGAGGCGCCTGCAGCCGTTGCCGTAGGTCATCAAAAGCCCGTTGCTGGTCTTCACCCCACACAAAGGGGACATCTTCTCTGGTAAGATGGGTCAATGGCCATGCGATGCGCGAAAATTCCGCAATAAACCGTCGGTAGTAGGCGCAAAGGCCCAGAAAACGTCGCACGGCCTTTTTATCTGATGGCGTTGGGAAATTAGCAACGGCAGATATTTTATCAGGGTCAGGTCGGACACCTTCACGACTAACAACGTGACCGAGAAATTGAAGTTCTTCAAAGCCAAAATGGCACTTTTCAGGTTTTAAAGTTTGACCAGCTGAGCGTATTGCTTCGAAGACCATCTTTAGTCTCCGTAAGTGTTCCTCGAACGTTACGGAGAAAACAATCACGTCGTCGAGGTAGACCAGACAGGTTTGCCATTTGAGGCCTGAGAGTACAGTGTCCATTAGTCGTTGAAACGTTGCCGGCGCAGAACACAAACCGAAGGGGAGCACCTGAAATTCATAAAGTCCGTCGGGCGTAACAAAAGCGGTCTTCTCACGGTCTCTCTCATCAACTTCTATTTGCCAATAGCCGCTTTTCAAATCCATCGACGAAAAGTAATGTGCGTTTCGTAGCCTGTCCAGTTAATCGTCTATACGCGGTAGCGGATAAACGTCTTTCTTTGTGATCAGGTTGAGTTTTCGGTAGTCGACGCAGAAGCGCAGGCTACCATCCTTCTTTTTCACCAATACGACAGGCGATGCCCAAGGACTCGTAGATGGCCGAATAACGCCGTCGTCAAGCATCGTCTTCACTTGTGTCTGGAGTGCCTCGTGCTCTTTCGGTGCTACACGATAAGGATTCTGCCGAATTGGTCTGGCGTCGGCGTCGGTGACAATACGGTGCTTAGTGAGCGGCGTCTGGCTAACTCGTGACGTGGATGAGAAGCAGCTCTTAAACTCATTGATGAGCTCAAGAAGGCTGCTGCGTTCGACGGGCGATAAGGTGGGACTGATATCGACCACAGGGGCAGGCATAGCCCCAGTGAACGTCGCGTGCTCCACTGAGAGGCAGTCCTGTATTGATGTAAATTCGTCGAAGTAAGCAACAGCCGTGCCTTTAACAATGTGTCGACGTTCCCCGGTAAAATTCGTCAGCAGGGGTTCAGCACGTCCGTCGTGTACGTTAATTACGGCCCTGGCGATGGAAACGCCTTGACTCAGTACCAGTGCGTCGATGTGTTCAGCGACGCCAGTGCCAGTGTTGAAGTTGTCGCAGATTACAGGCACGAGGGAACAGCTTCGCGGCGGAAGCGTGACGTCGTCGTCGGCGATACGTAAGCGGGGTCGCTAGTGCTCCGCGGAGTCGACGTCGTCTGAACTCGTAGAAAATGTGACGACGAGGTCACGGACATTAATCACTGCACCATACTCTCTCAAAAAATCCATCCCCAATATAAGGTCTTTACAACACTCAAAGAGAATGACGAGGGTGGCGACGAAGGTTGCGCCGGCGATTACTATTCTGGCTGTGCATTTTCCAATCGGCGTCATCAACTGGCCACCGACAGTTCGGATGGTGGGCCCGGTCCACGGCGTCTTCACTTTTCGCAGCCTGTCGGCCAGCTTTTGACTGATTATCGAAAAATGAGAACCAGTATCGACGAGAGCGGCCACTTGGTGGCCGTCAAAGCAAACGACAAGATCGGCGCTGACGGCGTCGGTTACAGGAGGTGTGGTTGGAGTCGTCGGAGTTGTAGAGTCGTCGATCGTCGGAGATGGGGGCTCTAGGGTAGCTAGCCGGTTT
The DNA here is from genome assembly GCF_050947875.1 of Dermacentor variabilis. Classification (NCBI taxonomy): domain Eukaryota; kingdom Metazoa; phylum Arthropoda; class Arachnida; order Ixodida; family Ixodidae; genus Dermacentor; species Dermacentor variabilis. The sequence goes on from NC_134573.1 coordinate 67,266,034, forward strand.
GCAACCTCACCCCCGGAGGTCGCTGCGTCTAGTTTCCCCGGCGCGGGCTAGGGGACCTGCCCCTAGAGGCGTCAGAAAATTCGCGACGGGTCGGTGGGGTGTAACGAGCCGGAGAGGGGTAACGCGATCGAGGCGTCGTTGAACCTTCGGGCCGAAAGTTTGTAGAATTTCCGTCGCGGCTACGTGCAGCATCAGACACAGGGTAACTACAGCTGGAAAATTTTGGATACCCAGCCGCGCGGTAGTGGCACGCGCGGTAAACGTGTCCTGCTTCGCCGCAATGAAAGCATAGCGGCCGGCGGTCAGCGGTGCGCCACAAATCGGTCTTTCGAAGCGGGTAGCCGGCAGAGGATTCACTGTAGAAACGAGGCGCAGCGATCGACTGGCGGCGATACGGCATAGTTGGCGGCGGCTGTGACTGTCGAAAATAGGGCGTCGGGGGTGGCGGTGATGGCTGCGTCGTAGTGGTCGACGGTGTCAGCAGCATCGAAGTGGCAGGAGGTGGACGGCAGACAGCTTCCGTGTAGGTCAATCGTCGCGGCACCGCCTGCCAGTCGGGCGACGAAAAGGCCTCTCGAACTTCCTCCCGAACGATATCAGCGACAGAAGCCACCGCTGGTGCCATGGGAGAGATCCCGAGCTGCCGGATCTCCTCTCGCACAATCTCTCTGATGACTTCACGTAGAGACGTGCTGCAGCTCTCAGGTAGAATGGAAGCGTTCACCGGCGAGCTCTTGCGATCATATTGGCGGTACCGTTGCTGTAGTGCCCGTTCTATAGCGGTAGCCTCCTTGGTAAATTCGGCCACTGTCGTTGGTGGGTTCCTCACGAGCCCGGCAAAGAGTTCCTCCTTCACTCCGCGCAAGAGATAGCGCAGCTTCTTTTCTTCGGCCATCTCAGGGTCTGCTCTGCGGAAAAGGCGGGCCGTATCTTCTGCAAACATGGCAACGCTCTCGTTTGGTTTTTGAATACGGGATTCAAGTAGGCGCTGCGCGTTGTCTCTTCTGCCGCTACTAGTGAACGTGTCTAGCAGCTGGGTGCGGAAGGCATCCCACGTGGTCAAATTTCTCTCTCGGTTCACAAACCACGTCCGCGCACTGTCTTGAAGCGCAAAATAGACATTAGAAAGCTTTTGCTGGGATCCCCAGTCATTATAAATGGCGACACGCTCAAATTGGTCAAGCCAATCTTGGACATCCTCAAAAGCGTCGCCGTGGAAACTTTCTGGTATCTTAGGATTCTGCAGCGTCACCTGCGATGGAGTTGCAGTAGCCATGGCGGACGTAGGTTGACGCGTTCCAGCAGGGTCCTGCAAAGGGCTGCACTCGGGCGTCAGGCCTAGCAAGCGGCGACTGTACCGGTGAACAGGAGTTTCGATGAACGAAGGTGATTCCGCTTTCGAGGTATGGCTCCGAGAAGGGGTGCCGAGCATGAGACAATCTTACCCCACCCTCCACCAGTGTCGCAGCCTATTAGGAGACGGATAGCCGGCGTAGAGGACGTGTAAAAGCACTTTTATGAGAGCAGTCAACGCGACGTCGTCGTCGTTGTTGTTGTTGTTGTTGTCCTGAGTGGCCGTGGCACATACCCACAGTGGGGGATTGGCCAAGAATCGGGCGGTTTAATTAGGTGCCTAAATAATAATGATAACAAGGGAGTTAACAATTTGGGCGTGTGAGTTTAAAAGTAAACGTTTTGTGTTTGGAGAAAAAGGAAATAATCAGATGAAAACCGGGTATAAGATAATAGTCTCTGTTTTTCCACTCGCGCGCCACTTCAGCGTCGTTCTCATCGCCTGGCACATACCCGGGGCCACCATATATGATGTGGCAATATATATATATATATATATATATATATATATATATATATATATATATATATATATATATATATATATATATATATACAAATTTCATAGAAGTGCACAATAAACACGGGTCACCACCAGGAAACGTTCTTTTTTTAGAAATTATTTTACATTCTTGCAAATACATATGTGCATCTATGTTAAACAACTAGAAAAATAATCTGCAAATAGGCTGCTACTTTCGCGACAGACACCCCGGCAATGTAGCCCAAGGCGTCATCACATCCTCGAATTTTAGAAACGCGAAGATGCCCTTTGCAGCAAACAGTTTATAATGGAAACACTGCCACGTGGTCCAGGCACAATCACTGCAGCGGAAACCTGGATTCTAGGAATAACAGTTACAATTGGGAACGTACAGACAAAACGAGAGTGCATGATAAGTTATGCGTAACTGTTAGAGCAGTTAATAATACACATCTATAAGAAAATCCAATATTTTAGTTTTGCTTAGAGATAACACATCAATATTTTTTTTGGTCGAAATAGTTAAGTAGGGAAGGTAGCGTATGTTTAACGCGTTGACAGCCATAATTAGTACGTGAGAAAAGGATCTGCTACGGTGCCTGCTGACGATAGGAATATATGCTTCTATTGTGTTGTAAAGTTGCCAGGGTTAGGAATGAATCAAGTTTTCTCAGCATAGCATTTTAATAGCTTAGTAATGTTTTCAATTAATATATGTCACGAGCTCTGATTATTCTGTTTTGTTGGAAAAGCTTTTGCGTATGTTCGAAAAAAGAAACGTTGGCTATTGCCGGAATCGCTTTCTTTTGAAGTATTTCCAGTATTTGAATATTTTGCGCTTTAGTGTTAACCCATATAAGTGAACAGTAACTGAAGTGTGAATGGAAAATAGCATGATAAATAAGACGCTTAACTTTCAAAGGCAATGCAGTTCGATTCCGATTTAACACACCAACAACTTTTCGTACATTTGAGCAAACATGATTAATATGTTCATTCCAGGTGATCTGCGCTGTGAATATTACGCCTAGGGTGTTTATCAATGACTTAATGTTGATTTTATACGGACCCAAAGCAATATTATCTGGCAATGTAGTAGAACTTCCCGGAGCATGAAAAATAAAGCATTTTGGTTTGGTTTCATTGAGGATGAGGCTGTTTGCCTTAGACTATGCTCGAAATCCATAACGAACGGAGCTTGCTATAGGCGTTATAGCTTTTAAATCTTTACCTGTAAAGAAAACAGAGCAGTCATCTGCATACGCGATAAATTTGCACGTATCGCTTACTTGTACAATATCGTTAATGTAATACAGGAAAAGTATCGGGCCAAGGATCCTACCTTGGGGCACACCCGCTGTCATAGGTTTTATCTGGGATCTGTTCTCATTAATTTCAAAAAAGTGATGTCGGTTTTCTAAATAAGATCAGATGAGTTGAAGAGTTATTCCTCGGAAGCCATATTTTTCCAGCTTTATCAGCAGCAATTTATGGTTGACTCTATCAAAGGCTTTGCTGAAGTGTAAGTATAACACTAAAGTCAGAAATTTTTTTCAATGTTCTCTAGAATAGGCTCCTTCTGTAAACTTAAAGCAGTTTCCGTAGACCGTTTTTTTCTTAAACCCGTGTTGACAGTCTGTTAGCAAGCCATGTTTTTGCGAAAAATTATCAATACGAAAGCTAACAATTTTTTCGAGTCCCTTTGATAGCACAGGAAGTATAGATACTGGTCGATAATTGCCAATATTATTTTTGTCACCTCCTTTGTGGAAAACTATAACTCTCGCTACCTGCATTTTACGCCAGAAAACTCCGGTTGACAGGGAAATATGAAAAATGTGCATTACTGCAGGTGCAAATAAGTCTCTGACGTACTTAATTGGCCTAATTTATAAATCATCTACGCCTCGACTGCGGCTTTTTTTTTTTTCAAGGATGAACAAGTTGTAATCACCTCAGGGATGCTAGTAGGCTTTAGGAATAAAGATTCTCTGAATGAAGTGGCATGCATTGTATCTTGAATGTCGGGATCTATGCATCCTACTTTAAGAAAGAAATTGTTAAAATGGTTCGCAAGTTCTGTACCACTTACAAAGGTGCCATCAATGTTCAACGTATCTGTTCGTGTATCGACTGACTTCCGATTTAGTGTTTCGTTTATTTTTTACCATAATTTGTCACTTCTGCACATGCAGTCATGGTTAAATATACGGCTGCAGTAGTCATTTCTCGCCTTTTTCTTTTTCTTTGTTCAATTTATTTCTAAACTGTTTATATTCCTTCCACTTTGACAAGTCCTTCGATTTGATAAAAGAGTGATAAATCTTATCTTTTTGGTTGATTTGCGTAAAGAGTTCTTTCAAAACCCATGGCTTGCGCGACTTTCTTCTACTCCGATAGTTTTCAAGCGGAAATGATTTGAAGTACAGGGTTCTGAGTTTGCTCACAAACTTATCATATGACTCATTGGCATCTTCAATGGCAAAGATATCGCACCAGTTTATTTCGCGTACAGCGTCTCTGAATTTATCTACCGTTTGAGCCAATATATTGCGGTACGTTGTCTTTTCAGTGCGCGCACTTTTAACGGTGCCTTTACGTTCCAGAAAAAGATATAAAGGCATAAGATCGCTGATATCGCAGCTTATGACGCCCGATGTCGTGTAATCGATAGTTGAGTTTATTATGAAGGTGTCTAGTAATGACGACGTAGTGATGGTTACACGCGTCGGGGATAGGATGATGCTGCAGAAGTCATTGCACTCTAAGATACACTCTTAAAATTTTCACACCCTTATGGGTGTAATGCGGGTGTATTCATCTTTTCACCCTTGTAAACACCCTTGAAACACCCTTTTTTAACGGAAAAGGGTCTTCAACAAGAAAACACCCTTGGAACACCCCAGTCTTTCTAATTTACACCCTAATTATAAGGGAGTAAGTGAACAAGCTTACAGTATATGATAAATGAACATTGCCAGTTAAGGCGTTGATATTGGCTATACATGAAACGCGCGCTACCTGCGCTTGAATTAGGTAGCTGGAATGATTAGATCGGGACATCTAGGCAGCAGCGCACTGGCTCCGAACAGTGGTCAAAAATGAAGTTTCCCACGAATGTTGATATCGAACGGATGACACTAACGCGCAGACTTTGCATAGCCAGATATCTGCAAAAGGCTTCATATGATCAACGGCAAAATATTTACAATGCTATCACTGATACTTAAAGGTGTGTAACCAGTTCGACTGGGAATGGTTAGGAGTGAGGGCTAACGGTAAATAGCTCACCAACTTACGGTTTGTAGATGACATTGGCATACTCAGCAACGCTGCAGACTATTTGCAACAAACGTTTGAGGACCTTGTCGAAGAAAGCGCAAGAGTCTGATTGAAAGTTAGTATGCAGAAGAGAAAAGTAATGTTCCGCAGCCTGGCGAGAGAACGAATGTCATGGTCGGCAGTCAGCCTCTAGAACCTGCGCAGAAATACGTTTATTGAGGTTACTCGCAGGGGCCTCTGATCAACGAAATTAACAAAAATAAAAAAATAGCTGCAGAGCTTACGGCAGGCATTACTAAATCATGACCAGGGAGCTTACTGCTAACCATTGCTTTCTACCGTTACTAACGTATGGGGCCGAAACTTGGAAGTTACCAAAGAAGCTTGGGAACACGTTGAGGACCGCGCAACGAGCGATGGAATGAAAATTATTAGGCATGACGATAACAGACTGGAAGACAGCGATGTGGATTAGAGAGCGGACGGGGATAGCTGATATTGTGGTTGACATTAAGAGGAAAAAGTCGTGCTGGGCAGACATTGCAATGCGTAAGGGCGAGAACTGCTGGTCTATTGGAGTTGCAGAATGGGTGCTAAGGGAAGGGAAGCACAGTCGAGGACGGCAGAGAATAATGTGGACGTGATGGAATTGGGAAACTTGAAGACACGTCGAACCAGTTAGCACAAGACAGGGGTATTGGAGATCGCTGGAGAAGCTTTCGTCCTGCGATGGACGTCAAACTAAGCTGATGATGATGATGTTGATGATGTGACGACATCCATGCTAGCTTCGCGGCATGTCATTCATGTTATGTCATGCATACGTGTCATGCACGTTGTGATAGCTCGATTTGCGTCGATTGCGGGGGCGGGGGGGGGCGCAGCCAAGTGGGGCACGCCGGGCACTTGTAACGCTTACTAACAGTAAAATTTTTGCTGCTATGGCAATGGCCCCGCTCCTTCCCCCTCCACGGTCAATTGGGACCTCCCCCCCCCCCCCTCACGCGAAAAAATTTTCTGGCTACGCCACTGTGGGGAGGGAGGTGTAAGATCGCTCTAGACCCCTCCCCCTAACTTGTCAACGGAAACGGGGGACGGGAGGGCAGCTGCCGCCGGGCCGCAAACCTTAGGCAGCCCAATTACCGGCTGCATTTCCCTTTGGACGTGAATACTGCTCTAATGTCATTACACTGTAGGATTCGTGGCGGTTCGAGGGCATGCGACAACAACAACAAAAAAAAAACACACACATACAGCCATCAGCACGTCTTAGCTTGAGCCGATCTTTGGGAGCTGGGCAAGACTCTCACAAAAAAGAAAGTTTGGCACCCCTCTTACAGGCATTGTCAACTCTGGGTCCCACCGCTGACTGCACATTTCCGGTAAAAAAAATCACACAGGAACTCCTCTTGCATTTGTCTAAGTGCGCGTGAGCATTGTGACTCTTCTTCATCTACACGCAGTCCATGTCGTTATTAATGTTATGAGACTTGATCCGACAAGTATAAGCGACAGCGCTGCGGCGACACGAGCTGCTCTGGTCGGCGGCGCAAGCAAAGTACTGCAGCTGACGGGGCCAGGCGCGCTGGTGACGTTCCGTTCGTTTTGAGCCGGTATCGCTCTTTAGCCCTCCTCATCCGCGTCGAACCATTATCAGCCGTTCTCCGGCGGCGGCTGCTTGTAGCACGGCCGTGTGAACCGTATCTTGAAAGCGAACTGCATTGTGGACAGAGTGTGCCCACTGCTGAAAACTTCACGCACTGTGTTCTCACCGTTTACTTCGCTTTGAAAACAGACGCGCGTACACCTATCTTGAAAGTGATCTGCGAAAAGCGCATAGTGCGGCATAAGCTGAAAGCTTCGTGAGCGCAGTGTTTCCGCCGCTTCGGTCGCGTTGAAGCGAGAGCTAGCACGTAGGTGAATTCACTCGCTGCTGCGGGTTCTATTTTGAAAGATATCGTGCGGTACTGACTGATGGACGAATGGTTTTTCTTGTTGGGTAAGTATAGAAATGCTTACGTTATAAAAAAACTCGCAGGGTTCGCGAATTTCGCGATAAGAACCAACACCAACCCCACTCCCCCGCCCCCCGCTGAGCGATGCCGCCTTGATCGCCCCCTCCCGACCCCGGGAAAAGGGACACTACCTCTCTATCTCAGTTGAAGAAACGATGATGAAACGTTAACAACGACAGGAACGGCATTTCCTGAGTTGTCTTATGGCCTCCGAGATTTGCGCGCGAAGCTGGCGCGCGCGAACCTGGGAGGCCATAATTGGCCGCTTAATAACATAAAAAAACAAAGATAATGCCAAACGACACAGTTAAAAATTCAAAGAACTGATCTTAGCTGTACTGTTTGGGGAAAAGGAATAAAAAATTAGACAGCCGCAACACGCGCCACTAAAGCCGCCACCGCCGGCATAACGCGGAACCAACGGTTGGCAACGTTCATTCGCGCGTCATTGCTTCGTCCGCTTCGTCTCCGCTACGAGAGCCGCCATCTTCTCGCGCCTAACGTTTTGTATGGTTTTGTTCTCTGCAATCCGCGCACATAACTCATCGGTGGATGCACGTCTGCTCGGCGTCGCAATGCGGCCTGCGTCATTTTCTCGTGTTCGCGCAATCGGTGTGAAACATGTCGCATGTGAAATGTTTGATAGAAGTGCCTCACGTCCAAGTCAAGCCGCCGTACGGGTGTGTATGGCTGTGCGCCCCGTTCTCGGAAGCGTCAACGGGTTTCCGGCATGCGGATTTCAGGTACGTGCAAATGCGTTTCGCCCTCCTATTGAGCTCCGGAGCAAAGCGTGCAATATTTCATGTGAAAGATGCAGCGCCCGTCATCATGGTGTGAATTTCGAGCGCCAAACGAGAACTTCGGCACTTAGAGCACACCGCGGCTGCTAAGTCAGCGTGGAAATTGTTTTACGTTACCGTAATATGTTGCTGTCAGTCTAATCTGCGGCTTGTGGACAGCTAGCCCATTGACTTTTTCTTGTGGCAGCGATAGGTATATAAATACAAGCGGTAACAATTTTCGAGAGCAGAGAGTTGTTTCGCTCGATGTTTGGTCGTGTTCATGGCGTTATGAAAGCTAGAAAACTAACTGGCTTGATCGTGCTTAGTTCCAACTCCAGAGGGCGTAACATTGGCGCTGTTTATGTTTGTTTTCGGTGTCACGAGTACCACTTTCATGCTTTTGTTGCATGAGAGTGGTAGCTGCTACATGCCATCTGGGCAGAATACAATAAAAGCAATTCCCTCACTTTCATACGTATGCAATGTGACGTAACAAAATTTCCAGCGTTTTATTCGGAGCGCAAATATCCAGTATAGTTTAGTAAGGAACTCAAATTCTGTCTTAGCTTAGTAGGCGTGAAACAAGTGAAACTCTCATTCCTTTTTGAATTGTTCGCCCAAACCGCACCGCCCGGAGATGCGTCATCGGGTAATTGACAGTAGCTTCGCTACGTGAGTTGTTTTATGCGCCAATATTGCCCGGTTATGTATCCTGTTAATTTATGCCGACGCTCGTTCATCTTGATTTTAAGCGGTTACTATCCCCGAGTACCGGACGATGCCAAACTTGTGAGGTGTAGCTAACGCGGGAAATTCAAAGTGGCGTGGCTGCAAGTTCCTGTTTTTACGTTTCTTGCATTCAAAGCCAACAGACACAGTATCACTGATTTATTTTCCATTTCTGCTGTACTTGATCAATCTAATGTGACAACTGCATTTGCTCTTTAATGTTCTCCATTTACTGTGTGTTCAGCTTGGCTGCCGTCCTCTCTTCAGAGGATGCCGCTGTGATAGCTCTTTCGTATAGCACATGCTTCTAGGTCCTTGTGTTTCAAGGGCTCTGGCGAGGCACCAGTGCTCCAAGTAATTTTACCATCCTATATATTTTATATTTTGCATCATTCTTCCACGATGGATTTTAATGTTCATAGTATTCGTCATTAGTCATCGCCATAATATTATAGCACGTAGATTTTACGCACTTTACAGCGACAATTTTTAGGCCAGTTTACAGCCAAGTCACATCTTCCATAATACATCGTCAACATTACCACTTGTCATGGCGCTCTTTGGCCAAACCTGGCCCTTGCGCCATAAAACACCACACATCATCATCATCATCAGCTTGGCTGCCAGAAAATGCTTGAATTTCTTTCAGTATCCAAGTGACGAAATATTTCACTGACGACCGTGTGTGAAACACGCAAGATGACAAAACTGATAGCAAAATGATGAGATATTTCTTTTATAGCGTTTGGACTCGACTTTTGGTGAGGATGTCGATCGACCTTGGGCCTGGTGACAGCACACCCGACATCGCCAAAGTGCAGCCTATCAGTTGAGTGCCCCCGAATGGACCATCAACATCGGAAAATGAAGCAGAGCCAGGTAGGGGCAATCTTTACTTTGGAACAGAATACTGACAGCTGCCTCTTTTTTTAAGAACTAAATAACATATTTACAAACCAATCCTTTCTCTTTGTGCAGCCTACATAGAATTGTTTTTTGCTTGTTATACAGACTTTCAGAAAGCAGTTCTTCTGAACCCTTTTTGTATGCACAAATAAATAAAGAGGAGTGCACTTTCTGAAGAAATTGATGCATTGAAATGTGCGTTCGACACACAATGAGATGCAAAATAACCAACTTTAAAGCGGTAAAAAAAACAAGTTTGAAACATGTTCTAACATCATAACCCGCCTTGGCATACGGATCTAAATATAACAGCAATAGAGGTGCATGCAGAGAAGTGTTTGTAAATATTTGCAAGATATGTACATTGTCTAAGAAATTATTTTTATTTACTTGGAGCTTCTTGGTGCCATGGCAGCGCAGTAAAAGCTCAAAATGATGCCCCTGCTCCTAATAAAGCACCTTTAGATTTTAAAATTAAATTATGTGCTTTTACATTCCAAAGTCACAACCTGAAGTTTTGGGAACCTGGCCTTCTTTAATGTACACCTGAATCTAAGTGCATAAGCGTTATTGCATTTTACCCTCATTGGAGGGCAGCTGCCATGGCCTAGATTGAAGCTGGGACCAGCATGACTGAGCAGCATGGCATCATAGTAAGTGGGCTATAACACCAGGTCAAAATGAGAAATACTGCTTAGAACTACCAACTTCTCGGCTCACAAGCACTTTGCACTAAGTTAAAGGAGTATGGAGTACTGACAGCGACCGTTTATGTACCAATTTCTTTTTAGGCTGACTGCATTATTAGGGTGCGAAGCTTCAATGAGTCAAAACCAGCCTAAATTACAGAACCAGCTCAAAACACGCACCATGTATAGCTGGATTTGGACATGCAAATGGAGTCAATTCATGTCGCCGAAAATGGAGGTGGCAGTCACACTATTTCATGCATTTTGCCTAAAACATAGTCAATAATAATTAATGAATTTCTAAAATATTCTTTTCAAAAGGTTTTTTCAAGCATGAAAGGAGGAGCCAAATGGTGTTCAGGTGCACGAGCGGTTAGTTGCACGGCACTTCTTGCATGTGTTCACTGGCTTCTTTCAAGCTTCAAAAAAAAATTTGTTGCACCTATTGAGCAGTAGAAAGCTGGATTGGGAATTTTTCAGGATGCTCTACAATTTCCGCACTGACACTTTTGCTTTGAATATAATTCAGCAGTTAAATAATCTTTATAACTAATTACCTAATTAGGAAAAATGCAAGAATTGGTTTCACTTCCTCAAAACGATGGCAAACAACATTACCTTGGTGCTGTCCAGCTACGTGGCACTTGTACATATTTAAAGCTTGCACATGTCATACAGACCACCTGCTAATTACAAGGCATATATAGAAGTGGCTAAGTTGTGTGAGCCAGCCATGTGTAGCGAATCATGAGAAACAGCCATGTTTCTTTGACTTAAGGGCATGATAAGATTTACATGCTCGACACCTTGTATCAGTGTGTTCTAGGCCTGTTCGTAGTTTAGCTGCTACATAAACAATCTTTCTCCACGTGTAAGCTCATATGCATCTTTCAAGTATATTGCCTCGTGTGTCCAAAATAAACCATCCTCGCGCTTCCTTCATTATGTCTTCATCTGTTGCTGTGCTAAATTTTTAACATGCAACTGCACAAATTTTCATCTAGTTTTCATATTTCCTCGTTGTTTGGTGGCTTTATTTCTGAACAAGTTGTTTTCGTTAAACCCTGTTGCACACAGCAGTACACAACATTTCTGCCTGGAGTGGGAATTGTTTTTTTTTTCAGATTGACATTAATACACCTTGCCTGGGCAATGTAAGGCATTCTACATAACACGGCCCCACAATAATGTATTATATTGCATTCCAGCATCATGCAAAACTGTTTACTTACCAGATTAGAATATGACATTGTATAAGTGTTGGAAGTAACAGAACTGGAAGAAGCCAGCAGATAATGAGGCCAAGGAAAGCATACAGGAACATGTTTTTTATATGAAGTACAGAAGTGATAAATTCTAGGTAAGTGAAAGTGGATTAAAAGATATCCAGCTGTGGGTGGGGAACGGACCCATAACCTTCACGTTACGCATGTGATATACTAACCACTGGGGTACTACGGCCGTGTTCGAGCGTCGACAATCTGAGGGGCCATTGTGGACGCTTGAATGCTGCCTCGGTGGCACAGTGGTTAGTGCATCGCATGCCTAATGCAAAGGCTGTAGGTTCGTTCTCCCCCCATGCCTGGTTGTTTTTGACCATTTTCATTTCCCTTTATCATTTCTACATTTAAATAGAAAATTACAAATAAGTTTCCACGTGCCTTCCCTGGCACCTTCCAGCTGTGATTCAGAAAAATTTTGACCCTCAGTAGCCTTTCTTCTCGTTTGGAAGAACAGGAGCTTCATTTTAAAATAATGAATTCACCTTGTTCAGCATCTCAATGTGGTCTCAAATCTTATCACAGCATATGTATTACGAAGTGAAGTTTTAAGATGATGATATAGCATGGGACCTAATTAGTAGCCTTTGTGTACAGATATATGACTAGTCTAATAAATAGGAGGATTTTAAGAAGCACTTCTAACATGGTCTGAGCATGTGTTTAAAAAAACTAATCTAGCATGATTTCAGCCATAACTGTTGCCCCTGAAAAATATTTGAATCATCTGCATTGGCATTGTTTTTAGAGAGCACCAATACTGCTTTGATAGAAGTAGCCTCGTGGAACATGAAGCATCGCTTCTTGCTGAGTCAAAGGAAATATCTGCATATCTGAGGTGCATGTGTCATATGCTCGAATGCTGTTTAAAGGCTGCTAATAAGAAAATTACTTTATTTGCCTTCCAGAGATTGCTTCAGTAGTCTATGCTACTCGATCATAAACAATTTACCAGAGTGAACATTCATCACAGTTGGCTTTGCAATGTTTATGCAAAATACCACAATTGTCTACTAGACATGTGACTGCACTAAAACTTGGAATTAATGACCAGTATGATTTATGGGACCAGCAAAGCCTAGTTTATTACTCCAGAACAAAATGCGAGGCACTGCGGTTATTTCTGCCATAGAGTTTCTTACAGTAATTACTAGAGGGAGCTCTGGCGCTGCAGTCGTACCACCATGGGAATGACGGGAAGCACATGAATTTGTCTGATATTCGTGCTTGTGAATTCAGACGTTCTTGTGGCTTCGTACATTATACGCTATATAAATCTTATTGTCGTAAATTTCAGCGCAGTCTATACTCTTCGAAGTGCAGAAGACGGCGCCAACACGCACAATTGCTATTAATTGCAACGATTGAGCTTGTCCAGGTGGCCAAATCGAAAGGCGCCAAGAGTCTCAAGGCACTGGTATGCCCGCGATAAATTCATCAGGGCGTTGCACTCGCTTGTCGTTACATGCCTCCGTGGCTTAATGGTTTCAATATCAGACTTCTGTTCTAGAGTTCCTGTGTTTGAATCTTGTCGTCGGACGATTTTAATGCTTATTTATTTGTTACACAGTATATTGTTGAAAATGACTAGTTTACAAAGTCACAAAGCCGTTTGAATCGAAACAGACGAAGTTTAGGCAAATCCATGTACTTTCCATAATTTCCATGCTGGTACAGCCTTTCTTGTTTGATCTCCTGTGGACACTAACGTCAGAGTTCCCTCTAGCAATTGTATGAAACTCTGATTTCTGCACCTCGCTCGTGCAGCAGCGGCGCCACACCTGCTGCGTAAACATGCACTACCTTTCGGCCAAGTGCAGGGAATGCTGTGAACTCGCCCTGTACAAAGCCTGCACCAAGTAAAACAAATCACAACGTGCAGTTGCTGCCACGTTGAACTGGTGGAATGAGTAGTGAAATGCAGCACCTCCTGAACTAGTTCAGAAAGTGCAGGTTAATCAAGTGGAGATTATATAGTAACAGAAGTTGAGTGATACTGCATTACATTCACGAAATATACTTCATGATACTTTTCCATTTATTTCCTCAGTTATTAAGAATCCCTTTTGCATTGTTGGACAAAACTACAGAATGCCAACATATTTTCTAGCATTCACTGGTAGCAAACATGTCAAAACTTGTTCTAGTTTCTGGATTGTCGCTTTAGCCGTTAACCCCCAAGTTAATTCCGGAAAAATGTACCAAATTTTCCAAATTTCTTACGTACTCAATTTTTCGGTGTCATTCTCATTCTAAAAATATATTACTTCATTGGTCTCTGGTTAGAAATAACACATAAATAAGAGCTGCTCTTGAGGGCAGCTTTCCCTCAATGCCGACTGTAACTCATCTTTGACAATCAGAGCAGCATAACATTGGGCAGAAAGATTGCGACTCATCATTGGCGATATTGGTACTACCTCCAGTCACTACTAGAGCTTGGGATCAATGGTTAAAGGTTGCGACTTTGTTGCCGCCCAATTTTAATTCTGCAGCTGTTACACTTGGGTGTAGCGTGTCTATGTACGTGTGCATGCATTAAAATGACTTCGCGCTAGAGCAAAGCAACTGTAGTGCAGAGAGGCATTAGTCATCTTTATATATTTGCTTTGTAAAGATGCACTAAGTTTATCTTTTGCAGTATAGACTTGGGGCTCATTGGCTAAAGATGCCCTTGTGCTACTAAAACCTGTCAATTAATTCGCTTTTTGCAGTAGCAGCTGCTTATTCCTTTTTCAAGATCGGTCTGTGAGTTTTAATTTGTTTTTCTTGAACTGTGCAATTCCCACTCACAGGACTGCATGTCATCTGAGGTGTTCCTTTTTCATTCAAGAATGTTGAGGTTGTGTTTGTACAACTTGATTTCTTGCCTCAAACGAGCTTGTACAAACTGACCAAGCAGATAATTCTACCTGATTATATATTAAATATGTTGCGGTTATGAACCCTCATAATGAATGACACATAGTATAAATCTAATAAAACAATTTAATGAAATTTTTCATGTTTTTCGCGTTCGTGTTCACTTCTCTATTCTCGTGTCCTGTCTGCATGCCTCACCTCTTCTTTTGCATATTAAATATCGTATAAACTTAACCATGCTTTTTTACCACAGTGCAGGGGGAAGATGTGTATGCAAGCAACCTCCTTCATGTGGACCAAGAACTACTCTGCAGTGTCTCACAGACTTCCATGCGAAGCCCTCAACATTCTCGTCTCAGTGGAATGGCTGCTCATCTATCTGCGTGTCCATCACCAAGACGGCCAGTTGTAAAGCTCCTGTACCCGTTTAAGAAAGCTTAATGATTTTTTTATTTAGTTTTCACGGTTGGCCGTAGAATCTTAACATTTTTGATGTTTCTAACATTTTTACCTGGCACAAAGTGGTGCAATAACATTAAACCAGTGTAATGTATTTAAGTGATGCTCGCTCTAATGCCTATCTGGTTTTGTTTGTGTTTAAGAAATTTGAATGTCTGATGAGGTAACAGCATTTGAATTTCTCATCGTGGCTCTTTTCAATGAGCTGCTAGGAAATAAGACGCAAAACTTATCACACGCCAGTTGTAGCATTTTTGTTTTCATGACTGAAGTATACTAGTTTCAAAAGATGGAAAGTGGGGAAAAAGCCTCAAGAATATAATCATCCTAGGATTGTCATGTCCTTACAACTCTGCAATGACTAATGCCTCATGCATCTTGGGAGCACATTGGTTGCAATGCCTACAGGTATACTTGATAAAAGAATAGCTTGCACTCAGATTTGCCACGCAGTTGATGGCTGATGGCTGTTGTTTGTCGTCTTCATGTTACTACTATGTATTCAATATTCATTTAGATGTGCTGCGGTTTCTTGCAGTCACCTATATATATATATATATATATATATATATATATATATATATATATATATATATATATATATATATATATATATATATATATATGTGTGTGTGTGTGTGTTCGTTGCAATAGATATTTAGTTGAGAGTTAGCGCTCATCCTGTCTGCTTCTAGTCTGTGTCCGTGTCACTTCGCGCTACAATCCAAGATCATGTTACTGTACCAACTCGCCCAACTTTATATCCTTGTGTTAAAGACATACTCAGACTTGTTCTTACTTATGTGACCGGTTATTTTTGTGCTTTATAATAAGATGCAGTGCTTTTCGAATGAAAACATGTGATAGTTCGTAGTGAGGTTATTTAAAAAAACTGTTCTGCTTAAAATTTAATTGAGCAAGCCTGTGCCATAATCCGGTGCTTATGTCTGTATTGGTATGGTTTTACTCCTTATCTTCCTTTTTTACTTTTAAAATGTGCAAATATTATTCTGTAACCATTTCTCATTAATGAAATAAATACTTCTGACGTTTTGTCACAAATTTTACAATGATTTTGTTCGATTAGGTGACCTTAGACTAGTTGATTGTTATTCTGGTAGCTTAACTTACCATGCCTGTGGAATATTCAATGCAAGCACATGGTGAAAAATAAACTAAATTATTGGGTATAAGCAGGTCACTGGCAGTAAATGGAGCATACATATATTTCAGGAAATAGTGCATGTTTATATATTGAACAGCACGCACAGCTACACATGCTGTTTTGTTCTTAAATGCTGAAACATTATTCGACGTGGAAGCACTTTGTTCTTTGCCTTTCAGTGCTACCTTTAAGTCATATGTGTGAAATTACTAGTAGAAGCATCCCGTGGAGATAAATGACAGCTTTAATGAATAGAGGTATAAAGTGTGTGCTTAAAACGGCAAAAAACTGCTTGACAGGCAAACGTATGCTTCTGTAGTACTGCACTTGTTACCGTCGCCAATCTATGCATTGCTTGCGCTCTATTGCATTCAATATGAGCTACAACAACGAGCTATGGTGTCTTTCCCTCCTGTTCGAGCTGGTGCGAAAATTTTTGACCAAGAAAAGTGGAGGTTTTTAGTTATTTCTGGAATGCATGTAACCATGCTTTTGGCTGTGTGCGGTTTGCACGGGGTTATAAGTACTGGTGCACCAAGGTGCGGGAAATCCTGTGTCCTTAGTGCAGCGCGCATTGTTATTGCGCTCTGCATGCTGCCGGCAGTGTACTATCACTGCAGAGGAAGATTACGAAAAGCATGGCGTGTGTGCCTTGCTGCAATGGCGAAACCTTAAATTGTTTGCCTGAAAGGGTCGCACGTTATGCTACCACATGACGGACCAGAAGCGCAATATGACGACGCCTCACAGATTCTGGCTCATACTGAACAAGGTAGTACCATAGCTAAGGCTAGGCAGCATTCACAACAGCTAGTCTGCCCATTAACTACATGGCTGTAGTGAACACTAAAATACTTGCAGGGATAACACCCTTTTGGAAGGGTGTTGTCCATGCTACACCCATATTGAAAGGGTGGTGTCTGTGTTACACCCCATATAGAAAGGGTGTTGTTTGTTTTACACCCATAGGCGAGGTGACGTCATATTAACACCCCTTCTTTTGTGGGGTGTTAATTTGCCCCCTTTGCTTGGGGTGTAGCAATACACCCAAAAAGGGTGTCACCCATGGGACAAGTCATTTACACCCTTAAGGGTGTTAAAATTTTTAGAGTGTAGATACAGATTGCGCAGTAGGTGCTGAATTAGTCATCATGTCAATGTTGAAATCCCCGCCCAGTGTAAGCAGGTAGCCGTTTTCATTTACGTTTCACAGAAAGTTATCCAAAAACTCAAAAAATGCAGAGTGGCTGGCATTAGGGGGTCGATGCAAACCCGCGTAACGCATCTAAGATCACGTGGAAGAGGGTGTATTTTGCCTTAAGCCTGGGCAAATCAAGCCTTCAGTATTGTAAAAGTAAACAAGTAAATAAATAAATTCTCCCGTACTGCTGATCGTGCGAAGAGAAATTAAAGTAGTTAGTTTGCGCTTGCCCTCCATTTTATTTGGAGTTGGGCGTGTGTTTCAAAATCGAAAAAAAAGTATGTCAAGTGCCTTTTTTCTTTTGAGGATGTTCACCCTTTAGATAAAATTTTGTTGTAATTACGTTACACCAGTGGCAAATATATTTACAATTGCTCTTAGAAACTTTATGAATGCTACAATTTATTATCCGCACATCTTTTTTACGCATGAAGAAATTAGTCCAGGGTTTGTAAAAACATCTGTCAAAAGGCACGCGATTTCTTGTAGGTATGCAAACACTCGCTACAAACAAAAGAACAAAGTACTCAAGTATAGAATTCTGGGACTATGGAGCAACACAAAAACAACCTTATTTCACTCACGTTCGCCAGTCAGCTTTGTAACGAAGCCGAAATTCGAAGTGCGTATTATTGAGATATTTCTTCCTGTAAAACATACACGTCACAGGGTAGTCGTACATATATGTCGCATAAGTACTTGCGTACACATATATTCTCGAAGTGGTATTGATGAACTGCAAATTTCAATAACGTCATCCATAAGGCACTTGTCAGAAATTTTTGCGCAAGTCAATAAATAATACAATGCATCAAGAATAGATGACTTTATTCATGCGAAAGCATCACATGACTCATTGAGTGAACAAAAATAGCGTCTGTACCAGTGAAACGGCACCTAAATTTACATTGTCTGTGACGGCACGTCACATCAGCGCCTCGAGGGGAGACTTCCTAGGAAGACTTGCTACCGCGCTGGTGCACCAGGTGTTGCGTGAGGCGAGAGGGCATTGCCGATACAGCGCGTCACAGTCGCTCCCGGAAGCCTGTGTTATCCTCGCGTTGCTTGTCCGCTCTCGCTTGCATTCTAACTTCGCCTCGGCAATCACTATGAAGAAATTATTGCATAGATATAGAATCAACTTGAAAGGAAAAACGCTGGTGGAAGCGAGTTTAAAACCTACGACCCAACGCTCAGATGCCGAGTGTTTACTTCACCACTTTCGTCACGACTAGCTTGGCAAAGAGAATTTCGCCCCAGTAGCATGATGTGACACAGCAGGGTGCACAGGCCTGCTTCCTAGGAGGCATTGCGCTCGTTCCGCATCTCTCTCTCATCCCCAATAGGCTTAGCTGCTGCGCGCTTCTGCCGACTTGGTGGCCGCTGATGCTTCCTCGGTGTCTCGACGCGCAGGACGTCGACGGTATGCTGCTTTGGCACCACACGCTGCTGCTGCTTGCTGACTCGGGCAGGACGTACCGCTATGCAGTCTGAAGCATCTATGTGTACACAGTAGGCAGCCGCAACCTCGGCGGTAGCGAAACGTGGCCGCCCACGCCAGAACATCACAGAAGGAGTAAAAGAGATGAAGAACGTAGCAAAACGATCGAAGAGGCCGAGGGACGTCGCGGCGATGCCCTCTCGCCTCACGTAAGACATGGCGCGCTATGGCGGCTGCAGGGGTTCCGCTCAGACATCGGATTGCATGTGCGGGCTGAGTTCTTCACCAGGCACCGCATTCAGCCATAGCAGAACATGCGCATGCACACTGGCCTGTGTTGGAATTCTATGCGCATTACTCGCAGCGCAAAAGTCGAACGAGCGCTCAACGGCGATCAATTGTGCAGTAATGCTTTCGCATTCACAACTTGTAAGAAGTGCTCAGGTGTCCTTGTATTTTTCAAACCCATCTAAGTAAACATAGCTAATTATACTGCCAGCATTTACTTGTGCTCTAAAATTGTCTATTCGTATTACCTAAGGCATTGATTAGAACCGTTATTTAATTAGTACTGAGTATTCATTGACGCAAAGTCGGAAATACTGAAGGCTTATTCGAATGGATGTTAGAACAGAGTTGATTTTGTTCGGACAGAACCTATCACGTTTTTTGAAAGAATTCTAGAGCGGTAGCGAAAAAACCTCTATGTCCACAAGGTTACTATGGACATTTGCGCTGGAAGCTTGTAGCAATGAGGCAATATACCGTGCTAATATATTGCGCAGATGGCAGTGCTATATCTAGAAGCTATATGCCTCTGCAATGTGTTGTTTAGGTATACCGTGACGAAACGATGCTATCTTACACGCCTGAAAGGTAGCACGAAACAACGATGAAAACTATCGCGCAGAAAATCATCTAGGAGTTGTCTAAGTATGTGTAAGCATTCTGCCACTTGGTCATTGTGCCATGCAGCCCGGTGTCATATAAATGTTACGAAATTTGATCCAACCAATGTAAACACTTATAAACCGTCATCGGTCGTTATCAACCTTATCGAACATTATCCGATCATTGTCAACTCTTATCGGTCCTTATCACCTACCAAGCCCAGCGAAACAGTTGCAAAACCACCACTACATTTGCTCAGAGGGGTCTATAATGATTTATTGATGGATCGGATGCTCGTTTTGAGCTTGTTAGTTATTGTAACGTATACTGCTCTGTGTCTTGTATGGGTGATTCTAATGATTGTATGCACGGTTAGCTTCACTTTGCAGAGCGCTTCTAGCTTTTGCGTTACGTTGATATGAGCCATGGCTTACGGTGGTATGAGCCATTGTTTAGGAGGATATGAGCCATTGGATTCGTCTTACCTTACGTACGCAAAGCATTCTCGTTGGGTACGCATACGGGCGTTATTGGCCGTTATCGGTCAGCCGTATACGCACAGCCATGTCGGTCGAGCATAGAGCAACAACGCAGACCCAGCCAAATACAAGCGCGAGCTGTTGCGCCGAGGCGTCCGTCCTCTTCCTCTACAGCGGACGAATGGCAGGAGCGATGCTCGAGCTCTTCATTACAATGGCCCCTGAAAACAAAAGTTGCCACCCTGGCGAAGATAATATGAGGGGATCGCAGTAAGGTCTGAGATCTCTGATGTGTACGGTGTCCACACCGCGAGTGCGCATGTCGGCAGATGGCTTGAGAGGCTCGATCACGTAGTTGATATATGAATGACGTGTTCTTCTTTAAAATATGTGTCAAATTCCGAGCAATGTCCGCGAAGTTTTTGACGAAACGGCGAAAGTACGAACACAGGCCGACGAAGCTGCTCACGTCAGAAGCAGAACGTGGCACAGGAAAACTGCGAAGGTTGCGAACTTTTTCCTGACCTGGTTGTGCACCGGTTGTGCAACGAGGAGTCCCAGCATGGCAATCTGAGGGCGCCCGAATTGACATTTCATGGAGTTCAGTTGGAGGCCGACTTTTTGGAAGACCAAAAGAATGGCAGCGAGTCGGGTACGGTGGCTGCCGAACGTGGCAGAAAAAACAATAACGTCGTCCAGATAACAAAGACAGGTGGTCCATTTGTAGCCTCGCAGAAGAGAGTCCATCATTCGGTCAAATGTCGCAGGAGCATGGCATAAGACAAAACTGATGACTTTGAACGGATACAAACCATCAGGTGTGATGAAAGCCGTGTTCTCGCAGGCCATTTCAGCAATTGAAATGTGCCAGTAGCCGGATCAAAGACCAATGGACGAGAAGTATTTAGCTCCGTGCAAGCAGTGCAAGGTGTCATCGATGCGCGGCAGTTTGTAGACGTCTTCTCATGTGATCTTGTTTAGGTGGCGATAATAGACACAAGAACACCAGGTACCATCTTCTTTAATCACAAGGACGACAGGCGAAGCCCAAGAGCTGTCTGATGGTTCGATGACCCGTTTTCGAAGCATTTTGTCCACTCCTGATTTGATGACTCGACGTTGAGCATGCGATACACGATAGGGACGCCGACGAATAGGATTCGTGTATCCATTGTTTATACGGTGGTGAACAACAGATGCTTGGCCTAAAATCCTGTCGCCGAAATTGAAGATGTTACTGTACGATTCGAGCAGGAGACGTATGTCCGTGGCCTGTGCAAAGGTGAGAGCATGTGCAATCATTTTTGCGAATTCATCCATTAAGGAACTAGAGCTGTGAGCTGCGATTGGCGCTAATAAACCACTCTCGGCATTCAGACTCTAAATGCCGAATTTGGAACTACTAGAAACGCTGGCCAAGAACAAGCTGGCCGGAAGCACTTGAGGGCACTGGCTGAAATTCAGAAGCGGTAGAATGACTTCGTTATTAGCAACCGTAGCCAGCGTATGAAAAATAGCAATGTTCTTGTTCAAAAACACGCCGACGATTGGGCGAAGCACATATTCACCGTCAGGAACCTGTGGATGGGCGGTCAAAGTGACGTAAGCAACTGTCTGCGGTGACAGACGCACATTGTGAAGGGAACACAAGTGCGGTTGGGTGGTGCTCGCAGCATCGGCGAGTTTAGGCAGTTCTAACTGAAGAACGCCGGTCGCGCAGTCGATGAGAGCAGAATGATTGGATAAAAAGTCCAATCCAAGGATAACGTAGTGAGGGCAGTTGTCGACCACAGCAAAGAGAACAGAAGTAGGGAGGCCGGCTGTACTTAAACGCGCAGTACACGTTCAGCGAACAACCAGCACGCCGCCGTCGGCTACACGAAGCACCCGGGAAGCTGCTGAGGTGAGGACGTTCCTTAAACATATAAGTATACGGTAGCACTCATCAAAGATACGTGGGCTTCAGCGTCGACGATTGCTTAGATAGGTACGCCGTCTATTTTAACGTCAATTACACTTCTCTTTGTAGGCACAGTCAGAGGATTTGCTGCAGTAGTAGGCAATGCAGCACCACCTCCGAGGGCTGCATTTCTTGGTTTTTCGAAAGAGTGCGCGAAAAGACACAGGGGACGAAAGGCGACGTGGCTGCGCGAATGGGAAGATGGGCGACGTGTTTGAGGTGAACGAGACTGGTGTCCGCGCGGTGACGGTAAGCAACTGTACCACGTGTTCCTAGCAGAGTAGGCGCTATTAGACTCGGCGGTGGGCGAAACATTGCGGGCATTTCCATAAAAATGGCTCAGGTTTGTCGGCGTGCGAGGTGTTGAGGGCCACGAGTTTCGACAGTATCGGGCGACATGACCAATTCGGCGACCGGTGGAACATGTTGGCTGGTCTTCCGCAGTTCACCACTCAGTCGGGTTGCGATGCTGAGAGAAGCGTCGGGGTGGAGCGAAAATAATAGAAGGGCGTTTGTTGGCTCCAGGGTTGGCGAAAACACACAGAATGTAAATCAATGTTTTCACGTTCCTGGCGAACGATCGCTTGTGCGCGGGGAACTGAAAAAGGGGCTTAGCATCCGGGCTACGCGAACAAAAGACGCGGGCGCCATCGTATCCAGTTAACGTCGAACGATTTGGACCACGTCCTCTGATGGCAACGCATGCTCTGTTGTGAGTGTTTATCTTCACACGTAGACGTTGCGGCGGTATTCGGAAGTCTGGCCAATGGTTGCAAGACTCGTCGGCTTATGGCCTGCTCGAATTGTCAGCACTGTTTAATCATAGCATCAACTGTCGAGCAGCTTTTGCACATGAGCAGATTAAAAGCGTCATCAGCAATGCCCTTCAGCACGTGCCCGATCTTCTCAGCTATGTGATGTCGTGATGGGCTTTACTGCAAAGCGCCAGCATGTCCTGGATGTACGAGACATAGGACTCCGTGGGGAATTGGGCACGGGAAGCCACTTCCTGCTTTGTGGCAATTTTACGGCCTGCTGGTTTGCCAAACAACTCTGTCAACTTCTCTTTGCTATGGTTCCAGCTAGTTAGCTCATGTTCATGGATTTTGTACCACACCTTTGCCGTTCCTCTTAGGTAGAACAACAGATTAGCTAGCATAAGCGTAGGGTCCCGTATGTTGATGCCACTCACACGTTCGTACATAGCCGCCCACATTTCAACGTCGGCGCCATAGGTCCCGCAGAAAGTTCCAAGATTCTTGGCTTGCACAACGACAACCGAAGGTGATAGCGACGTAGCTGGCGACGGTGATGTTGAAGGCGGCAACGACGTTGATCTAGCGTGTTCACCGTCATTCAAGGTGCGGACAATGATGCGACGTCCACTGCAGAGCTGTTTTCAGCCGTGCAGCCGAGCAGCTCCCACCAATGTTACGGAGATGTTGGGAGAATGGAGAGACTGTATTTAGAACATATGCACAAGCGGAGTCAGTGTCGTTAAAGATGGCCGACCAGCCACAACACGCAGCAGCCAGCATATCGCGGTCTTCTTCCTTCCTCTTCTTTTATCTTTCCGTAGCAACTACAATGTAATGATGAAGAAAAACTGACGTTCATGGAACGACAAAGGCGGTATGGCGACGACGGTGCGACGATTGGATGGCATTACTGAAGAGATGAAAGTAGACGACAATGATAAAACGAAAACGCAACAACACCATAACGACGACTTTGATGACCCTGGCGTGAGGACGACACCATACCGAGAGTCTGACGACGAATCTGTAGTGATGAGGTGTAACAACCACGCCGGCATCACGACCACGAACACACACCAAGTGGCGTGTGTTCGGGGTCGTGATGCCGGCGTGGTTGTTAGATCTCTTCATCATTACAGAGTGAGCTATCATCACCAAGTGAGCTATTAGGCAACTTGGATCACTGGGTTGACGTAAGAGGATGGATGGATGGATGGATGGATGGATGGATGGATGGATGGACGGATGGGGATGAACGGATGGATGGATGGATGGAAAGAAGGGAGGGTGGGTGGGTTTGGGGCGGTTGGACGGTTATAAATGAAGGGATGTCATTCCATGCTCTGTTATCGGTTGTAAAGCCACTGACTGGCTTGGGCGCATTCGACATAGGCTGCCTGGAGATGATGCTCTGTGCATTGCCTGGCTGCAATGCATTCGCCTTCTGGCCACGAAGAATTATGCGCTTGTTTGTTGCAAAGCAAAACAAGTCACACGCAGATACTCGCGGCCTCACGCGAGACCGTCACGTGAAATGCGCCGCGCAGCCAGATCGCGACAAAAAAGAAAGAAGGCCGGGTCCATGAAGTGTACGTGACGCGATCCTCCGCCTCCGCTATGGGGAAATGGAGGGAAGGAATTTCGCTTGTGGAGGCTTAATGGGACAAGTGGTGAGGGTGTCGATGATGGCAGTGAAGCTCACTTTCTGAAGTCGTGGGTTCGCGGTGCTCCACATTTTTCTAATTCTGCTAATATTGGACCAATTCGAAAATTCCTTCTGGTAGAATTCTCATTGAAGGCGCTTGACAAAATTAAGCGTATAACCGAAACTCCTTATGTGGTCTGGTGAGTGGCCTTTTCACACTGCATAATGTTTTGTTCAGAGTGACCAATCTTACACCTTGCTATTTTAATGCCATACATATCACGCCCACCTCAAAACCATTCGACGCATAAAAAATCACGGTAAAAGACTTTTGATGACGTTCAGGACCGTGATAATGCATTATCCTCATGTTTATTATTATTAACTTGTGCTTTCTTTATGAGCGCTTTTATGGGCCTTGCGTATTTTTTATCGTTTTCTCTACAAGATGGTTTCTATTCAACCTATTACTATGAAAGATCATGAATACCAATAATTCCGCAGCTGCAGACCCACGCAACCAGGAATTTCCAAAAAGCCCGAAGAAACTACTGGAAGCTAAGCGCTCACTTTCCCTCGATATCACATTCGAACAGTATCTCACATCAAAATAAATTATAATCCATCTCCCATTCATTCTCTCGTTGCCTAAAAATGCTTATTACAAGTTATCTGTTACGCTGTTAAAGTGCATCGAATTGGTCTTTTGCATAGTTATGTTTGTTAGTCAAATTCATTACTCCCTTTTAAAATATTATCTCTTGTCCTCATCTTCTATAGTTCCTGTTCTGTCTTGTCCTCGCTGTACATTGGGTTCTCTTTAAAATTATGTCAAATTTTTTAAACCAGGGGGGCCCCTCACAGTTTCTATCATTGAGACAGCTCACCTTGATGCTCATTCTGTATTTAGCTCAAACGTAGGATTCAAATGCAAAAAATTATCCTTTTGCTTTTTGAAAGGAGGTAACTACTTCACTTTTCTTTTTAAACTTCTGTTTCCGCTCGCGACGACTTCACGCAACGCTGCTTTTGCAGCATGAACGTTACAAGTAATAATGAAATATATAAATAAATCATGTTAGGTATATGCCAAACGCATTGTGATGCCTACTTACACGTCTATTGTGCTCAACATTAAGGCGGCGCATGGTACGGTATTGTATGATGAACTTTATTCACGTCCTGAAGATCAACCCTTAGGTTGACTCAGGCGGCTCGCACGTCGGGACATATAATATTAGGAGCCAAAAGAAAAATATAAAAGAAAGGTGCCTCAGGACAGTAGGGTTTAACCTTGCCGCCGTATCACGGGCCTTCTGGACGACCTGTACTTGATCTAAAAGAACTCTACAGTGAAGGACACGTCCCAAACAGTGTCCTTCCTTCTCACCGTCTGTGAAAGGCACAGGACACTGCCAAAGCAAATGATATAGAGTAGTGATGCCCTTACACTTCTCAAAATTCATTGGTACCTCTCTTTCTGGATATAGATGGTTAATAAAGTTTGAAGTCGGACAAGTTCTTGTCTGTAACAATCTCAGAGTCACCGCTTAAGCTCTATTGAGCTTAGCGTGTGCTACTGGGAATTCCATTGTGTTCCCCTAGTACTGCTTCGTTATTTCATTATATGTTAGCAATTGGTCCCTGTTCTTCTCCTGTATATTATTGTCGTCGTCGCTCAGTGCACGTATAATAATTCCTCGTGCAGCTGCGTTAGCCATGTCCTTTCAATTCTTCCGAGCTGAATCGACAGACCCCATATGTGCAGGAAACCAGCGAATTTCGATCCCTTGGATGTTCAACTCACCGATCTGCCGGGCAGCCCTTTTGGTTACAAAGCCTCGGGCAAATTCTCTAATAGCATTTTTAGAGTCACTGTAATATCGCGTCTACTTATTATTCCTTCAAGCCAATGCTATCGCTACTGGTTCCGCGACTGTCGTGTCTTTAGTCATGATTGTAACAGCAGCCCGAGTGAGACCATCTGCATCTACTGCTACTGCTGTAAACGCTCTCTTTTCTCTGACCCATGCAGCATCTACAAAAGTCGCATTGTTCTCTGTCGTGTCCTATCTTGTTCTATCTCTTGCAGGAGAGGTTTGGCCTTTGCCTTTCGTTTTTCCAGGTTTCGCAACCGGTGCATATTTCTAGGGAAAATAATCATCTTCATTATCATTTTTATGCTATCTTTTAGTTCTACATTCTCCTGACCTGAAATTTTGGATTAGGTTGTGCACCATCTTATCTCTTCGAGTATTGCTTTACCTGACCTTGCTCCACAGAGCCTCTCTCTGTGGGCAAGTCGCGGAGCTTCAGTTATCTCGGCTTTTGTGTTGTGGAGACCCAGTTTCAGTAATATATCATCCGGCGTGTTAATCGGTAACCCCACTGTTCTTTTGACAAGTCTTTCAATTAATCCATTCAGCTTGTTTAGCTCTGTCTGTGTCCAACTGAGCATCCCAGCTACATAGGAGAAGTGACGCAAGGCGAAAGCGTAGACCAGTCTCATGGCGCTCTACTCACCCAGCCCTCTGCGTAGTGATTCTCCTTAGCAGTCTTATTACCTCCTCTGTCATCCTTGTGGTGTGTTGTATTGTTCTTCCGTTTGCCCCGTTTGCCTCCAGGAATAACCCTAAGACTCTAATGGATTTTACTTGCTTAATAGATTCGCCTGCCTTCGTGTTTAGTAATAACCTGAGTTCTTCCTCGGGAACTTATCCCGTCGATTTTCTACCCCTTTTCCAGTCATTGAGTACAAGGGTTTAGAATCATGAGCAGAGCATTTGAGTCCCATGTATTCTAATATAGTCTCCACCTCATAAATGCTCTTCTGAAGTCTGCTTTCCGCATGTCTCATACTTACTTCAGCGGTCCATATAGTCACATCGTCTGCATAGATGGTAAAGTGAATGCCCTCTATCCCTTTTAATCCCTTTGCCACTTTTGACATGGCCAGGTTGAAAAGCATAGGTGACAAGACCGACCCTTGTGGCGTCCCTCCGTAACCGGCGCACATGTTCTTTGATTTAATATCCCCGAATCTAAGGTGAGCTGAACGATTGCCAGAAAATGTTTTGACCACTTCGTAGAGTTTTCTGCCCAATCCAGTTCGGCAATGACTTCAGATATTGCTCTATGCGTAATTCTGTCAAAAGCTTTTCCAAATCCAACCCCAAGAGAGCTCGAGTGTTCTTTGGGTTGGCTAATAGCAGTTGATGTATGATTAACAACATAGCATCTTGTGTGGACAAGCTTGGTCTGAAACCAATCAGATTATACGGTAGGATGTCATTGTCCTCCATATATTTCGTTAACCTCTTCAATATGACATGCTCCCTTGTCTTCCCTCGACATGATGTTAACGAAAATGGCCTGAGGTTATCGAAGTTGATTTGTTTGCCTGGCTTTGGTATTAAGATAGCACTCGTCGGCCTCCATTATTCTGTGTATATCCCATTTTTCCATAAATCGTTATTGTATGTGGCCAGATATTTTATTGATTCGTCGTCCAAATTCTTAAGCAATATGTTAGAGATGCCATCCGAGCCCGCTGCTGACCTAGTATTCAAATCATATAGGGCCGTGCTTACCTCGCTTTCAGTGAAGTAATGATCCATATAGTGGCATTCTACGCTAAGTAGTCGGAATAACATACATCGTGATCCTCTTTTTTGAGAGGCACGTATTTAGCTGCTGATTTCTGCATTATGCTTTCTGCGCTTGCAGACTTCTTTCCTGGTACACCAGCTTCGCCACTGCCATACGTCTTTTCGATTTAGTGCCTTTTTCATTGAGCAGATGTCTCAGCAGACTCCAGTTGCCTGCAATTTTTATCCTTCCATCTTCACATTTACCCAACTCATTTTTGTTTCTGCAAATATCATGTGTGCTCCTCAATATCCCTATTGAGCTGAGCAATTCTTTTCCTAAGCGTTCTGCTTAAGCGTTCTGATTTCCATGTTTGTAAAACTGATTGCCTGGCTTCGATCAAATGCGCCAATGTACTGTAAATTTGTTAGACACCTTCCTCTGACTCTACAGCCTTAGTTGCTGCATTTAAATTGTCCCTAAGCTCCGCCACTCAATCTGGTAGCCCGATGTGGTACTTTCTATATGTGTATGCTCTGTCTTTTCCGATTTTTTTCCAAATTGATCCCAGCCTATGTAAGTGAAATGCTCCCCCCCCCCCCGTCGTTTCAACCATTATGTGTACCATATAATGGTCGCTCCCGAGATTCGCGCCAGAGTTGATCCAGTCTGCTTTGGGTAAGTTATAAGTGAAGGATAAGTTCGGGGTAGCGTCCCCACACGTGGAAGTGCCACACCTAGTAGGATAGGTTGGGTCTGTGATGAAAGAGAGGCATAAATCCGCGGCGAGACGCCCGATTCCTTCCCCTTTCTTACTACTCCAGCGGTAACCTGAAGATTGGTGAGGGGCATTGAAGTCCCCTCCTATAATGAGGTGCAGTTTTGACTACCCCCATGGCCTTATTAAATATTGCTCTGAAGCTCTGTCTCATCTCTCTGGAACTGCTGTAAGTACTCAGACAGCAGCTTTGCGCTTTACCTCAATGCCTGTTTAGGACCATTTCTATCAATATGTATTCAATTTTACTGGCCCCTACTTTTAAATCATGTTCTATGTAGGGAATTTTCTGGTCACTTAGGGTGGCAATTCCTCTGCCCAGTTCCTTGGCTTTGCAGACCGAGTTAAAGCCGGAAAGCCCAATCTGCTCCCCTGAAGTTTCCTGGAGCATTGTGAATTTCGGCCTATTTTTAAGCGTTTTGATTATCTGTGCTAGTGACGCTCTTTTTTTGCTGAAATACTCTGCAGTTCCACTGCCACACACTTAGTCTCTTTCTGATATCCATTATTACTGCCATTACCACCAGATTTGCTACCCCATGTCACTGTTCTCTTAACTGTATGACCTACCGCTCCTGGGAGTGTTCTAGCGCTTCTGGGTTCTGAGGGCATGTATTCCTCATCCTCTCCTTGGGCCTCTAGCTTTTTCAGCCTTTTCTCGGCTATTCAACCTCCATGTTTTCTGCACCTTAAGAGTAACGCTGTCTACCATGTGCTTTAGGTCCCTAATCGTGTTCCTGATCTCCTCCAGAACCGAGCGCATCTTTTCAACATCCGGAACTGCTGCTCTCGTTTTGGGCGCCGGTGTGCCTTCTTCCTCCTGGATGTTACTTCTACTCACTGGCTTAGCTATTGCCATGCTGCCGCTTTCGGTCCTTAAGGATTTGTTCATTTCCTGCATCTGCTTCTTACGTTCTTTATTCGCTTTCTTTAGTGATATAACCTCTCTTATCAGCTTTTCTACTCTGGCATCACTGCTTTGTTCCTGCGAGGTTATTGCACCTGTGTCTTTCACAGTACCTTTGAGTTTCTCGGCCCATCTCGCTCCTGTCTCCTTTTTTTTTGTCTTCAGCTCTTCCTCCTGGAAGCGCACCTGCGCCTCCCGAGACCTGGAATGATTTCTTCCCCTCAATGTCGAACGCTGCCTTGATCTTGATGTGCTTCTTGAGCGTGAGCGCCTGCCGGCGCCCGGAGGCGTTTCCTTTGTCAGTGGGGCCGATTCCATCTTGATCTCCACTTTCGAGCTTTGTCTTCTTTTTGCTCTTACTACATATGGTACTTGGAACCGCTGCTTGCAAGCCGTGCCACCTGTGGGGTGATCTTCGCCGCGGAACTTGCATTTGGGAGAGAAGATATGATCCTCCCCTGGGTCTTGCATACCACATCCCCTGCACTGCACAACATCAGGTGTAGTGCAAATGTCTCATCAGTGTCGAATTCGTCCACATGGTTAACATACGTCAAATTTCTTTCCATCCCTTGCGCCATAAAACACCACACATCATCATCATCAAATTTCTTCTTGCACTGATGCACCCCACGAGGATTGACCCATATTTAATGAAATTGGGCACCCTGAATCCGCCGAAAAGCACAATAACCGAGCCCGTAGCTTTGATACGTTGTGCAGCCAACGCGGTTGGGTTGTATTCATGCTGAATCTTTTTTCGTGATCACACTTTGACTGTCATTGAGGTTCGCTCTTCTAATAACATCCTTGCACGTAGAGTGTCGGGTCGTTTCACAAGCGCTCACTACATATTCCACCTCCATGACTGTAATAGACTTGATTTTCACATGCCTTTCGCCATGATCGGAGTCTAGTTTATTCTAATATAGTCTAGTGTCTTCCTTCGCTTGGTCTGCTGTAAGTCTGGCCGCCTCGACGATCGCTTCTCCAAACGCATTACTGACTTTGTTCATGTTGAGTCCTCCACGAGGCCTAAAGATTATTTGCCTGTGCCCCTGCAGCAGTTTCTGCATCCTTGACGCCTTCACAATGCGGCGCTTGAACTTGTCGGCCCAGGCAGCACCTTTGTTGGCGATCTTCTTTCTCCACCAGCTCCCCAGGTCTCTTTCGCAAATCGCCATCTTCGATTCGTGACCACCTGCCAACCCTTTCTTTCCTCGCCGTCTTCCATCTCCGAGGAGGGTTCGTCGTCCATACGTATATCATCCATGCAGCTTTGCGGGCTCGCTAGACCTCCATCACATTAGGCCCAGCTAGGCGCCCACGTGCGATGTACAGAAAAGGGGTGATTAAAGTCCAAAAAATGCTGGCCTACATAGTCCAAAGGTATCTACCTGTTCGCGTTAACCTATCGAATCGGATGATGAGCTTGAATTCGTGGTCCTGCCGAAATTGCCAGCAGAATCATTCGAAAAGGCGGAAGCGATGTGGAGCACGTCCGCTCTCTTCTGTTTCTTCTTCTTTCCTCCTAAGGCGGCGCATAGTTAAGAAAGGATTCCTCGCATCGGTTATACCAGATTCTTTAACATTTGCTTTCCATCAAAGATATCGCAAGCTATACGTGAATTCTCATTTTCAAATAATTGGGTTCAATGAAGGCTCGTCGCGTCCTTTGGTTTGATCTATAGTCTCACCTGTTAGGTATTTATTTATTTTATTTATATACAATACTGCTACTCTCACTAGAGAGCGTGGCAGTTGGGCGATACAGTGTACATGTATATCAGTACGCATCTGGACAGAACAGCTAATTAATAAAAGAAAAAAAGAAAACAGTCGCCCAAGGATGGCAACATATAAAGGAAGCTGAGTTTAGGAACAAAAATGCATGTTTTCACATGACAGTTAATAAACATGACACTAGCAGTGAAGAACGCGTAAGTAGTCAGTTATACATGAAATAGGAGCGAACTGAAAGATCACACTTAACGTTTCAAGAAATTTTCAATTTTTGTGAAGAGATTAGCTTAAAACATATACACTTTGAGAGCGAGGAGAAACGAATTGAAAAAAGAATCTAGGCAGGGAATTAGCAGGAAAATGGCAGTTACAACAATCATCTTAGGACTAGAAGTAATACAGTAATGAAAATTGATTTGGGGAACAGAGTGTACCATATGTCCACCCCCATAACAGAAACCAACAAATAAAGGAAAAAGCAAAATGCGACGACGAAAGCAACGCAATGCAAAATTTGTGACGATGATGCATGCGATGGAAAATTATTTTATTTACGCACTGGAGCTTCTACTTGCGAGGTAAAATCGGACAACGATTCGATGGCGGTTATAGCAGGATCAAGTCGGTTTCATTCAACTACTGTAAGGGGGAAGAATGAATACTTACACGTGTCGTTGTTGCATGTGTATTCTGCTAAAGTGTACGCATGTTTGTTACGTGTTTTTGGAGCCTCAGGAAATGAAATATTCCTGGACACATCTATGTTATAGTTATTTTTAGAAGCTGAAAGAAGAACTTCACGCGAGCGTGTTTTGCTCTGGTACATAGCGTTTGCAAACGAGCCTGCGCTAGAAGTTTAGGCGGTGAGTCAGCGCGTTTATATCTGTTGTGAATTAACCTTATAGCCTTTCTTTGTACTGCCTCTAATTTTGTTATGTTAGTCGTTGTATGAGGAAACCAGACTGTGTTCGCATATTCGGGAACTGGCCTAACGAACGTTGTGTAGGCCAGCAGCTTCGTTGATGTCGTAGAGAGCGCAAGGTTTCTTTTGTGGAAGAATAGTTTGCGTAATGCTCCTGCGGTGATATTCGAAATATGTTTATCCCACCTGGGGTCTGAGGTTAATGTAACTCCCACATAATTGTGTTGTTCAACTTTAGTTAGTGGTATGCCGTTAATCCCATATGTAAAGTTAGATGGTCTTGTTTTCCATGTTACGGTCATGGCCACAGACTTCTTTCGTTAATCGACATCTGCAAATTGGAGCAGCAAATAGCTAGAGTTTTGAAGGATGTGTTAAGTGCGATGTGGTCGCTGTAATTAGGGATTTCGCTATAGATAACGCAGTCATCGGGGAACTGTGTTATATTACAACCAATGTTGGCTATGATGTCATTATAATATAGATTAGAAAGAGTAATGGCCCGAGAACTGAGCCTTGAGGAACTCCGGAAGTAACGGCGACAGTGTTAGATAGCACTTTTTCGTAGATTACAAATTGTGAACGATTGGCTTTCTATAGAAAGCCTTTTATCCAGGCTAAAAAGAGCCCCTTTCCAGAAACACTTTCAACTCAAGCGATGAACTTGTTATGGCATACACGATCAAATGCCTTAGATAGATCAAGTAAGATCATGTCAGTCTGGCTGCGGTGACTAACAGTAAATTCAAGATGGTGGACTAGTTTTGTTAGTTGGATTACTGTTGATAAACCACTGCGAAAGTCATGTTGGTAGGGAGACAAGGGGCCAATGTCCTCTAGAAAAACCGTTATGTGCTTTAAGATTATGTGCTCTGGAAGCCTACTGGATGTACTACGTAATGAAATGGGTGTAAAATTTCATATTTCTGCTGTGTCGCCTGATTTATGTATAGGTATTATCTTTTCAATTTTGGGCGCCGACATTTGGACATGCTTTTTAGTGGCAATGAGTAAAATGCAAGAGAAACTTAGCGGATATACTTACTTCAAGAAGGTCTTTGAACGTAGCAGATTCAACTGTGCCTACAAAGAACGCTACAATGATTAGGAGCTTCGCACGGTACATGCTCACAGAAATTGGAACTGTCGGTATTCAGCAGGAATATGTGCCGCTGCATATATATGTTCTACGCACCTGTCGAATATGGGAAGATAGCAAGCGCAGCAAACTCATTGTATTTCTTCACGACATGTTTTTCCGCCCTAGTATGTTTCCCCATTTGCATATGCTCCAGCCCCAAATATAGAAAGCTTTGTTGACATCTTAAGCGTCTTCAGTATAGTTCAGAAAGCTGGTATTTTCCTGCACAGGTATATTGAAAGAACCAATTTCTCATAACAGAGTTTATTTATGGCTGAGGGCATGAGCGAACAAAGAGCGAATAACCTTCGCGAATTCTTTTTGAGCCAGCTTTGCGCAAGTACGTGGTAGCCTTGTAGTCTAAAGTGCGCAAGAGGGAAAGGTAAATAGTAGTTCATATTGATGGCTATAGGAGCTTAAAATTAGAATTCGCTCCCTGGCTTTGTTCCTCACAGTCATCTATATATTCATGAGTACTGTCATGGGAAGCTGACACAGCTAAAATTTTGAAATCGGAACGGGGGTGTTCTACAGGATGTGTCGAGTTTGGCGAAACTCAGGGCCTTCACGAGCTCTGGCGGCGCCCCAAGGTTAAAGAAATATCAGCGCAGAGATAATATTGGTCCATCGGCACGCCTCCAGTTTTATTGGTTTATCTAGTTTCACTCTCGGTGCCTATCATCCCTCGGGCCATGCCCCGTGGCCAGTCGACAAACTGAGGCTCATGGAATCATACCGTCAGTGCATGGTTGGCCCCTCCTTTCACTTGTTTGCCGTTCGACCGAGTGCCTGACATGCACAAGCAAGTTATAAAATAAATGCATTTGGTACAATATTATTAGTCCCTTTAGTGTCTGTTATAAGCATTTTAAGGTTTACAAGATTTAGAATAATGAGTATTACACTACTTCGTAATTTATTACGCTTCGCGTTATACCACGAGGGAACGCTGCGGTGGCGTCATCGGCGGGCGAGCATGGTGGCTCAGCTGAGAGTGTGAAAAATCTGAGAGGCCCTGTGTAAGAAAACTCATAAAACTAGCTTGGAATGCGTGACGTAGCAATGAGGATAAACGATGACCACTATTCCTCGGACACTTCCCTCTCTCCGTGAGCAACTTTTCCGTGCACACCTTAAGGCTGCCAATGATTTCGGCGATCTTTCAGGTCACAACGCGCACCAACTCTTCGACGGCGTAATGCTGCAGTAACAATTTGTCCGGTGCTGCTTCTGTGAGAGAGCGGAGTTCCTCCACCAGGCGTGACCGCAAGCATAAGGAATATTACATGCAGTGCGCAAGAGGAAGACAACCTATACGGCTACGATGCCACAGTGAAGTGGCCCCAACCAGAGATCTCGCAACCGACACAGTGAAGGAGACCTAAACAAACTGCAGATAAGTATATTTCTATTGGTTGATATGCATCATAATAATATTGCTTGGATTTGGCAACTTTCGTAGGGACGAACTGTGTGTCCTCCAGTTTAAAATGCGCTGAGAGGCCAATGCGTCTTCGTGCTTGCACATGCACGTGGGCCCGCAAACATTTACAAGTGATGGCGTTTGCACGAGCTTCCAAGACAAGCCACTCCCCTCTGTAGGCGTATGCTATAGGCAAGAAGCATGGCGGAAAATGAGCTCGCACCAACTGCGGCAAAAAAAAAAAATTGGTCGGGGTGCTATGCATCTGCACTTCAAATGGAGGAATTAGTAGCCTTCTCGGAGAGGCATCCAAACCTAACCAGGCAGAGCAGTGAATTCTCCGGGAGTTTGATAGGCCAATAACTTGATAAATGGGGGGGGGGGGGGAACAGTTGACGGAGCTTCTCAACGAACGTGGCCCCACAAAGAAGAGCGCCGCAAGTTGGCGACGGCATTGGTCCGAGCTCGATGCACAAATCCAGCGGAATGCAGTCGTTGTGACAGCAGCTGCCACCTAAGTTACACTGATATTAAAGTTATTCCAAGAAAAAGACGTTGTTGTTATCGCTCTGCGTTATACTCACAATGAAATATCGCCTTATTCGGTAACTCATTAAATGTTGACCAACTGCGGCGCCGTGGTGTCACAGATCCTTTTAGTAGTCTTTAGTCATGTTAAATACGCGTCAGTGAACGAGTTACCGCTGTTGTTTTCGCGAGCATCATTTAAATTTGAAGATTTTCAACGTTCCACCTGCTTAGATACGTCTTGCCTTTAGTGTAATTGGCACAAGTGGTGGAAAGCTACCAGAGCTCTAAGGGAGGGTTCTGTCGTTGATTGTTCCTGAATGTGCCATGGGAATGGGGCCTTCAGTGTTGCGGAAGGACTCCACACCGGTGAGTGCAGTACTGTGTATGCAGTTCAATTTTGTTTGGTTAATCTCTACCATTAAAGTGCAATCCATATACTGCATAAAATCTTTTACTTCCACTCGACTACAGCGAACGCCATGTGAGGAATGCAAAAAGCTCCATTATATATCGCACAGATGTGGAGCTTGCGCTCAACTGAATAACACACAATACGGTTTAGGATTGTTACACTCTAAACGGGTTTGTTTCCTTACTTTTATTTAGGCAACTAATCTGTTTTTTTTTTTCGCGAGCGTTCTGTAGATGCCACAGCCCTCGACCAGCCAATCCCCAACAACAGTCCCACTGCAGCAGTAAATTTCTGGTGCGTCATTCACATTTTGCGTGCAAGTTGTACACAAAATATATACGTGACTTATTCATTCGGAGCTTACTATTTTTGTTTTTTGTTTTTACGAGCTTGCACAAATGTACTAGCCGATCGATTATTGGTTGTATGGATTTTTGATTTCTGTGATTACACATAAACAATAAGCCTAAATACGTGGGGTATGCGCCACTGCAAACTCACGGTAACCAGTAACAAGCATTCGTGTAGCCATAGAGTTTCTCACTACATTACCTAGACGGAAATCTGGCGCTGCTGCGCTGTGGTATGCATGCGAATGCCGGTACATTGTGACTTCGGATTGGCATCATTCTCGGAGAGACAGGAAACCTTGAAGGCGCACTGGGCAAGCACCGTTCCATCTGTCGCAATGATTCATTTTCTACTAAAACAGCACATGAAAAGCTGTTTTCGTTTTAATATTACGCAAAAACATGTTTTGTTTAGCTACGAAAACTTGTTATTGCGCGTAGGATTATATGTTGCGTAAAAAGTATCAGCGGGCCGCTAAAGTTGGAGGACAGACGACAAGGTTCGCGCTCACATTGAAACAGTTTGTCGTCTGTTCTTGCTTTCCTTCGCTTGGTCATGCATTGTAGTTAAGTAAAGATGTAATGTGCATGCATGGAAACATTTAAGGAAGATTTTACTTTGAGGACGCGTTATTTGTGTAGCCATATCCATGTTTTAGACGAAGCGTCATACAACACCAGCCAACGCGAGCCTCGCAGGCACATATACCGTCACTCCCCTGACGGCACGGTGCCCCCTTCAGAAACTCCCATAGACGGTGGCGCCAGATTGCCATATAGGTGTTATAGTGAGAAACTCTATGCGTGTAACATGCCACACCGTCTTCTTTAACTTCTTTCTTCGTTTTTTTTCCCTCTTTATACACCACAGTCCCCCCACACAAACGCAACGGCAAAGAGCTGCACCGCAGGCTGGCCGATACCCTCAAAGGTGGGTATTTGCCGACAATTGCTGCATACCATAGGAGGCTGGCCGAGGCAGTGAGGGGTCTGCGGGCTGTCACAACACAGGCATGTATAATTTTCAGTTGCGAAGCATTCTGCAACTACACTGTGTGCTTGGTTTCTGAAACCACGGACAAGGACTTGATGCACCTTATGGGATTGGTGGGCACTTCTTTAAATGGGCATTTCTGCCTGCTTTGCTACTTACCGCTTAACTTAGCGGCGTGTTCACGCCTGCTGTTTACTAGACCAAGCGGAATGCCACAAGGTGTAATGCGGAGAATATTCAGAATCTAGAAGCACATGGCTTTGGGCAACCTGGCGTAGGGGGGAATAATTGCAAGCCTTTCTTGTGGTTGCAAATGAACGTGAACATTTTTAGCTTCCACAATAGAAAAAGACGGGAGAAAGCAGGCTGGGGAACATGCAATTGGCGACTGTGTAGAGGAGAGATTGTTGGGATTTTGAAAAAGTAGTAGACTGAATAATGAATACTTTCTTCTGGAGTTGCAATAATAGGAGGCGGGCCTGGAGAAGCACCAGGAGGAAAACAAACAAAGGAAGTAACTTGCGTTACATACGCTTATGTCAGCATATTACAAGATGTGGAAGTGTTACGGAGGGTAAATAGCAGTGCTCATAGGTCTAAAATTCCTTTGAATTTTGAAGTGGGGATGAGGAACATTCTGATAGGGAAAATAAACCAACGTATATGCAGTCAGGGCGAGAACAGAGTAATTCATGGACTTCCTACAGCAACGAGAAGATCCCTAGCTGAGGGAGCAGGAGGCCGAATCAATCCGGCACCGTTACCTGTGGGTTAACTAACAGTGACAAAGGTCAGGTTCACGCAGGACGAGCTTCGCCTACCCACTTTTTTCTGGTAGAAGATGGGTTGGTTTTTTTTTTTTTGCCTGCTGCTCTTGCGCATCCCGTGCTATCACTGTTCGCGGACTGCCATCGAACAAAATCAGGTAAAACTCGTATGAGCAAATAACTCGGTGCATCCTGCATAGTCACCCCTGCTTTCGATATCATCTTCGCTAGAAGATACATATTGCAACTGTCTCTGGAATTGGAATATGCAAATCTGGCCACAATCGCTGAAGATGTCAAGAGGGTAGCGGGTTATGGATTCCGTTGACGCACTCTTAGGTTGAGAGTCGACGAATATGCTGCGTCATCCACCCGAGCATCTATAAAAACATTTCAATTGTGGTGCGTAGGACACGTAGTGAACTTCGTGTTCGGAAAGTAACACACCGAAGCGCGCCTCTAAAGCTCTTCTAAAGAAATTCATGCCGATCACCTTCTTGTTGTCCGTTCATGTAAGCGAAGCATTCCTAATCATGGAGAATGGTGCATGGAAATACAACGCATGGTATTACAAATGTGCAGGTCTCTTTATTTAAAGGTTTAGACCTGTGCATGGTTTCGAATCCTTGCTTGCTTAAAGAGAGTTTGCGGTGATGTCAGTTTCATCAGCTGCTGCGCGTGTCATGTGTTTGCACATGTGAAAACACACTGGCCCTTTTTTAGGTGAAATCGTGCCTTTCGATGCTTTTTCTTCGGCTTTTATTTCAAGCGTACGCAACATGGCACTTGATATTGTCATCGTCATGCAGTAGCGGTCGTTCTAATGTCGTAATTTCAGCTCGGCCATTTTACTGCCTTCAGGTCATCGTCGTTATATAGTCATTGTCACATACGCTGGTCGTCATCCCAATTTCCTCGTATCGCCTTCTTCCAATTCTCGTTGTTTTACCATAGTGTTAAGATCGTCATTTACCGTCATCAATATTCAATTACCGTCGTGCTGTTGTCGTCGCTCCATGTCACGCCACCGTCGTCATAATGTCGTCGTCACGCCATCATCGTCACGCTGTTGTTGGTAGCTACCGACGCTATTTCAGAATCGCCATCTCATTGTGTGTGTTCCGTTGTCCTCATACCGCCTTCGGCTGCGTCAGTGTATGCTTAGAAAGCAAGCGAGCACTCGAGCATCGCAGTGGGGCGTAGTACAATTAAATCATGCCATTGTAATACTTGCTTTACTATGGCCTGTCATCGACGAAGCAGGACCTCCAGACTTCCAACCGAGTCGGCTAGCTGGGGAGTGGCAGTGTAGACGCCTAGCCTGCATCACAGCTCACGCTTAAGCATTCACGTTAGGCTGTCGTAACCGCTTTGTTTGTCTTTTCTTTTTAGGTGAAAAGCTGGCGGCAGAATATAAAGGGTGTTATTTTTTTAGACAATGCAGCTCTTCTATAAAAACGGTATAAGCGCACAGAACGGTACCCTTTTGCAGAGGAATTCGTAGGCAATGTGGACATGCTTTCCCGCCAATTGCATCAGCTTCAGGGGGTCTAATTTAAAAAGTGTTAAATAACGCGTTCAACAGCTTTTTATTCGTGCCTTAGGTGCATAATTAAATGGTGAATTTGAAGGCCGTCCTATCTTATTAAACCCTCAGTTTTTAAATATCTTTAGTGTCTCACCTAATTCGTGATATTCATCATGGAACTGCAATGGTAAATCCAGGCAATATGGAAACCTCGCTCCGCGAGGGCGCAGAAAAGGCGGCGCCGCTATCATATCCGTTTTTTTTTCTTTTTTTGTGTGTGCAAACTGAAATAAAAAAAGAAGTTGACAAGGGTGCCTCGATGTAGCGCCCCGCCGTACAGGGTGGAGACACTGCCTTCGTGACCGCCATGTTGAGGCGAGCGCAGATACGGCGGGCAATGGAGCGTCGGCCGATGTTCTAGCTTAACATGCGCTTGCGCCAGAAAATTCGGGTGTATAAAGGTCTTGAATATTTACTCGCAATCCTAAAGCTTCTTGCACACAGAAATAGAATAGCGCATACTTGCAGGCACAGATCTCAGAGGAAATGACTACTGTGCAGCTAGGTCCGTGTTGGCAAACTGGGATGCTCAAACCGATGAATTACTTGACTAGATTAGCTGCTTTATAAAGGAACGCCTTTCGGTGCTATCGGGCATGAAAGTTTATAAGGTGCATAATATGTAGCAGGCTTCAATCGTGTCTCTTGCTACAAATCAGGAACCAGTTAACTTTGAGTTATCCGCGTATGTCGGAAACTATTTGTCTTGCTGTGAATTATCTGCCTTGTTCGCGAACGTGGTACCGAAAGGTTCCTAAAAGAAATAGTTTATTGTTCCGACTTGCGCCTACTAAGAACTGCACAAATACGCGGCGGCGACAGCAGGAAACGTGCTCGGCTGTCATCGATGAACAGGATGCCCACCACTCTCGGCCTAGATCAATTTAAAGCAGGTAAGGAAACCTCAAGATACGATGCTAAATAAAGACAACGAAAAAATTATGGAACCCGACATAGCCGCGCGTGGCTCGGATCAATCCAGTTAAATTTGGTCGGATCTCGCGACACAGCAAAACTGATAATGCGGCGTGCCGGTCGCTTTAAGCATGATTAAACAAACAAAAGCAAGCTTCGCGGTATTATTCTAACCACACAATGCTGGTACCTAAAAGCGGACAGGTGCAATACTGTTATTAGAAGCAGCATAGGTGTTATGGTTTACCTCGCATATCTTCGAGTCTTTCTAGTCTTTAAGCCTCACTTTCGCCTCCCGTACGTTTATCCGTTCCTTATCCCGTAGAAAACGAAAACAGCTCACCCTGGCATGTTGGTTTTTGCGACTGAACACAGCTCAATCGCGCAGCACCTGGCGCACAACACAGCAGCTCCGCAAACTTCCGAACAATGCTGCTTTACCAACGCTGGAAGGAACGGGCGCCGCAAGCGACTCGCCCTAATAGGGCGACTGCGGAGCAAAATGGCGGCGCGGGCGAAAAGGTGTCACCATCCTGTACGACCGCGCGCTATATCGAGGCACCCTAAACTTCACCTAAACGCCCCGTGACGAGAGCGTAGGAAGCTGGATACCGATCCTCTCGGCCAGTTGCGGCCGCTGCTTTCAAGGCACGTTTTGCCTGGCAAGCCTGTGCTCCTGTGTGTGCGGGTCCGACTGTCAGCATGGGGCACTGCCGTCTGACGCGCAAGTGGGTGCGCTGTCTCGAGATGTCCTCAATTGACCTATGTAATTTAATGCTGAATATATCGAATTAGGTGCGATTTTCAAGATTTTGTAAATTGAGTGACCATCAAAATGCGATTGCCTCCAAACGTGCCATTCATACAACTCTCCCGAGGTAATAAAAACAGTTAGCGAATATTGTTTGTTAGTACTTTGAGGCTCACGTTATTTGCACCAACGTATGTGCGCTTCGCCAGAAAGCTCGTGTGCAAAAACATCACGTTCAATGCGCTGATTACATTTTTATAAAAAATATATGTATCGTTTAAAAGAAAAACACCCTGCATAACAAGTACCGTCGGTCCTTCTAATTCATGTCAACATTTATTTTCCCACCAATTATGTTTTTAGAGACAATCTGCAAATACCATTCGCCGACCGAGATATTTGTTTATCAATGTATTTATCGCTAAGTATAGGCATAATATGAGGGTTTGCGCCAAGGTGACTTCCATATTTGCTAAATCATTTCAAGTCGTAGACAACCTAAGAGCAAGGATAAGCACGTACTCCATGGCGAACCGAATGCCCAACCTACCCACGAACGACTACAACATCATCGTGCGGCCCCGGGACGGCATCAACGTGTCGAAATACCAGAAGGACCGCGTCCATTGCTGCATAAGCAACGCAGCAGGCGTAGGACGCGAGGCAGCTGAGGAGGACACCGTTTGTCGCAACGAACGCGAAAACGTGATAGTGGTGAGCACTCCGTCAGAAAATTGCGCTAGACGATACGGTAGCATTTCCAAGCTGCGCATTGGCGACCGCGAGTTCGAAGCAAGCGCCTACAGAGCGGCTCCGGAGAACACATCCAAAGGTATCATCAGGGGCATACCGCTAGACGAAAAGCCGGCGGACGTGGTGAGAAGTCTCGTGAACCAGCGAAACCCGAACGTCCTGCATGCCAAGCGCATGGGGAACACGAGCAACGTGGTCATCCTCTTTGACGGCTACTACGTGCCCCGTTACGTGAACTACGGCGCGATGTTGATGAGGTTCTCTCTCTACAAGAAACAAATCGACATGTGCTACGAGTGCGGTCGTCTGGGACACAGGACCGACGTGTGCCCCAACCTGAACGACAAAAAGTGCCGCGGGTGCGGATGCAGCAACCCACCCGACGACCATTGGTTCGAGCCGGTGTGCCAACTGTGTGGGAAGGGTCACCTTACCGGGGACCGCAAGTGCAAAGCTAAGTACAAGACACCGTACCTAGTCAAGCGCCGACAATGGGAACGCAGAATGCGCGAGGAGGCTGCGGCCGCTTACGGCAGCAGCAGCACCTACGACTGCGGAGAGGAGAGCTACCGATAACGTCCCACACAGAGACGAGCTAGCGCCGACAGCCGCTCGACCTCGAGGGAGAGCCGTGCACGTAGCCGCACTCGCTCCCGCACTCGTTCTCGAGCCCGCTCTCGCACCGGCTCCCGCCCCCGCTCGGTGAGGCCTCGCAGCAAGTCGACGGCCCGTGCCAGCCATGCAGCTGCAGCGGAAGGAGGACGAGGATCCAACCCCCCACAGGTGAGCTGGGCGGCGGTCGCCTCCGGAGGCGCACCTCGTGCGCCGCTATCGCGAACCGAGACTGCCAATAATAGAAACTCCGGAGCAACTAGAAGCAGCAGTAGCGCTCAGAGTAGCAACTGCGGAACAGAGAGCGTGTTACAGAAGCGACAGGATCAGTTAGAATCCGTCATCAAAACACTACAGTAGGAAAATGCTAGGCTAAAGAACGAAATTACCACGTTAAAAGGGGCCCGAGCAACCCCTTCTCCTCCTCCTCTGACCAAACCAGACGCCGCAGATGCGGCTGCTCGAACGGTCGAGAGCGCGGAGGAAGTCATGGAGGCGCAGGACGCACAACCCGCTCCTACTAAACGCAAGGCGCAAGACCCGCAACAGACCGAGACCAAATTGCAAACGCGCGAGCAGAAACTCCGCTAGCGAGTCGACAGACTCGAAGACAAGGTAGACGCGATGATGACGCCACAAGCGCATCAAACAACGGAACTGAACCGCGCAATAGCTCAGCAAACCGCACAAACCGAACAGCTGAGCAGTGCAATAGGGAGTGCAACCTTCCGGGCTTCGTCGCCTACCACAGTGCCGTCACGTGCGAACTTCAGTCTTGTGCCGACGTTCCGTGCCGCGGTCCACTCCACCCACCCGGCCGCTCTCGAGCGTCTGTTTATGTGCGTGCGCGCCTTGGTCAAGCCGCCGTCTCTGTGTCCGACATCGTTCCCACCTCCGTGGAGTGCGTGGCTGTGACTGTGCGCGTTGGGGGGGTCGACACTTGTGTCGCCAGCGTGTACGTCCAGCCCGTGCAGCGATGGGATACCTCTTTCGTGGAGAGCCTCACCGCGCGCATCGACGGTGACTGTGTTGTGTGCGGCGACTTTAACTCTCACCACACGGCATGGGGCAGCAGCCGCTGTGAGCCTAACGGCAGGAACCTGCTGAACTCTATCACCTCCTCTGGTCTGCTGATCATCAACACCGGCAGTCCCACTTTCGTGCGTCGGAATGTGCGCGGGAGTGTGATAGACTTATCGCTGGTGAGCGAACGGTGCCATTACGAGTGGGTACGCAGCCCTGACACGCAAGGATCGGATCATTATCCGATTTCGCTTGACCCTCTCGGCCTCTGCCGCGACCGGATCCGAACCTACCGCATCACGGACTGGTCTCTCTTCAGGACGCTGTGTGCCACGCCTCCTCCTGTCAACACTGACTTCCTTTCGCACATCTCAAGCTGCGTTGCCGCTGCGACCAGGTCATGTACGGTGCCCGCTGGAACGCCGGCGCCCGACATGAAACTTTTGAACTTACGCGCAGTACGACGACGCGCCGAACGCCGCGCCATCAAAAGCGACAAGGTGGAGCACTGGACTCTTTACAACCGCCTTGACGCCGCGTGCCGTCGTCATGCCAGGCAGCGCCGCAATCAGAGCTGGCAAAGTCTCTGCCTCTCCTTGGAGGGCACTCGCGATAAAGCCCGCCCCTGGCGCATCCTCGCCGCCCTGCTCAGTCCCAAGATCCCCCGCCGCCCTGCACTCTCCATCGCAGTGGCTCAGGGCTTGAGTGCCGAGCAGTTGGCCGAACTGTTCGCGGATACGTTCGCCCCGCCGTCTGTGTGCCCTGTCACAGCCGCCGTCGAACTTCCGCCGCACAACATGGTTGAACGCCTCGCTCCTTTGCGCTATTTCCCAACGAGCGCAA
Organism: Dermacentor variabilis; assembly: GCF_050947875.1. Classification (NCBI taxonomy): domain Eukaryota; kingdom Metazoa; phylum Arthropoda; class Arachnida; order Ixodida; family Ixodidae; genus Dermacentor; species Dermacentor variabilis. Next base: position 67,310,456 of record NC_134573.1, read on the forward strand.
TTATGGAGCATGTAGAAGTGTTGTGTTCTGCTGAGTTCACGATCAGCGAGTTGCGCATCGTCTTGAACAAGCACAAACGCCGCTCCGCTCCCGGTTCCGACGGCGTTACTCATCAAGTGCTTAGGAACATCGACGCAGCTCAACTTCCCTCACTTCTCGAGGTTTTCAACTCCGTCTGGCGCAGCGGCATCATCCCCGCCAACTGGAAAGAGGCGATCGTCGTTCCCATTCTGAAGCGCGGCAAACCAGCCTCGAACATCAGCTCCTATCGCCCATGTTTGGATCGCACCGCTGGTACGATCTGTTGGGAACTCGGCGCTGACGCCCGTGGTTGTACCTGGGTCGCAAGCCCCGAGGGTAGCGTTGGCCTGGCGGCCTGGGGTACAACTGGAAGCATCCGAAGGTCCCGGCAAAGCATGAGTCGACTGGTAACAACAAAACAACTTGTTTATTTTAACATCGCAAAGAGTTGGCGGTCAGGTTGACCGAAGAAGAGAGACGGGAGAGCACTTTACTCAACAGAAGAAATCGGAGCCCTCCTTTTGGCGTCCGGGGGCAGCTGTTTTTATACTCTCGCAGTTGAGGGCAAGAAGGAACCCCTCAATAGACGAGCACGTGAATGTACAATGGGCTAATGGTGACGCACACTGTCGTAGCGCTGCCGGTCGGGCACAATGACTGTAATGAGAGGGTGATCCCTGCTTTCGCATCGCCTGGTTCGGGCACAATGACTGGAAGGAGAGGGTGCCCCTGCTGTCGCATCGCCTGGTTCAGGCACAATGACTGGAAGGAGAGGGTGATCCTTTGCGGTCGCATCGCCGCAGTCGCGCCTGGAAACACCTGGCGGGGAGCGTTGCGGCGACGACGATCGGGCCAAAATGTCTGCCGCCCCGCCGCAGTCGCGCCGGCAAAACCACGTGTCGCAGGCGAAACGCAACAGACCGCCCCGCCGGGGAAAGGAGATCCCGATGGACAGGGGACTGCATCCGCTGTCCGGAGGGATGTCGCTCGATGATGCTCATAACCGAAGTCGGGCGTCCCTCGACGTTTCTTGAGCGCAGCGCACAGAGAAGGCCTCGTTCTCTCGTTCAGGTTCGCACGGGACACTGCAAAGTGACTTCGGGAGAGTTCACATTTTTGTTCTCGTTCCCGGCAAGCGTTAGAACTACGCTGAAACTCAACCGCTCAGTCAGCAAGCACGGCACAACCCTCACTAAGCCCTGCCAGGCTCTTTCCCCTTTTTATACCACTGCCTAGTTCCTTACAGTAGTCTAGCATCACTCAGAACGCGTCCACAAATTGGAAAATTGCACTAGAAAGCATATCATCACTTTGAAACACTAAACAAAAGCAATATGTTAAAAAAAAATCCTGCCTCAGGAAGAAAAACATCAGTAACCAACAATTTTGAGGCTGATTCCTACGTTAGGGGCTTCGACTTAAGCCATCGGCGTTACCGTTGAGACTCCCCTTTTTGTAACGCACCTCAAAGGAATATTGTTGTAAAGCGAGGCTCCAGCGCAGGAGGCGGCCATTTTTGGGAGAGATGGTCTGCAGCCATTGGAGAGGGCAGTGATCCGTCTCAATGATAAACCTCGAGCCGGCTAGATAGCATGACAATTTCTGAACGGCCCACACGAGACACGCACACTCTTTCTCGGTGGCGCTATACGCCTGCTCACGACTGGTCAGCTTACGACTAGCATACAGGACGGGGTGTTCTACTTCTCCATTTTCCCGTTGGCATAGTACAACGCCCATGCCTCGCTCACTAGCATCGTACTGAACAATGAACCCTGTTGTATAGTCTGGCGATCGTAGCACAGGCTGGCTTGTTAGGGCACTCTTTAGGGCGCTAAAAGCTCTTTCCTTTGTCTCGTCCCAGACGTCTGTTTGAGGCTCTGTCTTTCTTAGAGCATCCGTCAGGGGAGCCGCGATATCAGAGTACCTAGGGATGTACCTCTGATAGTAGCCGGCGACACCCAAGAACGACCGAATATCGGTCTTGGTGCGCGGTTGCGGAAAGTCTCGCACAGCGGCCACTTTTATTTCAGAGGGGCGGCGACGACCCTGACCAATCACGTGACCGAGGTAGACAACCTCGGCCTGTGCTAACTGGCACTTAGGAGCCTTGACTGTCAAGCCCGCTTCGCGCAGGTGGGTTAGCACTGCCCGCAAGTGTGTCATATGCTCAGACCAGGATGCGGAGAATATCGCTACGTCGTCTAGATACGGTAAAGCGAATTCTTGCTGTCCCCGCAACACTTTATCCACGAGGCTTGAAAAACAGTATGGCGCGTTCTTCAAACCAAAACTCAACACTTTAGGACGGAATGTTCCCATTGGTGAAATGAACGCCGCATACCTACTAGCCTCTTCTGTAAGTGGAACCTGCCAATAACCCCTGACAAGATCTAGGGTGGAAATAAACTGAGCGCTACTAACTTTCTCAAGGCGCTCCTCGATGTTAGGGATCGGATAAATTTGATCCTTAGTGATGGAATTAAGCCCGCGGTAGTCGACGCAAGGACGAGGTTCCTTGCCCGGTACCTCAACTAAAATCAAAGGGGAGGTATAATCACTCTCACCTGCCTCAATAACACCGAGCTGTAGCATTTTCTTTACCTCAGCCTCCATAATATCGTTCTGGCGGGGTGACACCCGGTACGCCTTGGATCGTACTGGCTCTGGGGAGGTAAGTTCTATGTCATGAGTAAGGACAGAAGTCCTACCAGGCCTCTCAGAGAACAGACCTTGAAACTCTTGTAAAAGCTGGTGTAGTTCGGTTTTCTGCTCAGGCGACAGCGATGCTTTACTGATTAAGTCACTAATGACTTGATCGGTGTCTTCCCTGTTCGTCACTGAGCCTAGTCCCGGAAGCTCGACCGGAAGCTCTTCAGGAACGTTTACCATCATGCACACCACTGCTTCCCTTTGTCTATAAGGTTTGAGCAGATTACAGTGGTAAACTTGCTGTGCTTTCCGCTTTCCTGGCAGACTCACCACGTAGTTAACGTCCGACAGTTTCTGAACAATTCGTGCTGGGCCCTCCCACTGCACGTCTAGTTTGTTGTTTAGCGATGTGCGCAATATCATGACCTCATCGCCCACCTCAAAACGACGGGCCCTGGCTGTACGATCATAATAAACCTTGGCCCTCTGCTGGGCCTTTGCCATTGCTTCACCTGACAACTCCTGTGCCCTTCTTAAGCGTTCGAGGAGCTTAAGTACGTACTCCACCACGACTGGGTCGTCGCCCCTGCCTTCCCATGATTCTCGAAGCATGCGAAGCGGAGACCGAAGCGAGCGACCGTACACCAGTTCAGCTGGCGAAAACCCCGTAGCTGCATGCGGCGCGGTCCTTAAAGCAAGCATCACCCCAGGCAGACACAGCTCCCAGTCAGTTCGATGTTCAAAACACAACGCTCTCAACACGCGCTTCATGACGGAGTGGAGCTTCTCAACGGAATTCGACTGTGGGTGGTACACTGAGCTGTGTAGCAGCTTTACCCCACACCTTTCGAGAAAAGTTGTCGTCAAAGCGCTAGTAAACACTGTGCCCTGATCTGATTGGATTTCCGCAGGAAAACCAACTCGCGCAAATATGGACAGTAGTGCATTGACTATCTCAACTGAGCTGAGTTCTTTAAGCGGCACTGCTTCAGGGAACTTTGTCGCTGGGCAGATCACAGTCAAAATGTGTCTGTACCCCGTGGCTGTTACCGGCAGAGGTCCCACTGTATCAATAACGAGCCGTCTAAAAGGCTCCGTTATGATAGGTACCAATTTCAACGGCGCCCTTGATTTGTCCCCTGGTTTGCCCACCCGCTGACAAGTGTCACATGTCCTCACGAAATGGTCTGCGTCCCGAAAACACCCTGGCCAATAGTACTCTTGCAAGAGACGGTCCTTAGTTTTCTTAACTCCTAGGTGTCCGGACCACGAACCCCCGTGTGACAAGCGCAACAGATCCTGACGATAGCATTGAGGCACGACCAGCTGATCGAACTCCACTCCTCTGCGGTCTAGATACTTCCGGTACAGGACTCCACCTCTTTCCACAAAACGCGCAGTTTTCCTGGCGATACCTTCTTTGACATTGCAGCGCACGTTTTCCAGGCTGCCATCCTTTTTTTGCTCGGCTATCAAAGCCGACCGGCTGACTTTTAGCAACCTATCAAGTCCGTCTGACGTAGGCGCGATGAGCAAATCAGTAGATAGCTCTTCTAACTTTCCCGCATCGGGATTTTCCTCTCCGGTATCTGGTGCCTTTAACGTTACAGACTCAAGTTTATTCAGTTCGGGCGTGCTCTGAATATCAGCTTGCTGCGCCTCTGACCCTTTTTCGTTGTTTGATAACGTCGGCCCCGCAACTACCGCCTTTGCAGCGAGCTCCCGAACCTTCGATCTGGTTAAGGCCTGAACGCTAGCCTCACCAAACAAAAGCCCCTTCTCGCGCAGGAGGAGATCGGACCTGTTCGAAAATAGGTACGGGTACTGGGGGGGCAGCATAGATGACACTGCGGCCTCCGTCTCAAGCGCTCCGAAAGGTCCTTCGATAACCACCTTTGCTACCGGCAGACACACGCTATGAGCTTCCACGGCTTGCTTGATCCATGCGCACTCGCCCGTGAACATATGGGGTTCTACGTAAGACGGGTGAACTACATCCATCGTAGCTGCGGAATCGCGAAGCACTCGGCACTCTTTCCCGTTCACGAGGAGGTCTCGCATGTAAGGCTCGAGAAGCTTCATGTTCTCGTCAGTGCTGCCTATTGAAAAAAACACAACTTTTGGTGTTGTTTCCGGACACTGCGCCGAAAAGTGACCCGGCTTCTGGCACGTATAACAAACGCGCGCTTGCCTCATCTCGAACCGCTTTCTGCGTTCGGCTTCGGCTGCCGCCGTCTCTTTATGTTTGGTCGGACTGCTTTCACTCGCATCCTCACTACGCGTGTCCCCCTTTAATCTCATGGGCGTGAATTTCGGCCTCTCAAACTTCGAGCCAAATTCACCCTTTTGACCGTCCTTAGCTCCGCGAGCCCGACGCGTCACAAACTCTTCGGCTAGCTCAGCGGCTTTAGCCACCGTACAAACGTCTGGCCTATCCAAGACCCAGTATCGCACGTTCTCCGGTAACCGACTATAAAACTGTTCTAGCCCGAAGCACTGCAGAACTTTATCGTGGTCACCAAACGCTTTCTCTTCTTTGAGCCACTCCTGCATGTTCGACATAAGCCTATACGCAAACTCTGTATATGACTCACTTCTGCCTTTCTCATTTTCCCGAAACTTCCGACGGAACGCCTCCGCAGACAGCCGGTACTTTTTTAGAAGACTCGATTTCACTGTGTCGAAGTCCTCTGCCTCCTCTCTATCCAAGCGAGCGACTACGTCGGCCGCCTCGCCGGGTAACAAAGTGAGCAAGCGCTGTGGCCACGTTTCCCGAGAGAACCCCTGCTTCTCGCACGTTCGCTCAAAGTTAACCAGGAACAAACCAATGTCCTCTCCAAGCTTAAACGGCCGCATCAGGTCAGTCATTTTGAACAATACGCGTTCTCCTGCACCGTGTGCCTGACTTCCATTACGAGCGCGTTCCATCTCTACCTCAAGACGCTTCATTTCCAAAGCGTGTTGACGGTCACGCTCTTGTTTTTCTTTTTGTTCTTTAAGTTCGCGCTCTTCTTTTTCTTTTTGCTCTTTAAGTTCGCGCTCCTGTCTTTTTGCAGTCTCCCTCTCTTCAATGGTCTCAAGGCATTCCGACAGCTCGTCATCCTCAGCCTCTAACTCAAGAATAGCCTTTATCAGTTCTGGTTTTCTGAGTTTGTCCGAGACATCCAGACCCAACTCTCTTGCAAGCTCCAACAATTTCGGTTTGCGCAACGACTTCAAATCCATGGCTGCTCTGAATGCTGCTTCCTCTACTGCTTACTATTGTCTTGCCGCAAACTAACCCGGCAGCAACGACAACCACAATTACCAGCTCTGTTTCTGACACTAACAAAAGCCTGGCAAAGCTCAGAAGAAGAAAGTCCCGCACTCACCAAACCTCGCAGCCAAGAGTCCAGCGCAGTCGTTCCGCTGCAGGCAACCAGTCATCACACAGGGCTCGTTGCACTGCTCCCGGATCGTCGATGAGCTGCTCAGCATACAGTCAACTGCATCTCTTCGCTGCTGGCCTCCGTTGTCGCGATCTCACCGCTGGCAGACAGTTGTTTGAAGTCGGAGGCGATCTCACCGCTGCCAACCAGATGGTTGGATCCCTCCGATGGCATCGGTTGTTGGGAACTCGGCGCTGACGCCCGTGGTTGTACCTGGGTCGCAAGCCCCAAGGGTAGCGTTGGCCTGGCGGCCTGGGGTACAACTGGAAGCATCCGAAGGTCCCGGCAAAGCATGAGTCGACTGGTAACAACAAAACAACTTGTTTATTTTAACATCGCAAAGAGTTGGCGGTCAGGTTGACCGAAGAAGAGAGACGGGAGAGCACTTTACTCAACAGAAGAAATCGGAGCCCTCCTTTTGGCGTCCGGGGGCAGCTGTTTTTATACTCTCGCAGTTGAGGGCAAGAAGGAACCCCTCAATAGACGAGCACGTGAATGTACAATGGGCTAATGGTGACGCACACTGTCGTAGCGCTGCCGGTCGGGCACAATGACTGTAATGAGAGGGTGATCCCTGCTTTCGCATCGCCTGGTTCGGGCACAATGACTGGAAGGAGAGGGTGCCCCTGCTGTCGCATCGCCGCAGTCGCGCCTGGAAACACCTGGCGGGGAGCGTTGCGGCGACGACGATCGGGCCAAAATGTCTGCCGCCCCGCCGCAGTCGCGCTGGCAAAACCACGTGTCGCAGGCGAAACGCAACACCCAGTATCGCTGACCTCGGTACCCGGCAAAACGATGGAGTCGATGGCTTTGAACCGACTCGAATGGATCGCCTCCGCCCTCGACGCTCTTGCCCCGGAACAAAGTGGCTTCCGCCGACTCCGCTCGACAGCTGATTCCATCGCGGACGTTGTCGCCACTCTCGAGCACGCTGCAAGCCGCCACGAAGCCGCATACCTGGTGCTGCTCGATGTTGAACGCGCGTTTGACGGCCTCCCGCACGGCACCATCATCCAAGCGCTTCACGAGCTGCGCATCACCGGCCGCCTACTGGACTATGTGTCGGCCTTTCTTAGCGACCGAACACTCAGAGTGCGTGTTGGCGACGCGCTCAGCACCCCCCGTAGCGTGACCGCTGGTGTTCCTCAGGGCAGTGTTCTTAGCCCCTTTCTATTCAACTTGGCGCTTGCAAGGCTCCCCGATTTCATCCCGAAGCTAACAGCCTTCGAAGTCCGTGTGGCGATTTACGCCGACGACATCGCTCTTTTCGCTTCCGGGCCCACGGACTATGGCTACCAAGTGCGGCCATCACTGCAGTCTGCTATCAACGCCGTAGACGAATACCTCACCAGCGTGGGGCTTCAGCTCTCGGCGTCAAAAACCGAGGCGCTAATGATTCACCCCCGTGCTAGCCGTGCTCGCTCCGAAGTGCCCACTCTCTCGCTGCGCGGAAGCCCCCTCCCGTGGCGGAAAGACGTTCGCTACCTGGGCCTTCACATCGACTGCCGCCTGAACTTTAATGCGGCAACCAGACAGCTCTGCAGGGATGCCAGGAAAGTCGCAGGCGCCGCACGCTCCCTGCTCGCCCGTGGCCGTGGCTGCACACCGCACCTTGCGCTCCGAGTTTATAACTCGATTGCAACTTCGCGAGCGCTCTACGCGCTGCCTCTTACCAACGCCAGTGCAGCCAACTGGAGGGCCGTCGACGTCGAACACCGCACTGCAGTTCGCCAGATGTACGCGCTTCCCCGCTTCTCGCAAGAGGGGGCAACTCTCGCCGAAGCGGGAAACTGGCCGCCCTCACTTCGTGCGAGGAAACAGGCGCTTCACCACATCGAGCGTGTGCAACGGTCGCCACAGGGCCAGCGTCTCGTGTGCCGCCTCCACAACCTCGAGGGCTCGGGCATGGGTCAGCATGCCACCGACTTCAGCACCCGCATCGCGTCTCTGCCGCAACTCCTTCCCTTGCCGCCATCGCCGCACGCTTCCCCGCTGCTTGACGTTAACATCAGCGTCCCGGGCGTCACGAGCAAGCGCCGAACAGCACTTTGTGCCATGCAGCAGGAGACGGCTGCATTGATTCACGAACACCTACGCGACCGCCTCCTCGTCTACACTGACGGCTCCGTTTCCAGCGATGGTTCCGCTGCTGCCGCGTGCACGACACCGGACATTTCTGCGTCCCGGCAGTGCCGTCTCCGTTTCCCTGCCTCATCGACAGTCGCCGAGCTCGCGGCCATCGACCTCGCGGCTGACCTTCTTCACGAGTGCGGTGCTTCGTCTGCTGCGATCCTGACAGACTCGTGCGCGGCTCTGTCTATGCTGCAGAAAGACTACGCCGGTCTCCCACTTGTGCAGCGCGTGGGATCGAAACTGCGCCACGTCGTAGATCAGGGCTGCGACTTGGTTTTGCAGTGGGTCCCCGCGCACATTGGCCTCCCCGGAAACGAAGCAGCCGACACCCTTGCGAAGCAAGCTCTCTCGGCTCGCTTCCCCCTCGCCACCTCTGTCACTCGCTTCGACATGGCGAAGACGGCTATTCTACGCAACCTCCGCGCTCATCATCCTGACTCACGTGTTGCTGCGGGGACTCCCCCTCGCCTCCTCCCCCGCGCCGGCCTCTCCCGCTGGGACCGCTCCTTTCTCCTGCGGTTGCGCGTCGGCTGCTACAGCACGGCCGCCCGATTGCACAGACTGCACGGAACTGGCAGCCCCGCATGTGTGGAATGCGGCGAAGAAGAGACTCTCGAGCACCTCCTGTTCCATTGCCCATCCTTTGATGTTGAGCGCACTGCGCTTTGTGCCTCGTATCGTCGCGTGGGTCTGCCTTGCGACACGGAGGGAGCCCTTCTGTTTCCCGCAGCGCACGCCTCAATCGTCAAAAGAGTGCTTGCTGCCCTCCTTGACTTTTGCTGCGAAACGCAGCTGAGAGCGCGGCTATAAGCCCCGCATCGCTCCTTCTTCAACCTTGTCCTTTTTTTTTTTGCCGCTTTCTTTCCTTCTCTTCCTGATCCTTTTCTCCCCACTCCCCTTACCCTGTGCAGTGCTGTTCAGGTGTCCTCCTTTGAGAGACAGTTACGGCACTGCACTTCTCTCTTCCTTTCTTCTAAAAATCACTACACACACACACGAGCAGTGCAATAGCACAACTCACTCAAATGGTCGCGACGCTCCAATCGCGCACAGACAATATTGAAATGCGGCTCCCGGGCGCAGCGGGTCGCCCGGTAGGGACGACTGGGAAACCGTACCTTAGGCCGATACCAGACGAAGAGGTGCAGGATTAGCCGGACGGCAAATAATAATGCGGGCAGTCTACATTGCTCGACACACCACACAAACACAACGCCCACGACAGCGTAACACACAGAACACGTTCACAATCTGGCAGTGGAACCTCAGGGGGTACAGGAGGAAACGGGGGCATCTTCAACAATTCCTACGCAACCGGGAACGGCCCGACGTAATACTATTACAAGAAACCAACGACGCGGTCGAGCTGGCCGGTTACAAAGTGATCGGCGAGGCCGTGACCGCGGGAGCACCGCCGGCCGCTGCAACGCTAGTGAGACGCAACCTGACCGTGGCGCAACGCGAACTCAAGAACGTTAGAATACCGCACGTACTGATTGAGCTTATTCCGACGAAAGGGCGTGGTCTGTTTCTATTGAACGTATACCGTAGACCTAAAGGCAAACACCGCTTTAGCACGTTACTGCGAAAGGCGAGCGAGGGAGCCGGCGACAGGTCCTTAATCATCGCGGGTAATTTCAACGCGCCTCACGCGGCATGGGGATACAAGTACGAAACGCTGAAGGGTAAGCACTTGTGGAAAGACGCGCAGAATGGGGGGCTGGAGCTCGTTACGGACCCTTCCACGCCCACACGCAAGGGCAACAGCGTATGTGCGGACACTTCGCCCGACCTTACGTTTACGAAGAAAGTCGCTGGCGCGCGGTGGCATAACACGCAGGAGGATTTGGGTAGCGATCATTCGGTGATCGAGATCCAGGTCGATGTGGACCGCACTACCATCACCACGGTCATCGGGACGGCACCAAGGGCAACCACTATTGGCTGGTAGAGTGGGACGCGTTTCGCAAAGCCCGGAAGGAGCATAATCGCGGTAGCGAGGCTATCGACGACATCGAGAGCTGGACCGCGACGCTCAGGAGGGACGTTGAAGCGGCAACGCGGGAAGTACCGCAGAAAGCACACCTAGAGGTGATTGATAGTAAACTCCTACACATGTGGGAAGCCAAGCGCAGCTTACAAGACAGGTGGAAGCGTCAACGACACAATCGAACGCTATGCAGACGCATAGCACGGCTAAACAGAGACATAGAAAACCACGCATTGCAGGTATGCAAAACGCAATGGAAGGAGACGTGCAACGGTATGGAGAATCAGCTAGGAATGGCCAAGACATGGCACCTCCTCCGGCATCTCTTGGATCCTGAGGAGACCAAATCAGCGCACGCGCATAAGATTAACAAGCTAGTACACGACTACGAAGGCACGTCCGCGGACTTTCTAGAAGCCGTGCGAACCCGTTACGTCAAAGCAACTGGCCCCGTCGCGCATGCGGCGTATGCGGGGGAGAGTAACGCGCAGCTAGATGAGGACTTTAGCGTAGCAGATGTGAGGGCGGTACTGCACAAGCTCAACAGAAAATCGGCGTCGGGCCCGGACGGCGTAACCAATAAAACGCTCCGCAACTTGGACGACGAGTCGATAGAACGGCTGACGGATTACATCAACGTGTGCTGGAATGCCGGCACGATACCGAGCTCGTGGAAAACGGCGCGCATAATTATGATACCCAAACCAGGCAAACGGGCACAGATCGACAATTTTCGACCAATATCCCTGACGTCCTGCGTCGGCAAGGTTATGGAACACGCGGTTCTCACTCGCCTTACCAACTACCTAGAGGACCGAGACATGCTACCGCACACGATGCTGGGGTTCCGTCGTGGCCTTTCTACGCAGGACGTCATGATTCAATTCAAACACCACATTGTAGACAATTCCACGCGATCCACAAAAGCAATACTCGGTCTGGACCTCAAAAAGGCGTTCGACAACGTAAAACACGCCGCGATACTTGAAAGCATACGAGCATGGGGACTGGGCGAGAGAACGTACGACTACGTACGGGACTTCCTTACGGGTCGCCATGCCCGCATAGTGATCGGCGGACTGTAATCGCAAGACATAGGCATAGGTTGCACGGGCACACCGCAGGGGTCTGTCATCTCGCCCATGCTCTTTAACGTCGTGCTTCTCGGATTACCCCAGAAACTGGCAAAGATAGAAGGCCTCCACCACAGCTTGCACGCTGATGACATTACGCTCTGGGTTGCTGACGGAAATGACGGCCACGTAGAGCAAACCTTACAGGCGCCTGTCGACGCGGTGCAGGCGTATCTGCGTGACACGGGCCTCGAATGCTCCGCGGCCAAATCGGAGCTCCTGCTTTACAGACCCACGCGCAGGGGTCGCAAACCCAAGAACGCCGATTCCGCAGCCGAGCGCACCGACAGAGAAATTAGAGTAGTCACATCTGACGGCACCGTCATTCCGCATGTTCGCAAAATTAGGGTACTGGGCTTGCACCTATCGGCCAACGGCCACAACGGCGAAACCGTACGCAGACTAGAGCGTGCGGTCAATGAAACGATCCGGTTACTGAGACGTATCACGAACAGACATAGTGGAATGAAAGAAAGCAATACGATCTGCCTGGTACAGGCGTTCTTAACCAGTCACATAAAGTACGTCGCCTCCTACCTCAAGTGGCAGGTGGCCGAACGAACTAAACTAGACCGCCTCATCCGCAAGGCGTACAAGCGTGCCATAGGATTGCCGATCAATACCAGTACGGATAAATTTCTCGAACTGGGTTTACACAATACCCTAGACGAGATAATAGAAGCGCACAACGTCGCGCAGTACGAGCGTTTGTCAAAAAGCAGAACCGGACGACACATCCTCGAGACGCTGGGCATCAGCTACTACACACAGCAGGGCGAAAAGGTTGCGATACCCATACCGATTCGCGAGCGCATCGCCGTTTCACCGTTGCCCAAGAACATGCACCCGACGCATCACGTTGGCCGGCGCAACAGGCGCGCGCGAGATCTACAAAAGAAATACGGTAGCAACAAATAAACTGTCTACGTAGATGCGGCCCGTTACGAGCGGCAACGTAGTTTCGCGGTCGCAATCACGGACCATAGCGGAACTTGCGTCGCGAGCGCGACGATACGCACGGAAGAGACGGAGGCGGCCGACGAAGCAGCGATAGCCGTCGCGGTAGCCACCACGGACGCCGAGGTGATCATAAGCGACTCGCAAGCAGCGATACGCAACTACGCTAGCGGCCGGATCTCCCGGGAAGCGGCCCGCATTCTCTAAATTCATCAGGGCAATATTTGCCGCAAAAACGAGTTTCCTCGTATGGACCCCCGCCCACACGGACCCTCCGCTCCCGGGAAACGAGACGGCCCACGCCACTGCTCGAGGACTTACATGCCGAGCCGCGGCGCCCGCCGGCAATCCCGACGTCTCGCCCACCGCGAGAGCGATGCGGGGGTGGACGTGGGGGGATCGCATGACCACTTTCAGAGACATCACGCAACACTACAGATTGAACAGATGTAAATACCCCCCACCGCACGCCAAACAAAACAAGAAACAGGCGGTTGCCAGGAGGCAATTGCAGACACACACATATCCTAACCCGCTGATCCTTCACCTCTTTACCGTCCGACGACTGTAAAGCATGCGGAGCCAGAGCGACGCTGCAGCACATGCTATGGGCATGCGCCGGTAGCCAGCAGCAGGAGTACCCGACGAACGGGATAGAAATGGCAGTCTCGAAACGAGGGGTGCGTTGGGAGGCGGCCCTGCTCAGCCACGACCTCGCCGATCAACTGTGGGCCGTCCGGCACGCCGGGGAAGCCGCCCGAGTCCAAGGACTCGAGGCCGTCACCTAGGCTGGGGTGCTTATGGCCCCACCCCGCCCAAATCGCCGGACATTTTTAATAAAGTTTTCACTACTAATACTGCTGCTACCTAAGACTTAACTGATATAATTACTTATATTTGCCCACATTTTTCTAGAAGTCAAATTTTGACCTGTGGTGCTAAAGATGCACGCGCTAATAATTTTTATTGCTGTTAAATTTTTTCTCTCGTGTCCTAAAGGTTCCCTTGGGCTGGAGAAACGGCGTTGACAGAAACGGTGACAGAAACGGAACGCAAAGGCTTATTCACACTACGCACAATTTCCTTTGCCAGCATGACTACAAGCGTCAAACGTTGTTTTTCAAGGAAAGGCTGCGGCAGGTGCTTTCGGACTGCTGCAGATGTCTACTAAGCATGTTTAGAATGTTCTTTTTCTAACGCCACAATCCGCTTTGTATTGGCTGGGGGTCGACACTTCAATCGGTGATCCATTTTATGGCGCCAAAGAAACTTGCAAGGCTTAGCCGTTTAGTAACATACAGTCCTGGACCCGAAGCTCTGCCTCCACATTACTTTGATTTATAATGGACTGGCCTTTAAAACTACTGCGGCGACAATCACTCAATTAACTTGCAAACAAGGGTGCAACGTCTCTATTGCAGTCCAACATTCTTCCAATCTCTACATTTACTTATATTCAATCGAAAGTTTCTGCATGTTTAAAATACCAATGCCTGTAAGGGTCCCGACTGCATCTCTTCTCTGCTTTTTTCACAGCAATACTCCGAACTTGTCTTGCTCATCTCGGCTATTGAAGAGGTAACGCTTCAAGCAGCTAACAACCGCAGTGCCTCCAGAAGTCAGGTGGCCTTTGCGGTTCTGACTATAGGATAATCTTGGCGGTCCATTACAATCCACAGTGTCGAGTCTCCAATTTTTCTTTTTTCACCAGCATGGACGTGCCTCATTCAATGGCGAATAGTTGTTCCGGAATGTTTTTATTCGGAATCTGTCAGCTCGGCCCTCAAACAGCAAGGCATTGTGCTTTGTGGTACCGTACATTTAGTCAAGCGAGACACACATTTCTTGCAGCCATCCATGTCCCTCTAAACTACGTCACCGACGAACCAGTAGTCGAATCGGTCACACTGCTAAGTCTCTTCAATTCCCCGTGGGCAGCTGCCTATATTCCATTCTCCTGGAAAGAAAGTATTTTCATGCCGGTACTTATACAAAGCAAGGACCCATCTTTAGCCAGCAGTTATATGCCCACAGCATTGCCAAGCTGAATTTGCAAGTTATACGAAAAAAATGGTAAACCGGCTTTCGATTTGTGTAATGGAAAGCAGCAAACTCAAAAACTCCCTCCAATGTAGTTTCAGGGAAGGTATGTCCACAATAGACTACCTTGTTCGCATCGAGGCATATAGCTTTTGTAGACAAGCACTTTTGCCTGTGAATATTCTTAGACCTAGGGAAAGCTTACGATACTACATGGCACTTCGGAATTCGCCAAGATATTTCGTCGATGGATGCCCGTGGCAACATGCTCAACACAATCGAATGATATCTCTCTAATTCCAAATACTGTATGAGAGTAAGAAGAGCTTTGTCTAGGCAATTAACCCAAGAGACGTAGCGCGGACCTTGGCGCGCCACGTCACCTGCCTTGGCCCTCGCCACGCCACGTCATTGATTTCTAAAGCAGTAGCACGTACGTTTTGTAGCTATCCTTGGTGCACCAAATATGGCGTTGCAATGTGGCCATGAAACGGAAAAGGCTTTAAGTGGGCCCAAATACTACTCTGGTCATCCTCCAGATTTCTTCTTCTGGTAACAGTTGGTTTGTCTGAGGAGGTGTTGTAAACCAGAGGAATCGTATCAAATCTCTGCCCTCATCATGCAGGCCGATTTGAAAGAAGGTCTTTTCTACATCTGCTCTCATAGCGACTTGGTATGCCGGAAACGAAAAAACTGCGTTGCTATGTCTGGGTTTAGGCTTGGGCCTGATTACAAATTTTCGTTTAATGACTTCGTTTCACGTTCATGAGGGAATGCTCCGAAATCAATGCGAATCTTTGTTGGAGTCTGGTTTTCCTTAATCACTGCTCGATGCAGCATGTAGTGCAGTCGAAATTCACTCGTTGTACGTGAGGGCGAGTCTTTACTGGTTATTCTTCCAGATATACACAAATAGTCTTGTAACTTTCTAAGAGGCAGTGGTCCTTGTTGAGCTGGAGCATCAAAACGCCAAGGAGTTTAGTAGCCACACAGAAATTGTCTGCCAAGTCCTTCGTCCATTGTCTTGCAAGGAAGTGAAACTTGATGGCAACCGTGCTTGTTAGTTATATTTTTCTCGAAATATTGTGCTCTCACCTCACTCTTTATCATGATTTCATCAGCTCAGACAACGACACTTTCCCGGTCCCAATATTAAACGATAACCTGCGAAACAGTATCCTCTTTCATGCAGGTTCAGAGCGCAATAGTGCAGGAACAGTGAAAAATGTTGCCTGGGCGAGGAAGTGGCCCTTGTGTAGTCCATCATAATTTAGTGTGCACAGCTTTTAGTTACTTCCATTTCTTCCACACGGTTTTCATGTCAGTAAGAGCCCGAATTCATAAGTTTTGATACAGAATTTCCGTTATTACCGTTTAACGACCTCGTTCATTCAAACCAGTTTCTTTCATCTTCATTAAACTTCCTCTGGAATGGTGATGTGCTCGCTACAGATAGCCTCCTATAGCCTATAGCTTCGATTTCAATAGGTTTATCCGTCTTTCTTCAGGAAGACGATCGTACGGACTCTTCTTATTGTTTTCCCAGTCTTTCGTTCTCTGAAAAATTTCACAGTGACCGTTTCCTCTTGCAGAAACGGACAGCCCAGTGTGCATGATGCCTCTACATAGTAATGAAGCTGCATTGACTTCTGCTGTCCAAAAGCATCCTGTAGTCAAGGACTGCAATAATATAACGGAGCTGCATGTGGAGACAGAAGGTTAACTGCTGTTACAGAGGCCTATTCTCTTGAAGTCAGGATTACAGATAAAATTGACATGACGTCGAGAAAATCTATCGCATCTTCGTTTTCCTCTGCAATCCCTTGGCATGTGACCTTGCTTCAGACATCGAAAACATTGCCCGGCGTTGGT
Source organism: Dermacentor variabilis (assembly GCF_050947875.1). Taxonomy (NCBI): domain Eukaryota; kingdom Metazoa; phylum Arthropoda; class Arachnida; order Ixodida; family Ixodidae; genus Dermacentor; species Dermacentor variabilis. Next base: position 67,326,682 of record NC_134573.1, read on the forward strand.
CCGAATCTGTTTCCTGTATGTGAAACTAACTTCTTTGTTGGCGCAGACTTCGGCACTATGCTCAGGTGATTTGCAAAACAGGCACAGGTAAGGCTTCTCCAACTAATTTTGTAGAGCCGCTGCTGTGCGATGCTTCACAGATCGCGATGTCAATTTTTCTGGAGAACTGGCATTTTTGGAAGCGCATATGCTGGCATTGCTTCTCGGCAATGAAATTGATCGAAGTACTCCAGAAGACTTTGCAACTCTTTCTCTGCTTTCGTCGTCCGATGCACTGAGTCAGTCTCAGCTTGAATCGTTCATACCAGTGTGGACACTGTCGTTGGCTTGCCAAGCTCATGAAATTTAAGCGCCAAGTCTGACAGCAAGACTCACAAGTGAGTCCCGTATTAAGGAACAATAGGTAGGGGTGGGCTTATACCAAGAGCTTTGAGACTCCTTACATGCGCCAATACTTGGTCATATAGGTCTGGAAGTAGCCTGATATTCACAGATGACGAGACTGGCTTCGTATCTAAATGGCTTTGAAGGTGCTCTTGAACAATTCTACTCTCATCTGCAAAACGTTTCTACGAATATCTATGGCTTCCTGATTGCTCTCTTCAGTTGCCTGGAGTGCAGATGTGGCCGAAGCAGCTGCTCCACTCAGTAGTGCTCAGGTAATTAGACTTGTCAGAAGTGCTCAGCTCTTCCTTACTGTGCACGGGCGTCCGCTGCGCTACAGCATGCACATAATCTAGTCGTGCAGGCAAAGGTGCAGGCAAAATGGCCTGAGGGGTATTCCAAGGACGACAGCCAGCGCAGTGCATGGTGGTCTGTGACTACAGCAAATGAACGGCCATACAAGTAAAACCGGAACATAGAGCCTAGCTGAGGGTCAGGCATTCTTTATCTGTCGCAATGTAATTTGTCTCAGCTATCGTAAGCGTACGACTTGCATCAGCCACAACACATTGAGTGAACTCTTGCTTGCGCTGGGGAAGTATGCCGAGATCAATAACACTAGCATCTATGCGTATCTCTGCAGCGGCTGATCGGTCGTGAGGGCGCAAAATTAGTGGAGACGTTAGGAAAAGACGGAACCTCGTGAAGGCCTCATGTTTCTCGGACGACCACAAATTGAGGGGCCCGTTTGTACTAAATCGTTGGTTCACCACTGCAAAGGTGGAGCCTCTCCAGGCTCCCAAGTGGGCTTGTGATGTCTGTGGTGGTTGATACCTCACAGCTGACTCCCAGCGATTCCAGGGAGGCTGGCTTTGCCATCAGGGCAACACTCGCTTTCGTGTCGGTCAATTTCAACAAGTTTCCATGTCACTACGTAGCTTCTGTCAGAGGTCCACTGCGGTTCTCTAAGGTGGCGCAATTCAGCGAACACAATATTACGAAGCTCGTCAACGTGTAGTTTGTGAAAGCGCCAAGTTGTGGACAGAAGCAGGACATGGACGGGGCCCTCAAACAGTTAATCAAATGTGGACACCGCTGCCAAGGGTACTGAGGCGGAATCATGCAATAGCATGTTCTAAGCACTTGCGCCACCCTCGATCTCATCCGCAACATCGCTTTGCAAAACCGATTCACTGGGTTCCTGGCTTTGCTTACGGCGCTTCTTGAAATGAGCGGTGTTATCATTCCTCTCAGCTGGCCTCTTTCGATGTTTTTTTTTCTTTCGTCAGATAGTGTGGGCAGTCTGCAAATATAGTGGGCACTTCATAGCTGGAGAGGGGCGTTTTCCGGGGCGCGAGAAGCAAAACATTAGCATTGTAGACAGTCTCCCAAGTATTGCTCACCAAATGTGTCTCGAAGTTTCGTTCGCAGAGGTGGCTCGTAGATTGCAGTATGCGACCCTTGCGCAGTAAGGCATTCCTCCACACTCGAAGGCGCTATTCTTTCGGCGCAATGAAGAACGAAAGTTTTTTGGTACACAACTTGTACCTTATCGTGCAACGTGGGGCGAAACACATTTTCCCCATCCCTTCTATGGTTGTTCGCACCTCATGAAAGTTCACTGGGTCAAGGAAAATTGCCACAGATTGCGAATAGTTTCACAAAACAGCAACAAAGACATGCCGATGTCAAATATGGCCTCATGGTAGGGCAAACTGAAGTGGCGCCCAGCAGACATACGCCCACTGGTATGAAGAAGGCGAACTTGAACAACTTTTCCACGTGCTGCTCAGCTGCCCCTTTGGACCGATCTGTCACCTTCCTACACCGTGGTCAGGGGCTATGCGGCGAAATTGTGTATCAAGCGTCTGAAGTAAGTGCACAGACCTATGAAGCTGCGCAATTCTTTGATGGACGTTGGCAATGAAATTCGGTGATGGCCCGAAGTTTGGCTGGAACGGGCAGAATTGAACCGTTAGATTCGATGTAACCTAAAATTTTCAGCTGCCAAGCCCCAAAATCACCACTTGTTTCAGCTTTGTTGTAGGCCAGTGTTTGTTAAAAACGTCAAAACACATCATAACCGTTGAAGGTACATGGTTAAGTCAGGAGTAAAAACGATGTCGTCGTCAAGATAGGACAAGCACGTGTGCCACTTCAAGCTGTGCAGCACTGTGTTCGTCGTGTACTCAAAAGTGGTGGGCACATTACATAGTCCATCGGGTGTTGCAAAATCTGTTATCAGCCGATCAGTGCCTGTCATTGGACTTGCCCATACCTCGAGCGCAAATCGAGAGATGAAAAGAATTCTGCACTTTGTAGACTCAATCACGTCGTCTATGCGCGGGAGAAGGTGAGCGTCTTTGTAAGTGGTTTTATTGAGGTGCCGGTAGTCTACACAAAGCTGCACGGAACCATCTTTCTTTGTAACAAGGACGATGGAGGACGGCCATGTCATCGAAGCATGTCATCGACTTGAATTCATTTATTATACTACGTTCTCCAGGAAATGCATGATACAGACGTTGCTGCAATGTTATTTTTTGAGCCAGTGCCGATGCAGTGTGTAAGTGTTCACGTCCGGCTCGGGGAGGATTGCCCGACATCAAAAGAAGCAAATTCTTCAAGAGGCACAAAAGCTGCCTCTGCCGGACCGGTGTAAGGCCATCGACAATACAACGACCGAACATACCACTGGGCGATATGTCAAACATAGAAACAGCACTGAGTATAGTGTAACTAGCACAGTAATTGTTATCGGACATGTCCTCCATAACTTGCACGTCATCGAGCACTTCTACATCGGTAAGACATTCCCTGCGGAGCCGCATCACATGGTATGGGAACGGGTTGAAAATGAAACGGTGCTGTAGCTATGTGTGATGGCCACTGCCCCAAAACATAGCAGCAGACCGTTCGGAGTTTGATAGCGGTCAGGTGGAGACAATAATGCAACTGCACCTCAGGTTCTGCTGAAGTACGTGGCCATGACCGTTGACGCATTCAGAGGAACGTGGGTGTCGGCATGGACAAGTAGATTCCTCGAAAGTGAAGATTTGTGAGTGATCGGTAAATCTAACAGTGGCGAGAGTTCTATTTTGGCCCGTGCAGAATGCCGTTGGGCAACGGAATCGTGGCGTGAGAGCAAATGCCAGCCGCGGATAACGTCATGAAAGCACGGGGGAAGGATGATTAATTCTATGGGGCATAAACGTCGTCAATGACAACACAAACAATGCAAGCTGCGAACGAGTGAATATGCTGAGCACTAGCTTTGCAGAGGGACAGTAAAGAAAGGGACGTCCTGACTTTCTGAAGTAAGCATAGTGTCCACAACACATACGGCGGCTCCTGTCTCGACAAATGCAGATGTGCGAGTGCGAACACCGTCAACAAACACTTTGGTTACGTTCGAGGGACTGGGTTCGTGTCCCGGACCAGGACGAATTTTTACCCGCCGTGGTTGCTCAGTGGCTATGGTGTTGGGCTGCTGAGCACGAGGTCGCGGGATCGAATCCCGGCCACGGCGGCCGCATTTCGATGGGGGCGGAATGCGAAAACACCCGTGTGCTTAGATTTAGGTGCACGTTAAAGAACCCCAGGTGGTCGAAATTTCCGGAGTCCTCCACTACGGCGTGCCTCATAATCAGAAAGTGGTTTTGGCACGTAAAACCCGAAATATAAAAAAAAATCGAGGGACTGCATTGAGGACTTTCATATTTCCACGATGTTCCAGCTATTTCCTCTAGGACTACGACAATTAATTTTCCTCGTCCCGAGCTAGAGGGTGAGGTCGCATCGGCGACAGTGAGCAACCATGAGGAGATAGTGAATGGCGGGTAGTTGGCATCCGGCGCACTGTCGGTTACATAGCCGACGGGTAGTCGTAATATGGATTGTTGGCTGGCTTGCCACGGGTAGCGCGGCGCTAGGTGGCTGCACAGGATTACAAAAGCGTGCATAATGACTGGCGTAGACGCACGTAAAGCATATTATTCAACTGTCGGGAGTACACCACCGGTTTTCTGGGGTAGGTCCCATCCATGTCACAGGACGCATAGTACGAGGCAGCGGCTGATATGACTGCATGGCGGACTGTAGTCGGGACCTAGCCCCGACGTCGGCCTAATGAAGAGTCATACCTGGACAGAGAAGTTGGGTCCTCGCAACGACTTCAACATAGCCGAGTGGTGCATTCACTGGGGCCTGTTGGGGCCTCAGAACAACTTCAGCATAGCTTAGCGGTGCAGCCACAGGAAGATGTTGGCGCTGGTCTGGCAAGACCTCGGCAATTTCTTGCTCGATTGCGTGACGGAGCGGAGGAATAAGGTTCGAGATAGGCTGCTTTATGTGGAGCGGCTCAGTGAAGGGCATCAAGGATAGCTAGCGTGCAACTTCCTGACGAACGCTTTCATTTCTGGTAGCAGAGCTGACTGGTTGAAGATGGTAACCAAACCAGCAATGTGTTTATTGCGCGATGAAGGGCAACATGTCAACGAGCGCTGCCTGCGCAGCTCCTCCTAGCTTTGGCACAGAGTGACAATGTTAGTCACGGACTGAGGATTATTTGCAAGTAGCATGTTCACAGCATCGTCCTCTATCTCTTTCATGACACTTCGGATTTTGTCGGACTCCAACAATGCCGCGGTGACTCTCTTACGCAAGTGAAGGACTTCTGCAAAGTAGCTGACAAATGATTCACCCGGCTGCAGGGCACGTTCTCGCAAACGCGATGTTTCATTTAGCTTGCGCACAGCAGGGCGGCCAAACACAGCTACTACAGAAGTCTTCAACAATGACCACATTAGAAAATGAGCCTCATGGTTGTACATAAGACTGGCCACAACGACGAGATAGAAGAGCACATTGCTCAGTTTGGCGGGATTGCCGCATTTGTTGTGGCCACTTACGTCTCATATGACGTCAGCCAGTCCTCCACACCAGTGTCTTCCATGCCACTGAAAATGGCAAGGTCCCTCTGGTGAGGCACACCATAGCACATGATTTGATTGAGGAAGCTCTTGCTGGGATGCGTCTTCAGGCATGGTTGAGAGTAGGGTACGGGATCGACGTTCGAGGGCTGATGTTGTAAGCCAAAGCACTCGTCATCACTTTTAAAGGTGTTTATCACCAGTGTTTGGGCCGACCGTCATAACAGGGCATAGACTCTCCGCATGGGTGGTGTTGCCGGAGCACAGCGCTGGAGATTGACTCACTAGAAAGTGCTGGTGAGGATCGCCCCACTATACCTTTCTGCTTCACTACTCACTATAGATAAAGTGTGGGATATAAGTTTGGCAGCGCTTTCTTTAGAAATGAAAAAAACTGAGTTACGAGACATGGAGAGGCAAAATGCAGATGGTACCAACTGCAAGTTTACAACTCAGGAATTCAACATTTGCGCTATATGTTGCCGTGTCTTCTAAATCATGGATTCTATTATGGTATGGTATGAAGAACTTTATTTAGGTCCTGAGGGATCAGTCTGGGACTGATGCGGGCCGCTCCCACGTCGGTACAGAGAGGCCGAGCCCCTCTGCCATCACACGGGCCCTCTGGACAGCCCTGAGTTGGTCCGCCAGCACTTCACTGTGCAGTATTCGCTGCCACCACTGTTCACCTCGAGAACCATCACCGGCCAACGCCAAGCAGCGCCACAGCATGTGTTGTAAATCGAGCAAACCCCCACACTTACTACAATAGGCTGAAACCCCGCAGTCCGGATTAATTTTATTCATGATGACCGGGTTAGGGTACGTCCGTGTCTGCAGAAGCCTTAATGTAACCGCCTGCGGCCTACTTAATTTAGGATGTGGCAACGGCAATGCCCTGCGCCCTAAGTAATAGTGCTTGGTGATTTCGTTGTAGGTTAACAGTTGGTCCCTGTACTCAGGAGCGGGAGATCCAGCCCCTTGAGGGAGTACACGGCACACTAATCCTCGTGCCTCCCTGTGCGCCACCTCGTTGAGGTTACGCGGGGCTCCCTCCACTGTCCCCATGTGCGCCGGGAACCAAGTAACGGTATGCGAAGTGATATCCCTACCCTGCAGCAGTCTGTTAGCCGGTTCCGCAACAAGTCCTCTCGAGAAGGCTGTAATCGCAGATCGCGAGTCGCTAAACACCAAAACTCTTCTAGAATCAATTAGTGCTAGAGCAATAGCCACCTGTTCAGCGACCCCCGGGTCTTTGGTATAAATGGAAGCAGCATTTCTAACGCTCCATTTGCCATCTACTACCACCACCGAATAAGCATTTTTACCATTAATCCATGCGGCGTCAACAAACGCAGACTCCTCGTCCTGATCCTTTGCCCCTCGAAACAAAGCCCTAGCTCTCGCGACCCGCCTCCCTACATTGTGCACGGGGTGCACATTCCGCGGAAATGGACGAACCATGATATTTGCCCTAAGGTTCACGTTCAACTCGTGTAGGGGCGCCCTATCGTGCGACACAGCCACCGATTCTTCTAAGTTCAATTTGTTTTTTTGTGCTTCGAGCAAGTTTCGCTTGAAAATAACGCGAGAGCATAATTTGATATCATGTTGTTACATGTAGCTGAAGCCGAATGATATTTAAAATTTATTTACGGGGAAGATAACGGAAGCCAAAATGGCGACGCTATATCAAACCGGCGCACACGTCGTCTTCGTCCTCCTCTGTGCAGCCACACTGTGGCGGCTGTTCCGTAGCATCACCCCCGGCTGTAGAAGCACCGTCTCGGTGCTTAATCTACACATCCGCGGTGAAAGGTGTGCGGTATGGTTTTAGTCTCGCCACGTGAACGATGTCGCTTGTAGTTGATGATGACGCTGAGAGGTCGGCGTGGATGATTTCATACGTGACATCGGTCACTTATCGCACCACACGGTAAGGGCCAGTGTAGCGCGACAGCAGCTTTTCGGAAAGGCCCACACGTCGAATGGGTGACCAGAGAAGCACCAGAGAACCCGGAGTGCACGTCGCGATGGTGGCAATCATAGAGACGTCTCTGATGTTCCTGTGAGGCCTCGAGACGGGTGCGGGCGAGCTGGCGCGCGTGGTCGGCGTGTGCGATCGCGTCACGGGCGTATTCAGCGGCTGAACGTGTGGCCGAGGGCAGCAAAGTGTCCAAGGGCAACGCGGGTTCTCGGCCATATAGGAGATAGAATTGTGAATAGCCGGCGGTGTCGTGACGCGATGATTTGTACGCGAACGTCACATATGTTAAGTGAAGATCCCAGTCGTGGTGGTCGGTCGCAACGTACTTCCAATGCATGTCGGTGATGGTCCGGTTGAGGCGCTCCATGGGGCCGTTGGACTGTGGGTGGTAGGACATGCTGTACTTGTTCTTCGTCGTGCACGAGCGGAGGATGTCCTCGACGACTGCCGACAGAAAGCTGCGGCCACGGTCAGTGAGTATTTGGCGCGGAGCACCGTGCACTAAAATGATGTCATAAAGAAGAAAGTCAACAACGTCAGTACCACAACTTGTCGGGAGGGCTCTGGTGATTGCTTACCGCGTAGCATAATCAGTAGCGACGGCGACCCATTTCTTTCCGGATCCCGAGTGAGAAAATTGTCCAAGAAGGTCTATAGATCACCACGGAAAAAGGGTTCGGGTGGGATATCGATAGGCTGGAGCGGTGGAGGGTAGGGCGGTGGGCGAATTCACGCGCAGCACCGGGAGCCGACTAACTGAGGCTGGGAAGAGCACCCTTTATGCGACTTTCATGTGCGGGAAACCGATAAATGAAGTGGTGCGTGATTGCCTTGTCCCCAAGAAGTGTGACGGCCTGTTTGGAAACGGTGCCTTTTTCAAATGCTCTGAATGCAAACCTTGAATCACTATAAATGATATCCCGTGAGCTATCCAGTAGGGCTAGTGCAATAGCCATTTGTTAAGAAATTTTGGAGTCCCTCGCCCGAACCGAGGCAGCATTGGTGATTCCTTGCCGACCATCGACAGTGATGATGGTAAACGCTCGATGGGCTCTCTGAATATTCACCGAAGAGTTCATGAGCAGAATCGTCATCAAAGAAGTCCAGGTTGGTTGTCATTCTGCAAAAGAGCACACTTTATATTTCACTTTGTTGGCTTGCAATTTTGTGCGTCTAGTGAACAACTGTTTGATACATAATACCTTTTCGACATGTGGACTTGTCTTCGCCTGGGCAACAGCTGAGTGTGTTGTCATTTTGAAGACAAGTCCAAGTGTCAAAGTGTTGGCTGACTTCTTTCCCTAGCTCATGCCTACCATTTCAGCTGAACTTTCAAAAATACAAACAAAGAAATTGGGATCGTACCTGTACTGCCCTTTTATGGCAATGCAAGGTACTATACGGAAGTATTGCATAATGAAGGAGTTTAGGAGGCATACGTTAAATTCTTGGGAAATATTCAAAAATATTGTACAGCTACCTTGTTCCTGCACAAGAAAAGTACAAAATTACGAAAAGTCCGAAGGAAGGTTTGGCAAGGAGGCACAATTCAATGTCATTCATTGTATGCTTAGAGTAAGTATTCAAGCTATTACACGGAAGGGTTAGGGGCGAGGATCAACGGCAAATATCTCAGCAACTTTTGCTTTCTAGATGACGTTATTCAACAACACTGGAGATAAATAGGAAAAATCAATAAGGACTTTAAACTGAGGAAGTGCAAGTGTAGGTAAATTACTCACAGAGATCCCTCATCATGAGAAGGAAATTCACAGCATGTAAACATGGGCTGGAATGCATACGACAGGCATTATGAAATCCTAACTGGGATTGTTCAAAAGTGTACAATCATTGCATTCTACCGGTGCAAACGCATGTGGTAAGACCGTTGAGATTGGCAATGAAGTTCAGGTTAAGGCCTGTGCAAAGAGCCATGGAATGAAAAATGTTAGTAGGCGTAAAATAAGACTGGAAGAGAGCGGTGTATATCGGAGAGCAAACTAGAATAGCCGAGCTTCTAGTTTACCATTCTTCCATATTCATCACCACTCTTGATTGAAGGAGGTCGGTCGCTATCGTAAGTAGTTCCGTCATAAACGAAAGGCAACTACGCTCAGTAATAGACCTGTAGTTATTGTCAAGCTGGCGCATTCCGGTCCTTTCCTATAACTTGTCGGCTTTGCTAAGCCTAGCCTCCACAGAGCGTGATCAACACCTCTTCGCGTCTGATGCACATGGTGAAGACTAAGAAGGCCCGGCAATTGTTCGTTTCACCTTTGAAAGCTTACTTAAGCGTCATGTTCGCCTATAGTGTGACAGGGCCGTTATTGAAGCAAACAGTTTGCAGTGCAAAACTTGTAAAAAATATTAGAATGCGTAGAAAGGGTGCAGGTTGTGCGCTTCCAATGCAATATGCTCGCAAAAATGGTACACACGGGAACCAGAGTAGCGTGAAGAGGTAGAAAAGCTTCAACCTCCTTGAATCAGATGTACTGTTGTGGCTTCGTAGAGCAATACAATGGCGTTTAAAAGTGTGCGACGCTCTTCTAATGTTTTTAGGCAGTTGTTATGCGACAGAACAATTTTAGCGTTATGCAAGAGCTACTACCTTGATTTTGTGATATGCTTGCTTTGGCTGTGACCTCCTATTTTGCATCCGCCTCCTCTCTCTATGTTTCGTTTATCCGTCTGTGGATAGATAATGCTATTTACTCCTTTGTTTCATGAATCTGTGAGACTCCCGCTATACACGTTGGCCTCTAGCGCCTGCTATACTGATCAACCATATTGATTCTCCATACTCTCACAGCTGCCACGCTGTCACCAAATGCACTATTGTAGGTACGACCTAAGAATAGCAAATAATCTCGTCCCAACGAAATGCAGGGCACCTGATCTTCCCTTATGACAGAGAGCCCCGTGAACTATTCTGCGCCCACAGTTAATTTATTGACCTTACTCTGCTAATGTAAATGCTAGGCTAATCGTAAAATAAATCGCAGTTGTTTCAAACTAAAATTTTGGCGATTTCACAACATCAATATAAAGAGTACTCATCAAATTTTGCCCTTGGCGTTCAGGTTTCCTCCTGATACCAGTGGCACTAAGAGTGATCTGTAAGGGGAAAACAGTTGTTTTAAACACGTGAAACCACTTGACGTCCTCGAAGTAAGCCAACTTAACTGGCTGGTGCATCAATGCAAATTGTGCTCGAGTTTTACAGCGGAGATATAACCTTGTAATTCCTAGATTGTCTCCGACAAGCGCGTGCCTGCGTTGCTGATATCAATGAATAACGCCACACCCGACGGAGTAACAATGTTTTTATTTTGAGTTTGTTTTACTGACTACGTATTGGAAACCAGCTAATACTATGTACGGCCGCACTTGTTAAAAGGGATCTTTAGCTCGGGGGCACGGGGACGCACAAAAGGTACACCACAATTATGTGAGTAGGGCTTTTGCAAAGCCAATGCAAACACTGTAACAAAACGGCGTAACTTATAAATTGGTGTATCAAGTATGTATGGACTGTGGGATTTTCTGAGGGATGCAGTTTTCAGAACTGTAATTTCCGTTCTTGGTGCAATGTTCAGATCAGTAAACTTCGTCCTTCAATTTTTTGAACTTGTAAATTTTCAGCAATTCTTGTAAATATATACAGGACCTAAAACAGAATTTTGGCTCAACGCCGTTAGTCTTTTCTTTCATTTTATTAAAAACCATTTTAAGTAAAATTAGCCAGGAGTTATCTCAGAAAATCATTTCAGCGCTTTACATGCATTTAAATAAGTGCATTGATGTTCGGCTCCAGCTTAAGACCCCTCTTAAAGGGAAGCTGAAACACTTTTCGAAAAAAATGAGTTCTCTGCGGCATTCTACAGTTTTGAGTCCCCTGAACACGAATATCTGGTTCAAAAAGGGCGGCAACAGACGCAAGCGGCTGTTTTTTCAAGAAAACACGCACAAGCGCCTCAGGGCATCGCGAGAACGCCGCTGTTGCCCGTGATTGGTCGGGGCCGCTGTTACGTCAATCGCGGCAGTCGCCGGTCGGCGCCGCCGCACGCCGCCGTTTCAGAGCGTAGCACGCTGTTCTGGCTTCATAGCTGAGTTGTAAGCATTATGGAACGTTCTCGCTGTCTCGGACAGCGTGTATTTTCGCCGTACATGTTCGAACCGACAGCCGATACGGAAAACGATGGCGGCAATGGCGGAAACGGCGGCAACGACGATGTTGAGTGTGCCAACAGCGAGAGCTGTTTGTGCACCTTCTCGCGCGTTGGAAATCTTAGCTGGTACGTATGCTTTTTTTTCATGTAGCTGCACGTTCCAATGACGGGAGAAAAAAATGCGCTAAAGTGTCACTGGGAACTTGCTGCTGGAAGAATGCCAGAGCACTAACTTCTCATTAGATTGTAAACACAGGTGCCATTCCGCGATGTCAAGCACCTTGCCGCTGCTTGTCTAAAGTCCCGTGGTTTTTTTAGTGTTGATACACGATCGCGAACATAAGTGCTGCGTTTCAAACCGCGCACATGCAGTGCTGCGAGGTACAGTCACGGAAGTTGCTTATCATACACATCTAGAGATGGCCAGAGGTATTATATGTGCAATATCCATACTATGGTTCGACGACTTTGCTATTGTGGCACGATCAAGAATCGGTATGCGTGCTCCATGCTAGTGTTGACATAAAGATATTAGGCAGTTTTAGCACCGCCGTGTGGTAAACACTATAACTGCAACCGTACGTCTAATGTAACTAGGCAAGCCAATACTCCATTTCATACCTCAGGTGCAACGCTGTGGAAGCTACGCACGAAGTCCGGTCACTAAAATTTATTACTGCGCGCGTTTCCGTCTATGCTTCGCAGCGTGCCAGCGGCGTTTGCTGGCGCGAGCATGCACGTGAACCTGCCGCGACGGGCAGCTTCACGAAAAAACATTTTACGAAAATCGCAAAAGAAAACGTGAGCGGCGGCAGATCTCTCGTAGCGTCGTTCAGTAAAGCGCAGGACGGAAAGAGGCATGCCAGTACATGCCAGCACGCCGGTCCGGCAGCTCGGTCGCCGCGCATGACGACACTCTCGCCGGTTCTCTCCTCTGGCAACCACCTCACCCGGCGCTCCGGGAAGCGATGGGGCGTGTCCGCGGGGGTGATTTAGAAAGCGATTTCCGCCCCTTATATTAACAAAACGAAGAAAAAAATTCGGAACCGTAAATTATTAGGTCTGTTCTTCCCAATCCCAGCAATTCATGGAAATTGAAAACCGTTTCAGCTTCCCTTTGGGAGGGCCTGCATGTGAAGGCTGAAAATTGTATTTTACAGCGTAAGCTGTTTGGGCTCATTCCAACAGTTTTTTCGGGTAGCAATGCTATCCGCCGCTGCCACCGCCGCCACTATCCGTAGCACCTATCGCCGCGAATGTGACGAAAAAAACTGACAAGAATTCCACCCTGTGAAGATGGAATGACAGAGAAAGAACTTTGCTTTTCGTTTGAGAGCTTTCGCTTGAGAGCTTTGGCTGTCGTCAGCTTTCGCTGCCATTCCATCTTCACAGAGTGGAATGGTTATTTCTGCGTTGCGAGTCTGGCGTCGTTGCTCGTTCAGAGGTGCTCGGACTCGCCATTGTCGTTTTCGTTCGGCATCGTCGGAGCGTTCTTCGTCGGTGGTCGTTTGGCGCCGGCGCCGTTTACATTCTCGTTGCTGTTCCCTCCGGCGCTCTTGAGTTCCAATCGGTCGGCCGAAGTGAACGGACGTGTCGTTGGCGCGCTCCGCAACTTCCGAGACTACGCGACGTTCACCGACCGCCCTTGACCGCCCTTGCCCGGGTCGCTTTCGCCGGGAGTCATATGGGAAGCGGCTTTCTCGCCGTTTCCCACCGACCGCCTTTTCTTCCCGGGACTTTGTTGCCGCTCCCCGCGCCTCTACATCTCTGAAGCAGTTCCAATGCGGCTGCCCCTGCCGGGGCCATAGCTGCCTTGGCGTGTTTTCTACACCATGAACCAAGAGCGCCAAGCGACCAGCTCTTCCGAGGCCCATGTTCTAAACCGCCGTGCAAAGGGCCTTCGGCCAATTCGCCGCTGTGTTTCGATGGAGCATTTATCTACCGCAACGTCATTTTCCAACGAGCAGGAGACGCACTCGGCGATAGAGAACGCCGGCGCGCGCTCCTCAACAACAACGAAGACGCCCGAGGTGGATACCGCGGGAGTGGCCGCCGATACCATCGTCGCCAATTTTCCCTCCCAACAGCGAGAGGGGGACACTCCGACCGGGGAAAGGATGGAGGAAGACGCTGCCCCGAACATTTACGACGACACACGTGGCTGTTGGAAGACAGTCATACATAAGCGCCGCCTCTGTCAGACGCACGCTAAGACGCAACCCTCCGAGAACATCTCGGGCATTCCGGACGCCTCCCAGCCTACCGTACGAAAGCGCATTCGGAATCAGAATCTGCCTCAACTTCCTTTGCACGATGAAAAGATAATTCTGCGGCCTCACGGAGGACTTTGTCTCGATAAGTGGACGCGCCCAGAATTCACCAGTGCTCTATGGAGCGCACCTCGCTTGACCACCGACGATCGTCAGGACATCATATTCCGACTGCGACCTCAGCAGAACTTGGCAATCATCAGCACACCCCAGTCACACGTAGCCGACGCATTGTACAAGGTGAGGGAGCTGAACCTTGGTCAGCGGGTCTATCCCATCACGACATATTTTGCGGCCCCAGACAACTCATGCAAGGGAATTGTTCCTGGCCTTCTGCCCGGTACACCGTCTTCCAAGCTAGTGGATGAGCTTTTGGCTCCTGGAACTCAAATACTTCAAGCATGAATGATGGGTCAAACCAACGTTGCGTTGGTAACATTTGAAGGACTTAAAGTGCCTCGCTACGTGCATTTCTATGGTGCAGAACTCCGCTGCTACCCCCATCGACCCCGCCAGCTGGTTTGCAAGATATGTCACAAGCTCGGCCATTGGGCTGATTACTGTCCTACGCCGCACGTGGTCATTTGCGCGACGTGCGGGACTGACAACCCCACCCCGTCACACCCGTGCACCCCACACAGCAGATCCTGTGGCGGGACCCACCCTACAGCGGAACCAAACTGCCCGCGGCGTGCTAGGCAGACACTGAACAAAGCTTGGGTTCGGAAAGCTCTCGAGAAGAGCAGCGTGAACTCCAACCCTCCAGCGACCCGACCACTACCACAGATACGGTGGAGACCCGAACGTCGCGCGCCCCAACGAAGGAGACCACAAAAGTCCGGTCGGAGACCCGTTCGAGATCCCGTCGCAAGTTGAAGTCTCGGTGCCGATCCCGCGAGGAATCGGTGCGCCTCCCAGAGAAGCGCCCTCCTTCCTCATCTTCACAACAACCCTATAAGAAGGCCCTGCAGACCAACGCCCCATCCAAGGTGACCCTGGTCCCTTCAGGGGTGCAGCGGACCCAAGAGAAGAAAATAGCAATGGAGGCGCCTCGGTAGGTAGATCGGGCGGAGGGTCCCCCACAGCTCGCTCCGCCCCGTAAATCTCTCCCTAACCCTTCCCCTATTATCAATTCGTTACCAAATCCCGATCCTCTCATAGAAATAGCCCGCCTACGTCGTGACATGGAGGCGCGCTGTGAGCGCCTGCAAAAACAAATGGACGCGCTGGTGGCAGACATGAGCACTAGTATGCAGGTGGCTCTGGACAGGATAGAACGCCAAATGGAGCTCCTTCAAATAGGGATTACGGAGCAAGTGAAATCATGTATGGAGTGCACTTTCGCACGCATACAAGTTCCATAGCTTAGCGGTAACAACGAAAGCGCGCTCTCCGACCAAGGCTCTCGGCCGCAACCTTCAAATGTGGGCACCCGGCGCCCGCATCCCTATGCACGACCGCCTGCTTCCTCTCGCGATGATGATGGCGCCGCGTAACGCGGAGCAATTAGTGTTGTGGCAGTGGAATTGTAGGGGATTCCGCCGAAAACGAGGTTCCCTACAGCAGTATATCGCCACATCCACGAACCCTCCCGATGTCATCCTCTTACAGCAAGTCAATTGCACCCCTTCTTTATCCGGCTACAGCACGCTCTCGGGTGTCTCTCCTCTTTTGGGAGCCTTAGTTTCGAAACACGTTACATGTCGCATGCATACCACTAACATTGACATTCCTCACCAAATATTGGAAATAATTACGCAAGGTAAACGCAGCGAGAGCCTGTTTATAATCAATGCATACAGTTCCCCCTGTTCGCGAAAGCACTGTTTTCAGCACCTACTAACAGAATTTGGTAGGTTTGGACGGGTTAGTGTGGTGGCCGGCGACTTTAACGCTCCACATACTGCATGGGGTTACGTTAAATCGCAGGCTAAAGGGACCCGCTTATGGAATGCCATCTGTAACATGAGATACACACTGCTTACCGACCCAGAGCACCCCACTCGGATGGGCAACAGATGGGCGGTGACACCTGCCCTGACCTTACCTTCGTGCGCAATACTGGCCCAGTCGTTGCGCACGGGCCTTTAGAGGAGCACCTTGGTAGTGACCACTACATTGTAGCGACCACCTTGTCATTACGGGGTGCGCGCAGGTGCGAGCGAAATGTGCGTATAACGGATTGGGCGAAATTCAGGGAACGTCGCCAGGACCCACCTGAGCGCCAAGGGTACGAACGCTGGCTTGACTCTCTCGCACAAGATCTAGAGGCCACTACGAGCACACTGCGCACCACAACCGAGACACCAGACATAGACCCGCATTTACTTCATCTTTGGAACGCCCGCAGAGGGTTGGCGCGACGATGGAAACGACAATGCCTCAACCTCAAACTTAGGAAACGTATAGATGAAATTACACGGGAATCTCGGGAGTATGCAGAGATCCTTACGAGGAATAACTGGCGAGGATTTTGCGATCGCCTCTCAGGCACATTGAGCACAGCAAAAACGTGGTCGATTCTTCGCTCACTCACAGATCCCACCACAACAAAGGGAAAAACATTTCACAGCTGCACATCCTAATGCACGAGTACCGGGACGATGTCTCGACACCCCTCAGAGAGCTAGAGCAGCATTTCATACCCACAGGGCCGCCGCCGCAGTACCCTGACTATCCTTATGTAGGCGAGGCGAACGAATTGCTCGATGCAGACATCACATCTGACGAGGTGCGGGTGGTCCTAAAGGACCTACGGCTCAACACGGCACCGGGAGCCGACCTACATCCGATTCGCCACCCTTCGTACCCTCAGTGACGCGGATATTAACCCCCTCACCCATATCTTCAATGATTGCTGGCGCAAGGGCATGCTTCCCCAAGCATGGCGACACGCCGACATCACACTGATCCCCAAACCGGGCAAGCCTGTTAAGGTTGAAAACTTACGACCCATCTCCCTAACATCCTGCATTGGTAAGCTCATGGAGCAGCTACTCTTGTGGCGTCTGCAGCCCTTCCTCGAAGAAAAATAATTCTTTTCTAAATCTCAATACGGATATCGGGCTCATCTGTCTGCCAAAGATGCGCTTTTACAATTGCGGGAGGAAGTCATAGGACCTCCGTCGTCCGCCCAAACGAGAGCACTTATCGCCTTAGGCCCAAAAGGGGCATTCGATAATGTTGAACATGACCTCATCCTTCGCAATGTTGCACATTCACACTGTGGAATTCGTATGTACAACTATATCCGCGCGTTTCTTCGAGATCGCACAGCCACCGTAGGAATGGGACCGCATCGATCCGGCACGATTCGCCTTGTAGGACGTGGGACACCCCAGGGCTCAGTTCTTTCCTCTACTCTATTCAATATCGCGCTCGCAGGGCTCCCCCGGATACTCGACCAGATTCCTGATGTCGCCCACGCTATTTATGCGGACGACATTACTATCTGGTCGACACGGGGTTCCGACGGAGCCATCCGGGACCGACTGCAGCAAGCAGTCGATACTGTTTCCGAGTACTCGAGAAAATGCGATTTCTCAATCCATAGTCTTTACAGCGCGGGCCGCGATTGCGAACGACGCCGTCTTCGTGGCAATGGCAAATTATAGATGTATTTCCAAAAAAGTTATCCGGTTTGCTTTGGTAGTTTACGACACAGCAGGTGGGCGTTTTAGGCGAAGAAGAAAAAAAAAGCCCGAAACGCCCCTGCAAGCGAACTGCCACTGCAATGTTGCGAATCACTGACTTCCGGGCAAAGGCAGCTTACTTCCGGTGGCTTCATTCTAGGAACTTGATGCGCCATCCAGGCCCCTGTTCTAGAGATCAGTGGTTGTAGCAATTGGCGTAAACAGCGCCGCGATCCTCGATGTATCAATTGCTCAGATAGCCATACATTTGCATGGATTTTTTGCGACACTTCGGCGAGGGAACGTTATGGCCTGATGTGTTGCGACTTTGGAATGTCCCGAAGGCGGCGCAATCGAATGCAACGGCAGAAAAGTGGGTCAAACTAGTACCTAACCGCCTTTATTAGCTACGTGTCAACATGTCACGTCACAGACGCGAAAGACAGTGACTATGACTATGACTCTTACGTTTCATTCCTAAGTCTGTGACCGAATTGAAAATGGCACGTGTGCACGTGCTCTCCCTCGTGCCACACATCTCTGAAAGAGCTAGCTCGCCTTGGCATCATTAGAAGCAGGCATGTAAGATTGTCAGAACTAAACAATGCAGTGCATAATAACTCGAATCATAGTGTACTGAGGCAGTGGTGGTGACCACTGGTATAATCGGTGAAACCTGGAAAAGTAACTGGGTGTCACCGTGGAGACGGGGTATTTTCTTCCATGTGTTTCACAATTTTTATGGAAGCGCGAAGTCTCGAGCGTACGAAAAGAGTTCACTGCATGCCAAAATATACAGAAAGTGTCGTGACACGGCGATTGAGGTCGTTGTTCCCGTATATCTACATTGACGGCAGATGAAATAAAAAAAAAGACCTGACGACTTGATTCCGATTAGTCGAAGAACGTGCATTTGCTGATGGGGTTCATTTTGGAGCCCACTGGGCAACTGAACGCTTCGGCAAACGGCGCAAAGTTCATGACCGCCTTGTTGCAATCTCCACCATATAGGTTGTCGCTGGCTGATAGAGCGCACGAGGCAGCACAGGTTGTGACGAAGAAGACCTGATGTTCGGTAAGATTCTGTAAAAAAAACATGAACAAAATTCATTATTGCTTTGTAACTTCGATTACTGGGCTCTGGGTGAACCATGTTAACCAAACCCTTCCGCTGATTCCGCTGTTAAACGCTACCTAGGCCTGTAACAGCGTGCTGGTTGCGTAGATGTATCTGAGGTAGCTCAGGCTTAAATGACATGCCACTTAACTGCCATCACTAGGGCCATAAAAGTACTTTATCCTTACATCTTAAAATCAGATGTCTGTAGCCGATGAAAAATATTGTAACGCAGTTTTAGACACAATAATATTTAGATACCACCTTCGGGCAGATGTGAAGCCTTTAATCTGTGGGTAGTATAAAGCTTGTAACTCCATAGAAAAGCAGCAGCCAAGCGTCCTCCCCATATTTCCATGTAAGGGCAGTTCGGATGCGATGCGTTTCGTGAGGCACTTTTTATAACGTTTATTATTATGATTTTATTATTTATATTATTTATTAGGTGCAACGGTGGTGTAGAGGTAGAGCATCCGCCTCGCGAGGAAGAGGACCGTGGTTCAAATCCCGGTGCCGCGCAATTTTCCACGGAATTAAAAAAAAAGTCCGCGTGTGTTTCAAATTGCATTAACAGGCGTGGAGTGCGGCATGATCCCGGCGACCAGAACCAGTCACGCACTCCCTCACCAGAGCAGGATTGGCCACCCTGGCGCAGTACTTGGCTACAACCTCCTATATGAATACAACAATCAAAGCCGGCCCGCAGCCCCAGCAGCTGCGAAGCAACTGATCACGGCGGTGGTCAGACCTGCGACGCAGCAGAGGTTGCTAAGAATCGTGGTTCCGGACAGGCCGCCATTGGATACTGAACCTGGCAACGTACAACGCTAGAACATTATCTAGTGAGGCGAGTCTAGCAGTGCTATTGGAGGAATTAGAGGGCTGTCTATGGGATATAATAGGGCTAATAAGAGGCCAAAAGAACCATATACAGTGCTCAAAAGTGGGCGCGTCCAGTGCTACCGGGGCTTAGCTAGCGGAGAGACGAGAACTAGGAGTCGGATTCCTGATTAATAAGGATATAGCTGGTAACATACAGGAATTCTATAGCATTAGCGAGAGGGTGGCAGGTCTTGTTGTGAAATTTAATAAGAGGTACAAATTGAAGTTCGTAAAGGGCTATACGCCTACATCCAGTCATGATGACCAGGATGTTGAAAGCTTCTATGAAAACGTGGAATCGGCGATGGGTAAAGTCAAAACAAAATACAGTATACTGATAGGCGACTTCAATGCCAGGGTAGGCTGGAGACAAGTCAGTGGGGGAACATGGTATAGGATCTAGGAATAGCAGGGGAGAATTATTAGCAGAGTTTGCAGAACAAAATAATCTGCAGATAATGAATACCTTCTTCCGCAAGCGGGAGCCCAAAATGCAAGCCTGCAAGCCCAAACTGCTCAGCAAAAACAGTCCTTGCACATATAACGATTCGGCGTATTTGTAGACCCATAGGTGCCAACGTAACAGATGGGCTAGTGACCCCATCTGTTCTCTACAAAGGATACACAGCAAAGCAAAAAATACCTAAATATTCTTCTCGCTACAAATATTTGCCGTCAAGCGCATCATTCCCATACTAGGTCTAATTTCACCATCTGCATAAACCCTATAGATATTGAGCTTATGCGTCAAACTGGACGCGTACCCTCACTAAGTAATGAGTGCCTTCTTTTTGTACATGCGTAACTTCCATTTTTACGTGTCATGCCACGACGGCCAAATGACTCGAGACCTGGAAATATTTTAAGTCTTTGGCTGACTGCCAGGAGCACTTTAGTTCAATGTAAATATTGTGCGCAGAACAGAAGCTCCAAACAGTGGCATTAAAATTAAGTGTCACAAAAGGAGTTTAGTTGTCATTAAGTTTCCTGGCTGCTTGTTTAAGTACTATTTCCAGTCTAGAATAATCTCGCAGATTCAGCACACCTGTAGGAATTTATGTGGAGCTAAGCTTTCGTGAAGCTAATCTATAATTGCTGCTAAACTGTTCCTCCTCTGCAACTTGTTCGCAGCTTAGCGGTCAAGTGCTTACCCTGAAAATCAGCGATATGCAGAAACATCCACTGCGCAAACCACGTGATTCGCGCAACGGCTGCTCCTGCAGCTGTCTACCATATTGGCGCAATCTCGATCACGTGAATTTCTGTTGGACTTTCCCGGTGATCGGTCCACAGAACTGGGCAATAGGCCGACCAAGCAAACGTGCCAAAACCATGCAAAGAAGACATGGAATACCCAGCTTCATGTAAAACCTTGAAGGCGTTGGTATCTTCAGGGAGAAATTTTACACAGCATTCGTTGGTTGATTGCGTAATTCCGTAGAAAACAAAGTCCGCAATAGGCACTATTGCATGGACAGTACTGATGAAGTTATATAAAAATAAATTGGGAAAATAATGTGCTTCTTAGTGTGAGCTATTTGGTCAATGTTATGAGATCCACCGCTCCAGTGTAATGAGTGCGTCATGCGACTATTATCGTAACGTTGAGCTTGACTGGCGCCGGCAAGCGGTGAAATTGCGACAAAAACTAACTCTAAAGAATTCAATGGTTTACCACTCAGTCTTCACTGTTTGCAAAATGCAAATTTTGTTACGTGACCTTCGTCAGTGAGCTTTGCTGTGTGCTGAACATGCAACATTGTCCACTCTGTGGTACTAAAGCCCCACCAGGTATTTGTTTTTTCTGAGGTTCTATTTGGAGGCGCACAAGTAGAACCAACCTATGCAGGTGTGTTCGCTGTGAAGGGGTTTGCTTCTGTCACCTGTGTGTGCGCTAGCTAGTTAAGACTTGTTGCTGGCGCAAGTTGTTGCGATCTACTATGCACTCTTCTTAGCAAAGGAAAACGCAGGCAGCACACAAGCTCTTGCGTGCATCGTGTTCCCACAGTGGTGCTGTCTTTTCGGACAGTAAAAGGTAAGGGCATTTATGCTCTTGCGGGACACTCGAACTCTTTTTATACGTACTGTTACATAGCTTAGGTTTGGAACTGTATTGCCAAGATTTGTTGTGGCCTCCATTTGCACGAGAGCAAGTATCGGCGGCTGCCTCAATGTATTAGTTATTTCTTGTATTTATTAAAGCATGTTTCTCTTTCGAGTACCTCATTCTGTGTCGCATAAACTGTACTGGAACGATCCAGTTGATATCATTCTTAGTGCACCTCTCCACATATGCTCTTCAACGCGCTCTCTTGCGCGCCGCCAAATTTGATCACGGGGCGACGCGTATACTGCGTGCCTAAGCCACCCTCCCCCCCCCCCCCCCAAAGAAAGCGCTGATTTGTCGTCTGTCGCCTACCATCACTGCTTCAACGGCTCGATACATACGCCAAAGCTTCGGAAGACATTTAAATTAAGGGCGCATGCTGAACCGTCAGACCGTATTACGTCATGTGTAAATGGTGCGAGCGTTGTCGCACGGCGCGCATCCTCGATTGTAGGGTTATTAATTGTTTTCAAAGACGAGGAAAGTATCTTCAGATGCTCTAATAAATCAGAATAACTTTCACTTTCTCAATGGTTCTTGTTTATTACGAAGGCTTGGAAGCCACAGGTTGGCATACTTTTGGTTCTATAAAATTTTTTCATGCGGTGTCCTCACATCAAATATGTTGTAGCAATTGCTACGAACGGGTGGATGTCAGTTTTTTCCATTTTTCTTCACATTATATATTTTCTACGTAGTCAGTCGTGAATGAAGCGATTGACCTAAGTATGTGTATATCGCGCTCTTATCTTTATCATCCGTGTTTGAAGCTCTGCAGTGGCTGACAGCGGTCTTGCAATGCCGTGCTGATCACACGTTTACGTTGTGGCTCAAGACAATATTCTCACCTTCTGACATTCTTACGTAACACACGTAAGCCAATCATAGGACTACGTACTGTCTAATGAGCGCACTAATATCTGTCACGTGAGTGCGCTTTTGAGCAGTAGTTTCGGTGAATGGAACTAGATGTTAGCGGACACAAGAGAAATAACATTTACAAGAGCGAGCGAGTGTCGAATAAATTTGAGAATTTATGCCAGGGTTGCGAAGCCAAGAAACAAGCATAAGGAAAACCTGGAATGACCGTAGCTGCAGTCAGGCACTGTTAAGAGGACGCCGTTACCAGAGTTACCGATTTTTTCTATCTTTCTTCATTGTGAAAAGAAATTACTGCAGGCCGATCAACGTTTACTTCCTTGGGAGGATTCGATCCGTGGGAGGACATCCTTCCTACTTGTCAATCCACTTATACTAGGAAGCAGCTTTACTCGCGACGACCCGCCGTTTGCTCGGTGGCTATGGTGTTGGGCTGCTGAGCACGAGGCCGCGGGATTGAATCCCTGCCACGGCGGCCGCATTTCGATGGAGGCGAAATGCCTAAGCACCGGTGTACTTAGATTTAGGTGCACGTTAATGAACACCAGGTAGTCAAAATTTTCGGAGTCCTCCATTACGGCGTGCCTCATAATTAGGAAGTGGTTTTGGCACGTAAAACCCAATATTTTTTTTTTACTCACGACTGCACGTGTACGGCCGACTTACTATGACTTCTAATGAGTCTATTATCCTAAAACACCACAGTGGGTTACAAGCGACGCGACATTTCTCAAGCTCCTCATTTATTTCAACGACTATCTGGTGAACTTTTACGTGAAGCTCAATTTTACAACAGCAGACGCTTGCCATTCCACCACTATCAGAACACGGACGCAGCGACAGGTAATTAAACGACATAGTGACGCAGCAACAAATCCGCAAGCGAAGCACAAAAACCATAAGTTTATAGTGAGCCATGTAGTCGGTGGGAAGACTCTCTTTCTCAATGGACTTTGCAGGGTCTAGAACATGTATTAAGTCGTGCGAAAAGAATGCAAGTAGCACCACGTGTAAAGCCCTTTTCTTTTAAGTGCAGACTGGCACACTGCCGAAAAGAACAAGGGTTTCTTTATAGGAAACCGTAGACTATTGAATATGTTTTTGTTTATTGTTGGGAGGGGTATTTTCTTCGGATGCTTTCAATGAGCCTTGAAAGGTGACTATAGCCTTCGGACGCCCATGACATTACATTGATCCCAGTTGAAAATGAGGAGGAGGTATATTTAGATTTTGTTATTGTACTAAGCCTGCACAGTATACTTTGATAAAAAATTGCTGTCCACCACACTGATATTGATATACGCCCTGTTAGAGTACTTTTTCCAATCCATATGTCCATTGGTGCGTATACAATGTTCCCAAGGAAATGTATCCGAATGGATTTAAGGATTCAACGTCGTTCAAAGATATGCAAGAGCTGAAGCACAGCGGGAGTTTTTTCTTCTGCCTGCAATACTAATTCTTTAGCTCTAAACGTGTACATAGCTAACGCGCAATGAAAAAAAAAAACACATGGCGTATTCGTCAAGATTGTGGCGGCCACGTCCGCAAAGTGAGCGAGGGTTCAGAAAGCAAGCTTTGCTCTACGAGAGTCTGCCGGTTATTAGCGAAACCGGACACAATCTTACCGGCGAGAGCCGAGGGGAGCTGCTTCGGGAGTCTCGCAAGAAAGCTGCGTGTGCCACCTCCATTGCCGGCACCTCGGGGAACACGGTTAAATTGTTCTCAAGGCAGCCGTGGACTCGTCGTTCGAACTCCTGCTGTGATTGCTCGCTGAGCCAAGACGAAACAATGCGGCCCTGATCATCTACCTGCGCGGTAGGCAGAGAAAGACGATGAGGACGATTCGGCGCGCATTCTCATTCATTTATTCACACACTGTAATGCAGGCTTTAGGTCTAGGAAGATAGGGCAGAACACAGAATCATAGAAAGGCAAGCAGATATTAGAAGAACAAACATTAAGAAAATATGCACAATATACCTAATATATAGCCACGGGAAGAATTAATGAACCTTAGGTGTAGACGCAAGATCTCCACAAGCTGCAGCAGCGCTGCATGCACAGTATGCCTACCCGAACCAGCCGCACGGTCCGCTCGCCAAATTTTCTTTGTGCATAGTCACACCGTGCCCCACTGTTCCGTAACATCACGTCCCGGTCAGAAAGCCAGCGTCTCTGCACTACTGTTTATAGGAGCGAAATCGTAGTGAACTAAGGTTTCAGCCTAGACACGTGGACATTAGTAGACACAGCGGCAGACGACGAACAATAGTTCAGCGGGGATACTTCATAGTTTGCATCGCCGAGCTGGCGAAGAATCTTGTAACGCCTTGTGTCTTTCGGACAAGCCTATGTGGTGGCATGGTGTCCCCTAAGAACTGGACACCCAGGGCAAAGACAAAAATCCCGTTCGCGGCTGTCGTACCTCGTCTTATGTGCAACCTGGGAGGCAGTCGGCCGTGAGTGGGCAATCTGGGTAAATTGTATGCCCGGGCGAAGCTGTGGCGGGCATGCTCATTTGGAATGTTGGCCGTAAGTGCAAGGAGTGTGTCGAAGGGAAAAGTTGAGTCGCCAAGAAATGAAATGAAGAAACTCAGTGCCCTTCCGCTCTCTGAAGGAAGACGAGCGAAGCTGTGTATGCGGGCTCTTCAATGGCGAAGTGCACCTCCGCCGCGGGTCGTCCCGCAATTTCACGGCCTTCTGGATCGGGCCACGTATGGGGAGTGCTTCACGCCTGTTTCACCTCCGCCACGGGTCGGCCCGGCATTGCACTATCTTCAGGATTGGCCCACGTACGGCGAGTTTTGTGTCTACAAACGGACGCGTTCCGCATAAAGGCCAGAATACATGGAGCGAATATGCGACGAATAGTCGGCGTTCGACGCCCGGCGGCGTACGCGCGACGCGCGGCGGCGAAGAAAACGTCGTTTGCCGCCGATCCAGCTGGCGCAGAAAACGTTCGTCGGGCGGCGACGATACCGGAAGCGGCAAACGAGCGGCGCCCCAAAGCGAGCCAATCAGGTCTCACTATCCGCCCCGATTTCCGGCTAGGCTTCCCCGCTTGTCCGTGTATCCCGATCCCGCTCTATCGTTCACGCCGGTCTCCCGCTTTTCGTATTCATGGCATCCAAAGCGGCGCGGCTGGAATTTAACAAGTTAATAACAGCCATGATTAGACAAGCTCACGTGGGCTACTTTCGAGTCTGCTTGCTTCGGCCGCGCGCGCGTTGAGCCACAGAACAAAGCCGCGGAGTTGGAGGAGCCGAAAGTTGTTTACCCGCCCAGTGTTGCCACAACGCATAGCATCGCCGCTTTCTTTGAACTACATCGTCACATGAATGTCTCAAACACATAAAAAAGATTAGAAATCATTTCTAAACAAAATTTTAAGCGTTTTTAGAGTGTTCCGTAATTCAAAAGCGATAATAATTGTCGTTAAAGTTTTTTTTTTTTGTCATGTGTTTCACTGCAGCGCATTTACCTCGTCTAGCCACACTGATAACAACGCAGCGACTCTCCGGCGGCGGCCGCCGTGTCTTCGCTCCATGTAGCGCAGCCCGACGAACATACAGCGTCGCGCCGTGGCAGATTTTCTGCCGCCCGAACTTCGTCGTGAAGGTTCGCTCCATGTATTCTGGCCTTAACTAGCCCTTAACAGCTTCACTGGAAAATACCAGCGGTCTCGCGGCGGAACGAATTGTATGCAAAGGTTATGCCTTCTAAGGTGTCGTGCCAGTCACCATGGGAGGAAAAACGTAAATGCATCCCATCTCCGCCAACGTCCAGTTGAGCCGCTCAGTTAGTCCATTGGTCTGCGCGTGATATTCGGTGCAGGTTGTGCGCGGCAAAACAGGCGCAAAGATCTCCAACAACTTGGAACAAAAAGGTGCGGTCGCGATCACTGAGCAGCTTCCTCGGTGGGCCGTGATGTAGTATGACGTCATAGAGCAGGAAATCCGCAACGCCCGTAGCACCCCTTGTCGGCAATGTTCGCGTGATGGCGGAACACGTCGTGTTGTCGGTTGCGATAGCCACCTACTTGTTAGCGCTTTTAGACGTAAAAAATGGCCTAGGAGATCGATGCTGACGCAACAGAATGGTTTAGAAGGTACATTGATGGGGTGCAGGCGTCCAGCGGGCAATACAGATGGTCGTTTGCGGCGCTGATAGACTGAACACGCAGCCCCAAAAGTCAGTATCCGTACTTCGTTAACACCGTCAGACGCCACCTGACGAATAATGTGCTAGCATAAGTGCGGCATCGTGAATTAAATAAAAGGAGATTACAATCTAAATGTTTGACGTTAAGCTACACGCGGTGGAAAAGAGAAAAAAAGATCCCACAGGAGCAGATCCACGTTGACTGCTGAGGTTAATACTATTGGCATTCAACCAACGCAGCCACACCTTCTATTGCTACCGATAAATTGCATCATGTATGAGCCGTGTACTGTAGACTGCATCCTTTGTCACGCTACATCGTGCGCACCGTGCGCCATTTAGCGCCGTCTCCACAAAGCCCCCTTATTTCATGTGGCCTCCGAGATTGCACCGGCTGGTGCATGCCAAGGAGGTTGAAGAAAAACTGCTGTAGTTGAAGTGGCCTATAGCGGCCTGTGGACTCGGGTAAGCAGGCGGCGGCCATCTTGCGGGGGGCGGGGGGGGGGGGGGCAACAAGCGGCCTGCCAAGAACTTCTCAGAGCTGTTCGCCGACTGTTCCGGCGGTTTTCAATCGTTTAACGAATTTTAAAGTTCTAATTCAGCACTGTGGGTTATGAGGCGAAACATATTGAAGGTCTCCGGATCACAGATATCCGAGTACTAGGTCATTTTTCCATTTTATCGGCATGAATATGCAGCTTTCGTCAAATAGAAAAAAACATTCGCGCAATAATTAGTGTTTATTCACCTTATTTAATGCAGTGTAGAAATAGATCAATCAGGAAAGCCTTCAGAAGAAAATGCAATTAAAAACTGAAAATGTAGCATGACCAATAGCAATACATGCAACAAGCATACATATTCATTACAAGCTTCATTGTCCTCAGGTGTTGCCGGTGCGTTGGCATCCTCATCGCATGGAAGAGCTCGGAACATTGGCAGCGGCCGTTTCCGCTTAGCCTTAAACATACAACTTTCCTTCATTCTCTAGTAAGGCAATGCTAATCTGCAACCTTATTTAAATGAGGAGGGTAACGCTAACATGTCATCTGCTTGCACGTCACCTTTCCTCAAAACACCCGAGCGCGCTAGTACATTTTGAGATCCGCATAGCGCCGTGCAAGGCAAGATACGACGAGAAATACACAAGCTGCGGCTACTGGCGTGCTCTTGTCCTCAGCAAGATGGCGACGCGACGGCTTCAATCCTCCACTTTCATGGCGCAATGGCGCATGCGCCCTGACCGAGCGGTTTAGTCGCGAAACGTTTCGGAAAGGTCGCGCGCGTTGTTGCACGACGGAAAGACCACGGTAAAAAAAAAATAAGCGCTCGGATGCGCGCTGCTGCAAGCACTCGTGCCATGTACCGCGTTGAAACTGCACTGTTACTTCGATCGACGTCATCGCGGTGCCGAAAACGTGCGGTGTGTAAGACTGCAACTCCACTGTAAAACAGGAAGTGACCAGAGCTTCGTCCGAGTGGCTTGGACTGCACGGTGAGCCAGGTAGTTTCCGCCTTTCGTTGATGACTAGCAAATTTAACGACAAACCCTTGCGTTACACTTGGGCGACACTTAAAAAAATCCCGTTGCTAATGAGGTCTTCTTGCAGCGTCGGTCCTGTCTTGCTGGTGGTGGCAGTGCGTGCCTGACTTCCCGTACTCGTTAAAGGTGTGGTAACAGTGGGTCGACACAAGACCAACAAGACACCCACGTCACCGATTGACCGAATATTAACGCGACAGCGTTAAGGAGCTCGTGTCGCAGAACAGCCGGCGTCGGCCGTGAGCGAAAAATGGCGGAAGGCAACACATAAATAAACACAACTTGCAAGATGGGCTGGGTGGGAATCGAACCAGGGTCTCCGGAGTGTGAGACGGAGAGGCTACCCCTCAGGCAAGAGTTCTATGCTTGAAATAGGGACAAAAGCATCTCTAGTGAATGCGGTGTTGCCTTAGAAACTTGCAGTACAAACTTTTACTGCGTTTTATATCGGTAATTATGAACATGTAAATTACAGAAGTCGCAGTTAAACGCGTAGCGAAGTACGTTTCCGCTACATTTTTCAGTACAGTGTGTCACTGAAAGCATTTTATCACACCATGCCGACAACGACGTAACCGACGAGTGCGAGTTGTCCCACTGCGGGGGGCTTTCCTGTCGACTGCACCGAGAATATCAGTGCGCCGACCATCGTTCTGGCGAACCCTGCGCGATCTGTCATCGAAGTGGCAACGCGATAGCGACAGCGCCTTCGCTTGTGCATATAATTAATCGCGCTCAAAATGAATAAGAACATGCCTACGAAGTTGAAATGCACAAGCTTCAACCGTGTAAAGCCGTGCACATGAAGTTTAAGCGATTGTTGATCCTGTTAAGCGAAGGTTAAGCCTGGCGCCGTCGTGTTTGTTCACCCGATACCGGCGGCCATGAACTGAAATGTAAGCTGTTAGGAGTAATGAAACTGCTTTTACAGCTCAGTTCTGTCTTTAGCGATTTTAAATAAGCTACACGCATGGCGCGTACACAATAAGCCGCAGGTGGCTACGCAGCGCTGTGCCACCATATGTACGTCACCCTACCGGTAGGCTGCCAGTCGCATTCGCTACGTAGACGGGTGGGTCTGTACGTGTTTTTATGCTCACACAGTTCTCAGTTCCAGAGATGTAATGCTGACCACTGCGTCACACAGGAAACAAGAAACCGTCTGGCTCAATTATACCAACGGTATCAGTGATTGTATGCGCATTCTCGCGAAAGAACAGTAGTCCTACAAATGAGCACTAAATTTATAGTGAGCACAGTTTTCTCTAATAATGTTTTATCGCACGCGCATACCGTAACAGCCGGTAATATGTTACCTGGATCACAGTTGCGGTTCTTTAAGTGGTTCGGTAGCTCATATTGACTCGTCTCAGGGTGGAACAACACGTCATATATGCGGATATGTCTGTTTTGCTGCGTTTTGACATTATCTGATATCGGGGATGCACCTTTTCCACAATGCTGGGCGCTAACAACGATCTGTGTCTACAAGTGTTGATGTAAACAAGTGCCTTGATAAATCCGGTGCGGAAGGCCGCCCTCAAAGACTTCTTGAATATGCGAAATGTCTAAATATTGTTGAAAAACAGTACAAAAAAGCGAGCTCCAAGTGCAGAAATTACCGACAACAAACTCCAAGACAGACGTGACAGCAAAGGAAACTCAGCATGCCGTTATTGGCAGCATTGTTTGCACAGCAGCGCACTCAGGCCTGCTCACCCAGTAGTCACTGCGTGCTTCGTCGCTTCCAGGAACGACATTCTGGCGCGGAGAAGTCATTAATAATGATTCGCGGTCCACAAAACGCGCAACCGACGCACACTTAACGTGGGCGCAGATACACAAATCAACTGGCGAGTGCCCGACACCCTTGCAAAATCTTTCCAGCGGCGTGCGGCGGAGGGCAGCACAGGAAAATAAGAAAGGCGGATTCACGGGCGCTCCCCGCATTCTAGAAGTTTTTCTTCAACCTCCTTGTTGCATGCAAAGGCTGACAATGAATCTCTCTCTTTCCGCGGACATCTATGGTGCAGCCCAAGTACGTCTGCGGCCGTTTTGCTTCAGGAACCCGTGTGAGGCAGCTAAGAACCCGTCCACCACCGCATGCATTTTAAAGCATTTTTTTTTCATTGAAGAGCGCGTAAGCAGGCTTGACAAATGGAGACATAGTGGCTGAAGTAAGCCAAGGGTGCTAACTGCATTAAATATATTGCCTCAGCCTCTCAGAAGATACTTCAAATAATGTCAGATCAGATAAGAGCGTTAGCGCAATAGACGCAAAACTGTTTTCACAGTGAAATCTTATATCTTGGGGATGGACAATTGCAGAAGGATGAAGGTTTAATCACACCTAATCACTAATTAGGTGTACCAGCAATGCACAGAAATACATCACGTAATATTCAGATTGGTGGATGGAACAATTAGAACTTGAGATAGTTCAGGCATTCATAATTCTGTATAAGACACTGCCGACTAGTCCGTGCCGACAATGACAGACACAGGTATACAAATCAATAGTACAAAGAACACGTTAGCAAAATAGATTTTGTTTAGCGAGAACAAATAAACGAAGAAACAGCTACAAGCAGTACATAGAGCACACACTTGCCTAAATATTACTTTGATAGCGCAAATAAGATTTCGGAACACCTACTTCATGATTATGAATAAATCGTGAGCGTGCGCTAAAAGGACATTCCGCAAAGCAAAAAGTCAAATTACGCGTGTGAAAATTTTACATCTGTATGAGATTGAAGAAATCGAAACATTAAGGCTATGCTTGCAGCACACAGCAACCTTAAGCCAGCGCCTTTGGTAGAGTTCATTAAAATTAAATACAAGTGTTTCGAGAAAAAAACCGCCACCAAATATTATTAGGATATTTGCAAAGCAACGAGATATATGAAGTCTACGTATAATTCGTTTGCTAAAATAATTTCAGGCTCAGGTGTATTATTATTATTATTATTATTATTATTATTATTATTATTATTATTATTATTATTATTATTATTATTATTGTTGTTGTTGTTGTTGTTGTTGTTGTTGTTGTTGTTGTTGTTGTTGTTGTTGTTGTTGTTGTTGTTGTTGTTGTTGTTGTTGTTGTTGTTGTTGTTGTTGTTGTTGTTGTTGTTGTTGTTGTTATTATTATTATTATTATTATTATTATTATTATTATTATTATTATTATTATTATTATTATTATTATTATTATTATTATTACGTGGTGTAAGCATGTAATACCTATGGCAACTACACGACAGGGCAAGTGAGCGGTTTGTAACTGGGAAACAACTGCTTTCACCTCGATCGTGCACCACCGCATTAATGTAATGAAACATTGCAAGAGCACGTTAGCAAGCACACGCATAGCGCCGTGCTTCCTGAACCAGAGAAGTGTGATACTTCAGCAACGCACAGCGTATTATCAGGATGCAAAGACGATGAGACTGGCCAACAAGTAAATATAAACAAACTTGTAAACCAAGTTTTCACATGCGAACCACTCGCACTCAATGACTGACAATTTAGCAGAGGCTACCTGCCACGTGTGTACACTAACTAACTTGTGCCTCTGAACAACCACGCTTTTCTGCAGCAGAATAATTAGGAAGAGCGCTTACTTGTGCCGTTCTCCCGCCCTCGCTACCGCGATAAGTGTAGTTATCCTTCATATTCTCGAAGAACAATAATATTCCACAACTTCGAATACAGAATTATCGAATCGAATACAAATACAATAGTAAGAACTAGTTCAGTCACATCAGAAACTTTTACTTAGGTATCGGTGAATTTCATTAAACTGCGCTCATACATAAGCGCAAAGAGGAAGAAAACCATTCGAAGTATTTCGAGCATCTATATATGATAGAGTTGCTGTCGTGAAACTGCAGTGTGTGGTATAAAGCACGCCGTAGTAGAAAGCTTTTTGATGAATTTGTTCACCTTGGGTTTTTTTTTTTCGACGTGCCCCCAAAACACGGTAAACGAGCGTCTTTGCATTCCGTCCCAACGGAATGCCGGGATACAGAGCCTTTGACTTCGCGCCCTCCGCAGCGCTACTTCACAGCCACTGAGCTACCACTGGTCAAAGAAAGCACGTCGAAAAAAATTACGCAGCGTTTAGCGCAACACTACCGCCTCCGAGAATCAGGTATTAAACCATAATTTTTTTGCGAAACAAAACGAGGAAATGTTCAGACAGGGAAAAAAACATTGCCACTCATAGCAAGGGCACCGTACAGCTGGTGTTACCGCATCTACTGGTGTTACCTCTGCTGTGAAATGAAGGAGCGGTCTTCTGCAATTTACCGTCAGCGGATATAAGAAAGAATGAAAGGCTTTTGGTTTTGATTACAGCATAGAACTATTTTTATGCTTCCATGTAGGATGATATGCCTTGTTAAACTGCCCTGATTTCCAGGATGTGATGTTTCGTATTTAGCTCTCAATGCAGATACACCGAAAAAAAAAAGAAACGCATAAATTCCGACCGCATTCGTTATGAAAAAGAAGTTGTGCTTTTCTTTTCACATGTGCAATAGAATTTCTGTCTGATCTTTAGTGTAGACAAAAAATAACACCCGCGTACTTCAAAGTTTCACAAAAGTTTGTGCACGCGAAAATTTCATTAGAGCGATGCTCCTTTTAGGAAGTCTGAAGCAGGCCAAATTTCTTTATCGTCTTTAAAGTTACATATATAAGCTTTCCAGTTAACCTCTCCGATAATACGCAGGAGGACAGTATGAAAAGTAAATGGGCAGTGTCTATTATAAATGTTATTGTCAGAACAAGGATAAGCTTATTTCGTGAAGTAATATGATATCATGGTAATATAGGACTGTATTTCAGCTTTATGAAACAAATAACGTTCAAGAAATATTTTTGTTTGCGCTTTCTTCTTTGCACGTCCTTGAGCTGTGAGAACTGAGGAACAACACAAGCACGCACATCAACGAATACCCACAAATCTTTGTTCCGCTTTAGGAAAAGTTCGTCAAATTCCCATCATTGTTTAGGCAAGTGCATTGAGATAGCAGCATGTCAGGAGCACTTGTGTTCAAATAGTGCAAGATGTTTAAACAAAGCCACCAAGATGTATAAGATGGCCGTAGGAGAAGCAGGCTTTCAGCAAGATCTACTGACCCTAACATGGAAAGAAAGAGGCATGTATTCTGCGCATATCACGGGCTAACCGGTCGAATTATCGTCAGCCAGTTGGACATGCAATAGGAAATTACTACTAACAATTTGAGCATGCGAAAAGTTTCCGCAAATATTGCGCCCCGGTTGACGAATTCTGTTCAGTAGCTCCGCATGCAGCTGTGCCAGGACGTCGTCGGACGTCAAGCTTGTTTCCTAGAGTGAGCACTTAAGACGTGAAACTTTAGTGCGGCCACGAATCCGACCGCCAGAACTGTCAGTAATGTCTTCGTCGTTGCCAAGTAAAAGGAAGGCAACACATTCGAAGTCAAATGTGAAATCACGCTTAGAAATTTTTTAAGTGTGACAGATACGTGCACAGCTAATTTAGCTAGCTAGTAGATACGTTCAGAGCTAGTTCACAGATAATCCGTCACCAAGACACTAGGGACATCCTGCAGTGTTTCTTAGCTCATTCTGCGACTATAAAAGAGAGTTGGGGCCGGCAACAACGTGGCCGATACACCAGGATTATTCACCCATTAACAATGCCCTCAGCATCGGCCAGTTCCTTCCCTTCCCGTTTCAGAGAAATCTCCAAATTACCCTGATTCTTTCTTATTATCCAAGCTGAACAGAGCTATCAACGGGGACCGCTTTTATAGCCTTACGGCCATTAAGAGCATCCGTGACGACGGAGCTGCGTGACATCGCAGAAGAATCTCTCGAGTAGTGCTTATAAGCGGGGCAGTAAAGTATGAAAAAAGGTGTGTTAAGCTTGACGAGGGTTATTTTAACAGGGATGCTATATATTTTCTCATTTCGCAGAGCAGCTTGTCAGTGATGCTGGTCCAGTTGCTTTTCGGACAGACCTCGTATACTCCAGATATTGAAAGTGATGGAAAGCAATAATTCGGTATTTCTATTGTACGGTTATGTTTCGTGTCATGACAATATCGTATATATGAATACCAACACGGTTCCCTGATTTTCCAAGAAGTTTGCAGACAAAAGAGGTGCCGACGCACAGCGTTATATACATTGATAAATGAGCTAGATTTGTGAGCTGCCGTGTGGCGAATTGTCTCGGCTCCCCTACCGTTGGCATATGAGGGCTCTTTTTGCAATATTTTTCTGTTAACAAAAAATCTGTTTTGTCATTTTCGCAAACCCAGATGCACTGCTGGGTCCCACCTCGTGTTCAATGTCGGGTTTAACGTCGGGCTCCATGTCGGTTCCCAGTCGGCTCTCTGTCAACTAGAGGTCGTTCTCCCATCATGTCTCCTTTTACTGCAGGTTTTACCGCTGCGGTTCATGGGCATCTGCTTCGAAATAGCACTACCACAATTTCTGGTGTTGCAAGGATAAGTGCTTCATAACTAAACAGCCTCAAAGAAGTGCCGCACAAATAAAGAAACGAAATGTTCATCTATCTGTGTCCATTCATCTGCCTACCCCTAAATTTTATCTCGAAAATGCGGCAAACCCACGGAAGCATGTTCCGGCACACCTGCGTTCAACCAATGCTTAACGAGTCAGGTTCAATGGCGTGTTCCTACTCACTTTTGTGCCCGCGCTGTCGATCGTGCTGATGAGGCTCTTCGCGTAGAAGAACCCCAGGCCTCCATACAGCATGGCCTTGGTGCCATCCCGGTAGTACAGCGGAGGAGTAAGGGCTCCCACAGCGAGCCTCACTTCATTCAGCAGGTGCTCGTATTGAGCGTAGGGCAGTGCCGTGCTCTCAAGTAGGCTCTGTTCAAGGACACCCGCTGGGGTGCCCGAGAGATTCCGTTCATTCTGCCTGGTCGCTATCCACATATTCATGAAGGTGGTGTCGTTCTTCTCGGGGAATTTGCCGTAAATGTCCTCTAGGACGTGGTCAGTGAGGAATTCCGGTGGTGGCCACAAAGCAGTGCGGGCTCTAAGCAGCTTCTGCTTGGCGACATGCTTCGTCTTTTCGTCGAGCCACACCATAGCGGATGTCTTGTTGAAGGTGACCTGCGGCGAAATATCATTTCCACTATTTCTCTTTCTTTTTCAAAGAGTCACCCCGTTTACACAGCACAGATCAACACTCAGCATTTTCTTGTTCGTTATCACAACACCCATAAACAGCATCAATTATGCGGCTGCAAGGGGTCAAGCCTTTACACAGCGACCGGCACTTATGCCTGTCGTAGTTCAGATGAAATAATTTCCTTCATTGCGATCCCTTCCATCGTGCTCGCTCTTTGCCGTTCATTACAATGATTTTGTTAATTGAAACTGTTACCGTTTGTTTCCTCCACCCGTTACCAGGCCTTACCAGCTCCACTTCCTCGTAATCTTAAGTGGAGTTTTAGATACACCTTGATTTCATACCACTGCCTTACTGTCTGTGGAATAGAGTTTACCTGAATGTCAAGTTTACGTGCAACGGTAAGCACGACGCATGCGTCTGGGTGAGGCATGGGTTATCAAAAATATCGGGGTGGCATAGTGATCGGTATGGTATTGATGCGCGCCGCCGGGACCTACTGGGAGTCACATACAGTGGCGCTAATTTTGCACTTGTATATGTGCAATCTCTTCATCATTGCAAGCTTTCTTACGATATGGTGCATGGGAATATGGTGTACTCTGATACCGCACTTCTGTGGTTTTCGCTAGTATCAATGCATGTCTATTTTCTATACTGCACATCCTGCAAGATTGCTGTTATTACTGGTTGTAACCTGACACGTCTTCCACTCGTGGGGTCTAGTTTACTCCACAGCATTAGAGTGTTCTTTAGAGTGCAGAAGCACTGAATATTTTAATCAAACCATTTTTTTTTTATTCTTGCAGCATCCCACGCCTTACATTGGTTTTACGAGTAGTTCTTTTCACAGCTGCTTCCTCTGTACGTCTCTACAGCACTGTCAAAGCATAAATTGTTGAATTTACTTTCCGTGTCTGCATTTACGAAAGATGAGCTAGCACTCTTCGATATCATCACATACTTGAAAAATAGAAAAATTTTCTTGGCATCCGTACACCAAGTAAGTTCGCTGCTTCGAAAAGGATGTATCATACCGCATTTATTGCATAGCCGTCCTGCTATTTTTATTAACAGCTGTACACTGGCATATTTACCCATTTGACAAAAACTACCAAAGTTTTTAGACCAAGCTTGCTCCGCCATGCTCAGCGCGATCATCGCGCCATTTCTTGGCGGTTCAAAGTCCAGGATGCGCAGCGTTGATTACAAGTTCCCCCCAAAAAATCAAATTATGTCTCTTAATCTTCAAAAAGACACCAGAAATACTTTTCACACCCCAGCAGGTGCTCCGTAATAATTTCTACAACCTAGTGTTCTTGAGATTCCAAATAAGTGTATGAGTGTGCCACGAACAATGCTGCCTTTTCAATACATAAGAGCATATAGATTTGCATAGTTTACTTTTCTTGGATACCACATTACTACCTGCCTCTTAGTATGGTTAATAGAGACACAATGTAAATTAGATCACCTCTTGGGTCTGCAAAATCGAGTTTTACCTGCATCAAATTCATTGCCGAGAAATAGCGCGAAAAACGAAGAAAACCGGGACAAGGAAAGCCGACAGGACAGGTGATGATAACCAACAATAGGGCTTAATTTTGCGAGCACAAATGTATACGCACACTTGTGTGTTTCTTTGGTGCAGTTTCCTCGTGATAAAGCTCAAATTTAGACCCTTTTAAATCATATTGATACAATCGAGTGATCGCTTCATGCAATGTTCTCGGGAATTTATAAAAGAAATCACAAAATGGCATATACATCGCGTCCCACGTAATTTGAGCCAAATATTAAAAATATGCAAATGGCACGTAGTTGGACCGAACCAAGGTAATGTTGCTTGTCGTCGCTTGAATATACTTAGATTATGTTTTTTGCATCCTGCCTAAGATGATTAGTCTAATTTATTCTAATTCTTTTATTTTATATATAAGGCAATCACCATGCGCTGATTTTAGCAGGCTGGTACAAACCTAATTAATACAACGGTTTGTACAGAAGGATGCACAGATTATTAATACTACAAAACTATTACATAAATAAATACAAAGCATACAGGTTGGGCCCACACGAGGTTACACCAAATAACTAAAATACTGTCGTTGGAAACATGACACAAATAGTGTCACTATAAACATGATAAGAAATAATTTAATGTTGGCGCAGAGACGACGTTATTTTTTAACTGTTTGCAGTTCACTATTCTTCGCGGGTAGAATGAGAAACAGTTGCTACGTGAGGAAAAGCCCTTATAGTGAAATTGTGTCTTTGCCGTAGCCTATCCAGCCGAGAAGGATATGAGCACCGTTGTGTTAATCTTGTAATGCCACTTCACTAGTTGATATATGAATTACGATCGCGAACAGCGATTTCCTTGGGCCATAGAAGAAAGATTAGCCCTTTTTAAAAGCTCTGTAACTGACTTTTCGTAAATGTGTTAGAAATAAAACACATGGCTCTTCTTTGTTCTTGTTCTAGTTTGGCGATGTTAGTCTTTGTAAACGGGCGCCGTATCACTGCAGCGTAATCTAAAATGGGGAAAACAATGGATTTGTAAGCCAAGAGGCAAACAGAAGGGGAGGAAAGCTTAAGGGCTCGCCTGAGAAAGAAGAGTTAACGGTTCACATTTGCAGTGACATAATTAGTATGAGTATTACAGTTGGGATGGTTCGAAATCCACTGCCCTAAATATTTACAGTTACTAACTTCAGAGAGGAAAGCGTTATTAGTACATTAATGAAAGGGTAAAGGTTTATTTTTATGTGTTATTATCAGGAAAACCGGTTTTTCAACGTGGACCACCAACCGCCATTCACGACAGCGGATGTCATTCACGAAGCGGATAAATCGCAGACTCCGGCCCCGCCCTCTTCATGCAGTCATAGTTTTTCAGTGCACTAGCTCGGCCCCATCGAATCCTTCACCACTCGAGCGTGCTCCTCGTCTCCTGTCAGCCAATAAGATAAGACAAGCCGCTCAGCGTAGGCAATGTTATTCGTTTTTAAAGCAAACAAAAGTGACTTTCTATAAATCAGGACAGCGTTTGATTGGTCTGTTCAGAAAGCCCTGCTGGTCACCGCCAGATGCTTGCGTCGACGGTTACGCAAATCTGAAGTAAGGAGGTTGGAATAAAAATACATTGGAATAGTTTTACGTTACAGGGCCCCAGATTACACAAGGTTCGGCGACAGACTGCGGATGGAACCATCAGTAACACTCCAGAAACTTCCGATAGATGCAGGCGCGTCCTGCGTTGTGCGATAACATTTGTTAGGTGGTGAAACGTGGTCACCAGATGGAGATAAACAAGTACACGTGTCAATACCCCCCTCTTAAAAAGCATCCTCCCGATGCTACAAACATGAGAGAGCGAAACACAAAAGTACACTTATTAAAAAAAAGTTACCCAAAGCATGTCCACCCCTGTATAAGAGAATGATTACACAATTTAATTAATGAATCATTAGTGTTTGACATAAGGCGGATTAGGAAGGATTAAGGTAGACTAGAGTGTATTAAAGAAGATTAAGGTGGATTAGAGTACATTATAAAGGATTAAGATGCATGAATAAAGATTGAGGTGGGTGGAGGAGGATTAGGGTGGATTATGGTAGATTCATGTGAAGGTTTGATGATGGGGTATTAAGACCGATTAGGGTGGATTAGGGTGCATGATCAAGGATTATGGTGCATTAAGGTGGATAAAGGAAAATTAAGGTCGATTAACGTGGATTAAGGTGCATTATGGTTGATACAGGAGGAATAAGACAGATTAGGATTGAATAGGCTAGATCAAGGTGCATTAGGGACCATGGAGCTGGATTAGGTTCGATAGAGGATTAGGTTTCACGTAGATCGGGACTATTAAGCAAGATTAAATTGAATTAAGGTGCTTGAATAAGGATTAAGGTGGATGAAGGAGATCTAAGGCGGATTATGATGGATTAGGGTGGCTAAAGGAGGATTAAGACCGTATAGGGTAGGCTAAGGTGCATTAGGGGCGATGTAGGTTGATTAGGCTGTATTAAGGTGGATTGGGAGTATTAAGCTGGATTAAGGTGGTTGAAGGGGAATTAAGGTGGATTAGGGTGGACTAAGGTGAATTAGGGTTCAGTGAGTATTCAGACCGATGAGTGTACCATAATCCTCCTAATGCACATTAATCTACCGAATCCACATTCATCGACCGTAATCCTCCTTCATTCACTTTAATCCACCATAATCCACGAAAGTCCTCCTTAATGCACCCTAATTCACCTTCATCAACCTTAATCTACTCTAACCCTCCTTGATGCACTTTAATCCTCTTTAATCAACCCTAATAGTTCCTCATTCACTTTAATCCACCCTAATCCACTATAATCGTCCTTAATTAACCTTAATTCACCCGAATCGACATTCATCTACATTAGTCCACCCTAATCCTCCTTAATCCACCCTAATCCTCCTTCATTCACCTTAATTCACCCTAGCCCACCATAATCCTCCTTAATGCACCTTAATCCTTCTTAATCCTCCCTTATCCTTCTTCATGCACTTTAATCCACCCTAATACACTTTAATCGTCCTTAATGCACCTAACGCACCTTCACTAACCTTAATGCACCTTCATCGACCTCAATCCAACCTAGTCCTCCTTTATGCAC
The DNA here is from genome assembly GCF_050947875.1 of Dermacentor variabilis. NCBI lineage: Eukaryota > Metazoa > Arthropoda > Arachnida > Ixodida > Ixodidae > Dermacentor > Dermacentor variabilis. The sequence goes on from NC_134573.1 coordinate 67,366,561, forward strand.
CTTAACCCACCTTCATTCACCCTAATGCACCTTCATCGACTTTAATCCACATTAATCCTCCTTAATACACCCAAATTCATCTTATTCCAATCACTAATCAATCATTACTTTGCTAATCATTCATTATCTCTTTTACGCGGCTGCACATGCTTTGGTTTGCTTCCCGCCTTCCTTTGGTCACGTGATATTTTCTGTTGCTCACAACGGGACCTTGAAACAGAGGTCTAAGGCTTTCGCCTAAAGGGACACTAAAGGTTAATATTAAGTCAATGTGGCCTGTTGAAATACCATCCCACAAACTTCGAAACGCTTCTTTCGTGCGAAGAAGAGGCTTATTTCAAGAGAAAATGCGTTCTGAAGCGTCCGCGTGCCTCTAGCACAGTTCAAGTAACCCGCCCTCCGATCGAGAAGTATTGACGTCATGGTCTCATAGTGACGTTGGGCCGTCGGTGAGTAAAACGGCTACCGCAGACGGCGCTAGGGCTTTTCTGCACAAAACGCAAACGCGCGGCCAGAAACAGAGCCAAGACAGAGCCGACAGCAGAGCGAAAGCGGGACTATGGTGGAAAGCGTAAAGGAAAGCGTAAGGGAAAGCGTACGACGATAGGTTGGTTCTTTATTTTACGACGTAAACTTCGACGCCGCAATGGATGACCCTGACAACGACACATTATCTCGCGATGCTGGGCTCGAGTTCAGCGATTTAAGCACTGATGAACGTGACCTGCTGTTGAGGGCTCGCGCTGCCGGCATCGTTGCGTACTACTACGACGACGGCCTGCTTTGAAAGGCACTTCACGCGACTTCAGTAAGTCGGCGTTAAGCTCGTAATACTCTCGACGAAAGTGCAGCGAGCACACTACGTGATTTTTCGGCTCTTTGCCAGCGCGCTGTGGCAGAGGTACGGCACTTAACCACTTCGAACGGAGAGGTTCACTCGTTGGCACACAGTGATAAGTAACGTTGGATTCGCCGCTGCAACTGCCCTTGGCCAAGTTCCGCGGACGGTTTGCGCATCCCACGACATCACATGGACGTGGCATTCTCGCTGCTTGTTCCAAATGCAAGTTTTGCGTGCCAGCAGGACCACCGCAGCACGATGCGATGAAAAAACAACTGAAACTCCAAAGCGCGCGCGGCGCAAAGTCGAGCGCGCAGAGTCGAGCGAAAACGAAACCTTTCGATCACCCATACTACTCTAGGGTAACGTCAAAATGTTATTTTTTTCTTAGAATCGAATAGAAGTAGACAAGTATCATTTTTTTCGTCTTATAATCTAATGAAATTATCTTTTTAATACGAGTAGTTGAGTACTAGTGACATAAATTATGATGAGTGCTTTCGTCATCGGGCTAGTACCGGAATGTCGCAGGAGGGTCTCAAATCGTGTCGTGCATTTGCCTCAATTTCTCGGTTACTAAAGCTGTGTTCGCGATTATATTGACGCCTTAGACGTTCTAGAGCATTGCTTTATCACTTTAACTTGACTTTCTGGTAACCTTTAGTGTCCCTTTAATAAGCCACACACCCGCCGTGGTTGCTCAGTGGCTATGGTGTTGGGCTGCTGAGCACGAGGTCGCGGGATCGAATCCCGGCCACGGCGGCCGCATTTCGATGGGGACGAAATGCGAAAACACCCGTGTGCTTAGATTTAGGTGCACGTTAAGAACCCCAGGTGGTCAAAATTTCCGGAGTCCTCCACTACGGCGTGCCTCATAATCAGAAAGTGGTTTTGGCACGTAAAACCCCAAATATTATTATTATTAATAAGCCACACACAAAGGAATGCGTCACAAGCAATACTACATCAGACCCACGAAGTAAAGCATCTGATCGTGTGGCAGAAATATTGTCTGGAGTATCGAACTCGCCTCAAAGCTCCCTTTACATCGGTATACCCCGTTCATACGGCTTTAAGAAAAACCAACCTCCTCATAAACGTTGCCTCCAGCATTATGGATGCTGTTATTAGCATTTCTCAAAATTTCCAACCCCACTGGGGCGCGCAACTGGCCCAAAATAACACGCCTCCATAGAATGCTGCGGCCCGTCCGCGGGTGCCCAGGAGGAAAAGTGCGCCGCGCGCAGCCGACGGGCGAGGAGAATCGAGGAGGAAAGCGCCGTGAGGAGGAGAGTGTCGCTACTTTCAAATTATCAAGGGGCTTTAGCCCTACTGACTCTCTCTAGCGTTGCCACCCCACTTTCCTCCGCTTCTGGCGCCAAATTGAGCCGCGTTCGTCAGCTCACCTTCCGCCCGGTCGCGTATTTCCAATTGCTAGTAGGTACAGCGGGGTGTGGCACTTTCTGAAACGACGGACGTTTGCGCGCATGCGCAGGTAAGAGCGGGTGCGAGAGAGGAAATGTGGCGAGTTTTGTTCCTTGAAAATACGACTCTGCCTAGGTACTACGGAGGAGTTTCTTGGCGCGCGTTGTATGTGCATATCCCTAGGCGTGCCGGCAGAAGTCGCGGGGCGCGGTAGTGCGGAACTTAGCATCGCAAGTTGGCGGCTCGATGAAATTATATTTATTCGATCTTGTTTTTACTAATGAAAACAACGTGTCATTGTTTCGAATTATTGGCGGTGCCTCCGAGATACCAAAACGGTAACGGGGACATCAAAGCTACAAGCCGGACTGGTTCATGGGTTGGGGCTCGCAGGGGCCTGCCTGCGCATGCCAGGGGAGTATAAGATCGGCTGTCCGCTAACGCGGACAGCCAATTTTTTATGCAAGCACCCCCTGGCAGGCTTCGGCCTCTGCGGCTACAACCCACGGGCCGCTCTGCTTCCAGCTTTGGTCCCCCCGCTACCGCTTGGGTGTCCCGGAAATCCTGCGCCGCCTGCTTTAATATAACCTCAGGTGCTCTCCTGAGGCCTCCGTTTGCCGGTTACATGTGCCCTTCTAGAGCAGTGCTTGTAAAAAATGCAATCTATCGTCGCGACTAAAAAAAGCGACCCGTGACTAATACAACACCAGTCAGAACATTTTGCCTTCAGACACAGCGATCACAAAGCGGCGTCCTCACCCACTGCCTCACAGCGCAGGCAGCCAGCGGCGGAGCATATAAACCAACTCGACCGCACTCCGCAATGCCGGCATGTCTAGGGCACAAACAAATGCAACGCGCTCTAAGAAACCTCCTCCGTGGTCCCTAGGCTGAGTCATATATTCAAGGAGCAAAAGCCCCCAGCTTTTCTCTCTCGCGCCCGCTCTTACTCGCGCCTGCGCAGGAAACGTCGAACGCCGTCAAAAGCGCCACGCCCCGCTGTACCTACTAGCAATTGTAAAAACGCCGCCCCCGGTCGTGAAATATGCAGTTGCTGCCGAAGCCCAACGCCACTCCCCCCTTCCTTCTCTGCCATCCCCTCACGGCCTTTCGCGCGACCGAGAACGGCGCGTTTGCTCTCCGCCTTTTACCCTGACGCGCACCAGATTCAGCCGCCGGTTCACACATATACTTGCACATACGGCGTTCGGCGACGGTGTTGTCGCCGTTGGACTTCATGTGGAGCATTACGGTGACGGCAAAAATGCCCATGGAATGTCCATATACTTCCTAACGCAATAAAAGATGGCACTACCCATATTGTGATAAAGGTCGACACTGTTGCAATTAGCTTTGACGATATGAACCGACACCGTGTTGCAACCGCCGAAATGTGTCGTGTATGCACCTATATGCAGCCGTGCTGCTCTTTCGCGTTCCCTCTATACACGCTGCGCCATCTTATGCGGCCGCACCGGTTTCCCGTTGAGCGTGTGGGAAAATGTATTCGAAGATTGCCTGAATATTATGAGACGCGTTCAACTCCACCATTTACCAGATAAATTCAAAGGGGCCCTAACCAGTTTTTATCGAAGTGGAGAAAGACATTTGAAGTAAAAATAGGCTATTTCAGAAATACTTTGCCGCCAAAAAAAGTACTTCACTGCGTACAGCAGCGGCGTTATTGACTCTAACACGGCCGCCGCTATGCTCCTGTTCCTTCTTCAGTGCCTTGCACTGCGAACGCTACGGCGCAGTGAGGCGTGCCCACAACGCTCCGCCTTCTAATTGTCACCATGGTGCACAGTTCAAATTTAATATTGAATGTTCAAGTAGAGGCCACGACTTACGCCTTTGGTGCCCCTACGACAGGCCAAACGAGCCAAATGCGGTCGTCCTCGGCGAGCCGCAATCCGCTTAGCCAGTGGACTCGTGGCGGCCCCCCGCGGCGGCCGCGGTATCTGCGCTATGTAGCCGACCGCACGAAACGTTCATTTGAGGGATCGCCCGACGTTTGTGCGCAGGCGCGAGTACTTGCGGGTGCGAGAGAGGAAATCCGGGGCTTTTCCTCTTTGAATAGCTGTCTTTGTCAAGGTATTACGTCGGAGAAATGTCTGCGCTCGTGTTGTATGCATTTGTCCCATAGGCATGCCGGCATTGCGGAGTGGGGTCGAGTTTGTTCATGCTCCGACGCTCGTTGCCCGCGCGGTGATGCACTGGGCACGGACGCCTCATTTGGTGATCGCTGTGTCTGAAAGCACGTCCGACACACATTATCGTGCCTGCGGCGCTGGTGCTGAGTCAGTAATGCCGGTTTGAATCTTTCTTGCCCGTTACGGTGCTCTACCGTCAAAAAAAGCATCACTGATTTTTCTGGGGGAGCAGTAGGGGCCACAGTGGAGGCCCCGCATGCACTCCTCTTGCAGTATCTTCGCTCTTGGCAGGCTTTTCGTATGCTGCTATCCGCGACTTCTCAGAAGCATCGTCGAGGGTCCCCTTTGAGTGAAATAAACGCACAGCGCCTTAGAACAATAGTTGAACCCCACTGCCTGATGTCACGCCGTGAGGATTATTGGCTTTGCGTCTCGCCCACGTTAGCTTAGGCGTATGTTAGGGTTAGCTTACCTTAGGTTAGCGTAAAATGCGTTAGGGTGGCGCGGCATATTCTCACAGCCGATACGCTGTGAGGATTATCTTCTTTTCGTGTAGGCCACGTTTGGTTAGGTTAATGTGTGGTTAAGTAAGGTTAGCCTAAGAGGCGTTAGGGTAGCGCGACGTATTCTTATAGGTTGCAGGGGCGTCGAGCGTAACCGGCGGCCTTTCAGCCACTTGCGTTCAACCGCGGTTGCTAAGGCTCTCTTACTTTTAGATATTAAATATATGCGGCCTGGCCTCGACTACGCTCCGTACTACTCCCACGGAAACATCTCTGATATTATGTTTAAGGTGCGTCACTTTAAGGCGCGAGAAAGCTATGATCCGACACGAATGACATAGCACGAGCGCCGTAGGTGCGAGATGGTCTGTGCGACACTGCGGTCGCCAAATGGGGCGTCAATGCCCGCTGCTTCGTCTATTTTACCCCGTTGGCAGCCAGCGTACGAGCGTAAAAAAACTCGACCCCGCAATGCCGGCACGCCGGACAAACACATACAACACGCGCTAAAAACCTTCTCCGTAGTGCCTAGGCAGAGTCATTTATTCAAGGAGCAAAAGCCTCCTCGCCCCCTCGCGCCCGCTTGTACTCGCGTCTGTGCAGAAGGGTCGGGCGATCCCTCGAATGAACGTCTCCAGCCGACCGCAGCTTCATGTCAGCTATCGGCCAATAGCCGCCGTCTGAGGGGATGACGAAATAATGTGTCTAGAAAAGAGTGAAGACAGTGCCTTCTGTTGAAAAGAGAGCGCTTGAGAGAAAGATGATTTCGCGATGCGCTTGCGAGCTCCACGCAACCGCGTACGATAGCGAAACTTGGCTCTTTGTTCACAGCGGTATATGCAACCTGCGGACAATGTTATTTCACCAAGACAGAGGGGTGGTTCTGGGCCCTTGTAAGTAAAGACAATAAAGAAAAAGAGTTGCGAGTGGCACAGGCCAAGTGGCACATACCCGGTGCCAGATATCCAGTAACCCTAGTTGTTCCCACGGTGGGTTTCGATCTGTTTTATGGAGATAGATAGATAGATAGATAGATAGATAGATAGATAGATAGATAGATAGATAGATAGATAGATAGATAGATAGATAGATAGATAGATAGATAGATAGATAGATAGATAGATAGATAGATAGATAGATAGATTGATTGATTCTCCGCAACGTACGTCAATACCTTGAGAATGCTAATTGCATTAAAACCTAACACGCCGTCCAGCCGTGAAGCCCGATACCTTGCTAATAACTTGTCTTCATTGGCGTCCTTGTACAATCCTTTCTGATCATTTCAGATAATGTGCGAGCCCTTGTTTCCAACATAACTATATTTACAGAAGAGTCGAAATCCGGGCCAGTTGGTACACAGTTGAAGGAAAAAACTAGTCACATAACACAAAGCACAAGAGGAGAGGTTTACCTATCGTTGTGGTGTCTCCTTGTCCTCTGTGTTTTATGACTGGTTTTTTTCCTTCAACTATATTTACAGGTCACCTATGTAACCCCCGCCATGCCATTGCACTGATATTGACACTTGTACTTATCTTTATCGGACAACCATGTTTCACCACCTAACAAATGTTACCGCAGAGCGCAGGACGCGCCTGCATGTATCGGAAGTTCATAGAATATCGATTGTTCCATCTACTGTCTGTCCCCGAACCTTGAGTAATCTGATTGCATGTTTGCGCGACTCGAATAGTGTAGAGCTTTGTGGAAGACGCACGGATCCCAGCGATTACTCTAGAACATTCGACGACTGATGTATAAAAGCCGACACGCTTGACCCACTGATCAGATCTTGCCAATCGCCGAATGTGTTCACCACTGTCGCCGTTCTTTAAGTGTAGCCTGCTTTTTTTGGGCACAGGTTCGCCCAATAAAAGTTAGTTTCGTCTTTCACAGTATTGTTACTGTGTTCTTTATACTTCAGTGCTACGTGGCATGTCGTGGAGGTGCTTTTCGTTCATGTACCGGACGCCCCCGACAAGCCGTGATCCTAGCCCGGGCCGCAAAGAGAACACCAGCGTAGTGCAAGCCGCCAGCAAGCAAGCCGAGCAAGCCGCCAGCTACAACAGCCGCCCCCGGAAAATTGTGGACGAGACAACCCAAATGGCAGCCGCAGCGTCCCCCATCGTTTTGCAACCAGCTCAGGAAGCCACCGACTTTCCTTGGATCATCGTCTGAAGACGCAGAAACCTGACTGGAGAAATATGAAGGAATCGCGACTTTCAACAACTTGGACTCCTATGACAAGGTGCGGCATGTATACTTCGCTTTTGAAGACGCTGCCAGAATGTGATGTGAAAACCGGGAGTCGACCCTTATAACATGGGACCTGTTCTGTAGCGGCTTCCTGCAGACATTTACAACTGTCGTGCGCAAGGAAAGGGCCTAAGCTATGTTAGAAGCCCGAGTACAACCCAACCAGACCATAGGGATCTTCACAGATCACATGACGCGCCTTTCCGGCACGCGGACCCCGAAATGTCTGAAGGGGAAAAGTGCGCTTCTTGATGCGAGGCTTAAAGCAAGCACTTTTTGCCGGACTGATCCGCAACCCACCGAAGACCGTAGCTGAATTCTTGAAAGAGGCAAGGACGATTCAGAAAACCCTATAAATGCGCTCTAGGCAATATAGCCGCCAAGTGCTCATGCCGCAGTGCGCCATCAAGCGCAGGGCTCCGGTGACCTCCAAGAGACCATAACGGTCATTGTGCACGAAGAGCTGCGCAAGATGTTTCCTTCGTCGCAACCTCATGTGTCCTCAGTCACTGACATCGTCAAGGGCGAATTTCGACGGCCACTGGCCTTACCGGAATGCAGCCCGAATCGCCGCTTTCCGTGCCGGAAGCGACGACCTATGCCGCCGTCGCCCGTAGTCAAGGTCCCCCTCCGCGCCAGGGTCCTCTAGCGCCGCAATTGCGTCGTCCAGTGCCGCCAGCACGCCCGCCCGCCCGCCCGTCGACCAGCACAGCCAACCGATGAGGACCGACATTTGGCGCGCCCCCGACCACCGCCCGCTCTGCTATCACTGCGGGGAATCGGGACATGTCTACCACCGATGCCCATGCCGCGAAATGGGACTACGAGGGTTCGCCGTCAACGCTCCGCGCCCGCAGCAAGGTGAACGCCCTCGCGATCTCACCGACTACCTCGCCGCTACTCAGTGGAGCTCTCTACGACCGTCCAGTTCGCCATGACCAGGCCGCTACCTATCGCCGCGGCGCCGTCCATACCCTGACCTAGCCAGGGGCTGCTCTGCGAGCCCATATTCAGAAATCTAAAAGCAGCAACCGATGGAAGTGCGGTTGCTGTTCGTGGAACTGACGAAGATCCTCTGCCGCCGACGAAGACGCCGAAGAGATTATCTCGACGAGATAACAACGAGACGCCACCAACTCGACGAAGTCCGGAAGCAAAGAATACACCGACGAAAGAAGACCTGATGACGCCACGTCCCATCCACAGGCCAACGCGACGCTGCCCTGATCCGACGCCAGAGATAACTGTAACGTAAGACAAAGAACACTAGACATTGACGTGCTTCTAGACGGCCACTCATCACCGCCTTAGTGAACACAGGGGCCGATAATTCCGTTATGAGTGGACACATCGCCTCCCAATTGAAGAAAATTAAGACTACAGGGGAAGGCCTTGCAATTCAGACCGCTGGAGGAAACCTCATTACGCTGACTGGAATCTGCTCTGCAAGAATTTCCGTTTATGACAGGGCTTACCCTGCCACATTCGTTATCCTCCAACAGTGTCCATGAGATGTCATTCTCGGCATGGACTTCCTGAACCAACACAGCGCAGTCATCAACCTGAAGTCAAAATCTAAAATGCTGTCGGAAGATCAAGCAATACCACCAGAGAGCTCTCGTAGTCACCCCGCCTTGAGTGTGCTGATAGATCATGTGAGCATCCCGCTGCGCTCCAGAATAATTATTTCCGTCCGCACCAAAACACCCGCAGACGTAGGAGGCTTCATCGAAGGGGACCAACCTCAACTACTCGACCGTGGAATTTGTGTCGCAAGAGGGATCGCAAGAGGAAAAACGAAAGTGTTGCTGACAAACTTCAGCCAGGAGATCGAGCACATCAACAAGGGCACGACGATCGCATATATCGAGGGAATTTTGGAAGCACGCAATGCGTGTGTCCTTTCGGATTCTGCCTCATCTAACCCAACGACCGTAGTTCCCGTACCGGACTTCAGCATAAATCCAAGTCTCCCGATGATTAAGTAGTAACAGCTCAGGAGTCTGCTTCGACGAAACAAAGGCTGCTCTTCGAAGTCATCGAGGATTCGACCAATACCAGTCGCAAAGCATCGCTTAATAACTGAAGAGTGCGCTCGACCACTCCACCAGAGCCCTTACTGAGTTTCTACGCCAGAACGTGAGGTTATTAGGCAACAAGTCGACGAAATGCTGCGGACGATCTCATCCAGCCGTCGAAAAGCCCGCGGGTATCTCCTGTAGTCTTGGTGAAGAAAAAGAGCGGAACCATACGTTTCTGCGCCCATTATCGTCGACTGAACGAGATCACGAAAAAGGACGTTTACCCCCTCTCACGGATAGACGACGCATTGGATCGGCTCTGCAACGCTGAACAATTGTCGTCGATGGATCTCAAGTCTGGATACTGGCAAATACGAGAGAGATCGCGAAAAGACAGCCTCCATCACGCCAGACGGCCTCAACGAGTTGAAGGTCATGACATTCGGACTGTGCTCGGCGCCTGCAACGTCCAGCGCGTCATAGACACGGTGTTAGCAGGGTTGAATGGTCGACCTATCTTGTTCACTTGCATGACGTCATCGTGTTCGCCAGAAATTTCGACGATCACCTTGCGGCAGTACTAGAGGCCTTCAAGTAATCAAGGCTCACTCTGAAGCCGAAAACGTGCCGCTTCGCGTACAATGAGCTTCTGTTCCTGGGCCACACCATCAGCAAATTTGGAGTACGCCCCGAACCACAGAAGACAGCCGCCATCGCAAGTTCCAGCAGCCCATCGACAAGAAGGCAGCGCGTAGATTCCTTGGCATGCCTGCCTACATCAGGAGCTTTGTGATTTTTCATCGCTGAGTCGTTCACACATATAATCAAATGTGTTGTCGAGTTCAAGAGGGAAATGCCATAGGCGGACGCATTTGAAGAACTCAAAAGACGCATGCAGTCACCGCCGGTGCTTGCGCACTTCGACGAGCACGCCAATACAGAAACCCATACTGAGACCAGTAGCCTACGCCTTGATGCCGTCCTAGTCCAGAATAAAGACGGACTTGAACGGGTGACAGCGTACGCAAGCCGGTCGTTGTTAAAAGCGGAAGGCAATTATTCTACGACCGAAAAGGAATGCCTCGCCATCGTTTGGGCTACAGCAAAATTTTGCCCTTACCTGTATGGCAGGCCATTCAAAGTCGTCAGCTACCATCACGCGTTGTTTTGGCTAGCGAACTTATAGGATCCTTCAGGGCGGCTAGCGCCGCGGAGCCTGACTACAATAATACACAAATGTAACCCTCAAGTGCAGACGAAAACACTGATGCCGATTGCCTATCACGCTCCCCCATTGACCCGCCGCCGGTAGGTCACGAGGATGACGACGCCTTCCTTGGAATAATGAGCGCGGAAGACTTCGCTGAACAGCAACGAGCAGACCCGGGGCTAAAATGCCTCAATTATTTGGAAGCGCACACCGACGTTCTACCTATGGCATTTAGGCGAGGATTGTCTTCGTTCTCGCTTTAAAACAACCTACTAGTAAAGAACTCCTCACTAGTCCGCGCCAACTGCCTTCTTGTTCCCTCAGCGCTGCGTCCATAAATACTGGACGCCCTGCATGACGATCCGACCCCTGGGCGCCTCGGATTCCCCCGCACACTATCGAGGATACAGGAAAAGTTTTACTGGCCGCGCCTGATCGCCGACGTTGCCCGTTATGTCAAGACATGCCAAGACTGTCAGCGCCGAAAGACACCACCGACAAAGTCAGCGGGATTGCTACAGCCGATCGATCCTCCTTGCCGGCCATTTCAGCAGATCGGGATGGACTTGTTGGGACCCTTTACGACGTCAACAACCCGAAATAGGTGGATCGTCGTGGTGACGGACTACCTCATCCTCTTCGCTGAAACGAAAGCCCTGCCGAAAGGTAGCGCAGCCGGAGTGACGAAATTTTTCGTCGAGAACATCCTGCTGCGAGATGGTGCCCCAGAAGTTGCTATCACCGACAGAAAAACGGCCGTTACAACGGATCTCACCCAAGCAATTCTTCAGTACAGTCAGACAAGGCACAAGAGGACAACTGCCTACCACCCACAGATGAATGGTCTTGCGGAGAGCCTGAATATGACCCTCGCCCACATGCTAGCAATGTAGGTTGACGCCGAACAAAAGACCTGGGATACCGTCCTGCCGTACGTAGCCTTCACTTACAACACGGCGGTGCAAGAAACAACACAGATCACCACGTTCAAGCTTGTTTACGGCATGAACCCGACGACCACTCTAGACGCCATGCTGCCGCACGTCACCGACGAAGAGAATCTTGACGTCGCCACCTATCTCCAGCGCGGCGAAGCCCGACAGCTCCCCCGCTTACAGTTCAAGAAGCAGCAGCGTACCGACAGCCGACACTACAACCTCCGACGACGGTACGTCGAGTACCAGCCCGGCGACCGGGTTTGGGTTTGGAGCCCGATGCGCCGACGAGGGTTCAGTAAGAAACTGTTGCGACGCCAATTCGGACCCTACAACCGACGTATTGGCGAACTGGACTATAAGGTCGTGCAAGACGGCATTTCGCATTCGCAGTGGTGCCACGCGCAATCTGATGTGGTTCGCGTAGTGCGTCTTAAGCCCCTTTATGCACGCTGACGAACTTGCTTATTTTGTTGTTCCTTTGCTACGGGTGTTCTTGTTTGTTACTTTCGTTTGTTTGCAGCATGGGTTTGATGCATATTAAGAGGGGCGTATCGACACGTGTACTTGTTTATCTTTATCGGGCGAGCACGTTACACCGCCTAACAATGTTACCGCAAATGTTATCGCCTGCATGTATCGGAAGTTTCTGGAATGTTATCGATGGATCGATTCGCTGTCTGTAACCGAATCTTGTGTGCATGTATGCGCGACGCGATTGGTCTAGAACTTTGTGGAAGACATGCGGGTCCGAGCGATTACTCTGGAACATTCGACGACTGATGTATAAAAGCCGACACGCTTGACCCTCTGATCATATTTGGACGAACGCCTACTGTCGTCGTTGCCGTCGCCGTTCTGTAGCCTGTTTTTGTGAGCACAGGTTTGCCCAATAAAAGTTAGTTTCGTCTTTCACAATATTGCTACTGTGTTCTTTATACGTCAGTACCACGTGACATTAGGTACGCGATCAAGCGAGCGTTAGATTGACAGCAGCCAGTATTCCGGAACCTGCATTCTCAATCTCGCAACCAGCATAGCTGCACGCTGCGATCGCTGTCCAATAAATTAAAATCGGTCAAACTAGTAAGTCGCCGTATAGCACAGCACACACATTCACGCACAACCCACCTGTTTTATTGCTTCAAGGTGTTCATCGATGGTACGGCGTTCGTCTGGTGAGAAACCTCCGACGGAAGCCAAAGCAGCCGCCAGGAGCTTGTAACTGTCCTCGACTTGCACAGCACAGTAGCGAGGTTGCGCTTCCCTTGCCCACTCTGCGCTTCCAAATAAGGTGTTCAGAATGGCAATGGGATGAGCAACTGCTCCGTATGCGTACACGAACAGCCATGATAGATGACGGAGCAACGTGGTGTCGTTGTAAGTGCTGATGATACGGAGCATAGCATGTAGTACCGCAACGTCATTAAAGAGTAGCAGTTCATCAATACTGAACGGTGGTTCGATCCGTAGTGTCTTCTTTATTACGTCGTGCACGTGCTCGGCAGTGACGAGTTTAGTGTAGTTAGACACATCGCGAACTGCAAACACAGCGGGAAAACGTGCCATGCTCGCGCTGGCCCGCACAAGCTTGTTGACTATGGATAACATTATTTCATAGACCTGCTTGACTTTCTCCTCTGTGACCGAGTTTGCCTCGTCACCACCGAAAATGCGAACCATCGCATTGTAAAGGGCCGCAAACTTGTTCGCTGGAACTTGACCGAGCATGGCGTACCAGTATGTCATGAATTCGTTGGTAGTAATTAAAATGCGGCGCCGTGGATCATCCTTGGTACCCGGAAGGAGCTGCAGTTTGAACCAGAGATTTATGTTCCAGTTAAACGCAAGATCAAATAGGACTTCCAAGGGAGGCCTTTCCTTGGCTTCTCCCGGAAATGCCAATCCATGAACGCTCATAAATAACAGAAAGGTTGGTACATCAGAGCGCATCTGCGTCATGCAGCTCTCGAACATTGCGACCACTTTCCTCCCCACCGGCAGCTCGATGGAGCCCTTCCGTACGATGTCCCCGAAATTTGTGCGCCACCACATAACCATCTCTGAGAAGGACGACTGTGAGAGCGCTCCGACGCGTTTCTCGGGCTTCCAGCTCCCACAGACATACGCTGTGAAGTTGTCGCATGGGTCTATGCTCTTGTCCAGCTGGTTCCTCAAACGATCCCTGCAGAGTAAATACAAAAATTCACGTCACTTCTCTCTCGATGGAAACGAACGGACACGGAGCTGTTCATAATAAAGATCAGAATTATCAGAATAAATAGTATCAGGTATATCATTTTTCATGAGGCAATATTTCAGTGCTATCCAATGACATTTGTACCTTTAGCGAAAAAGCAAGGCCGTATAAATTATACAAACATTTCTTTCCTAGCTCCCAATCTGTTGACATTATTGGCAGGGCAAATATTAACCAACCCTTAAAGCCAACTCCGGCGATTTTTCGATGTCAACGGATGTCGATGAAATTCCCTGGGTACATTCCTCTGTACACTTCCGTCATGTCCTCAAAAAGAAGCATGTTTGATAATTGCACAGAATTTTTATAAATGAATTAATTGCTACAAGCCACATTGTGTATGTTGTCAGGAGTGTTCCATGCAGAGAATGCCGGGTTTATGCAGACGACAGTTACGAGAGCGTCGAGGAATCGACGGTCGCGAGGTGGTGCATGGCGTGAGAAGCTGCTGTCGCGAGAAGTTGCGTTCCCTATAGACGCGGTCCGCACGAACTTCATCCCTCGCCATCCGAACACACAGTTTGAGCCGATGCCGATCGCGTGCAGCCTATAGGTTAAGCCTATATTTCACCGTCGCGTAGTTCATGCGTCTGCTGCTGGCGGACCTGAGCGACTAACCTGAAGCTGATTAAACCAGCAGGATGAGGAAAGCTGCTCTTGTAGTTCAGTTTTGGCCATACGGATTTGAAATAAACCATTCCTCATTTCGTACAGTGCACACACAAAAAGCGAGAAGCGACGGCACGGAGCAGTATCGACAGCGGTACGTTGCCGTTTTCGACGGAAAGCTGCCCGCCGCACTCATCAGCACTTCCCTAAATTTTTACGTATCATCCTGCAGACTCATTATTTAGCTGCCGAAAGGCACTGCTTGCATCGTATCTCAAACGGGTAACAAGCGGAGGCCTCTCGATACAGTAGCGTAAGCAACCGCCTCGTTCAGTTGCCAACGGTTTCTGTACTGGCATCGGCGTTTACGCGAGAAAGGTACGCGTTCTCTAAATGAACGATCATACGCGCAAAGTCCTCACCTGCGTCCACTTTGCGGAACATATTGTGTGCATGAAGGGAATAGGAAGAATGACAAGTAGGCAGCATAAAAGTGCTCCCGTACTACGGTCTCCCGCACGGTGTTTCCGAAGATGTGTGGTCGCTCGTATTAGTGCGATCCATTGTGATGCAACGGTGCTTACTTGCACAAAATCTGCCTATTTTGACATGTTCTGACATTAATTGATGTCACCAAAGAGCGGCTCGCATTATATCTCAAGCGAACGAGGAGTGGTCGCTGCACCTGACGATATAAACAAATGCACCGTTCAGTGCTTTGGACTGTCAGCGGCGTTCTTGTGGAATGCAAATGCAGAAAGTCGTGCTCCACATCTTACAGTGAGAAGGCGAAGCGCTTCCCTCAGGAGGGGTAAAACATTCAAAATATCAAGCAGCACGATATCTAGTGCGTGGGGGGGGGGGGGGGGGGGGGGGGGGTCGAATGCGAACGGCAATTCGTGGCTATTGAACTCGTCAGGATCATAACTGTCGATATTTGACAGATCCGAAAAGCTGGTGCAGCTGACATTGTCACCGGAAAGTCCGGAGCGGTGACGATTCAGCCGAGCGTGTCTACTATTTGCTGCCAGCGGGCCAGACCGGCATGCCTTGCGCGCCTTTCCCTGTGCGTAGACCCTCGTGATGTCACGCGAAGAGGTTAGCACGGCTGCTTGGTCTGGTTCGGTTTCGTTTTCGCGCTGTTTTGCCTATTTAAAATTATTTTCCAATTTGCGTAACAATTCTCCTGTCACACGTGTTACAGGGAGGTCTCGGGAACCTAAATATTCCATTACCTTGACATGCTCAAAAATCGCCGGAGTTGCACTTTAATCTGGACACAATATTAGCGAACGTGACCGACAATTGATAAAGAGCATTCCTTTCGGCCGCGCAGTCCGTTCTCGCCGATATTTCGTTTGTTTTCAGCCTTGATTCCAAGCCTTCACCTGCTATACCAACCGTTTCTGAATTGTGCTGCCATTTCCATGGTCTTGCCACACTAACGTCCTGGCTGGCTCATCTTGTGCCGATGTAGCTGCCTAAGTACCCGGATCCTACGTTGCTGTACAAGCTGCACCCAGCTGTGCTGCTCTTCCGCTTACTCTCACTTTTTCGACTAACTGCGTCTGCGCAAGGTAGGTGGCTGAGTCATCGACAAATCAATATCAACGAGTGGACAGTTGGGCTAGTTTCGGTATTGGCATTAAAGCGTCGCCATTTTCCTGATATTCAAAGAAAAACTTATCATCACATTTTGCTTATTTGACTCTATCTTTTCAACCTACCCAGTACTAAAGGGGTGCAATTATGTGCAGCAATAAAATGTGCTTTTGCTAATTTACTTTTCGGAGTCCTACATTTGTGTTTAGTCGCTTTATTTATTTTGCCAACGGGTGGCGCCTTCACTGTTATCAGTTTGGCTATGATTCTGATAGTCAGCTCATTCGGCTTTCAATACACGTGCATAATTGTTAGTATGCTGTATCGTTCAATATTTTATTCCTGTGTCCACGAATGTTCTGGCAATGTCGGAAAAACCGAGGAAAGGGCACTAGGCATGCTGCTTAGCTGTGTGCTTTGACAACTCCGGGACCGGGAGGAAAAGCGAAGTTTTCCATTTCCCAGTTAACGCGAGGGAGGCACACTTTTTCGGCAATCACTATAAAGGAAGCTAGAGCCATCCTTATCAAAAGAGCTAGAGTAAGAAACACCGACCTTCCGCAGTTTCTTTCTAGTGAATATCCTTTTGGTTTCGCGCGGCACATTTCTTTTTTCTGCGCTGCTGTAAAAAACTTAAGCTACCCCTTGACAGTTGTTCATCAGTCCAGTGATGCTAACTGACACGCAGGTGAAAATTTCGCTTCAATATTGTTATAGGAACGAAGCAGGCCCACGAGTATCAAATAATGTATATTTACAACAGATGTATATGGCGTTCAGGCAACTGCCAGACTTCGTCTTCCACTAGTCCAATTCAACTTCTTCCTTCTCTTCCCCGCAACATCACCCTCCCGGCGGAGTAGCTCCGTCCCGGTGCAAGTTATAGAGCCTCACTTAATAGGGGGACATAGGGCTTTAAGCCTGTCGACGTGAACAACATCGCTAGTGACGTTGGGAGGCACTGAAGGCTGACCGACTGGGGCGATCTCGTATGCCACGTCGGACAGTTGGCGTAAGATCTTGTACGAACCAGAATAACGCGAAAGTAGTCTTTCCGACAAGCCGACGCGACGTGAAGGCGTCCAGAGAAGGACAAGGGAACCAGGTGAAAAATGGGAGTCTCGGTGCCGAAGGTCGTAGCGTCGCTTTTGAGAAGCTTGCGAGACTGTGAGGCGATGACGGGCGACTTCTCGGGCCTGGGCGGCTAAGTCAATAGCATTGCGAGCGTAACCAGTGCTGGGTGATTGTACTGCGGAAGGTAGCGACGTGTCAAAGGGCAAGGTGGGGTCGCGGCCATAGAAGGTAAAATGGTGTAAATCCGGCAGTGTGATGACGGGACAAGTTGTATGCGAAAGTGGTGTACGGTAAAGCGACACCCCAGTCGCGGTGATCGTCGGAAACGTACATGGCCAGCATTTCAGTTAGCGTTCGGTTGAGTCGCTCGCTGAGGCCGTTCGTTTAAGGGTGGTACGCGGTAGCAATCTGGTGTTCTGTAGAACAGGAGCGGAGCAGATCATCGACGACCTTCCATAGAAAGTAGCGGCCGCGATCCGTCAGCAACTGGCGAGGGGCGCGGTGGTGCAGGATGACGTCGTATAGTAAGAAGTCGGCGACATCTGTAGCGCAGCTGGTTCGTAGCGCTCGTGCGATGGCATATCTCGTGGCATAATCTGTTGCTGCAGCAATTCATTTGTTTTCTTTAATGGAAATTGGAAAGGGGCCCAGGAGGTCTAGGCCCACGCGGAAGAAGGGATCTATTGGTTGCAGCAAACCAGCGGGAGGCATAGCAGGCATCTTCCGGCGCTGACACAGGTCGCAAGAATCGACATAACGGCGCACATAGCGATAAATTCCGGGCCAGAAGAAGCAGCGCCGCAGGCGTTCGTATGTACGAGTGATGCCCAGATGTCCAGCAGTAGTAGCTTCAAAGAGGAGCGCCAGCAGAGGGCGTGATGATCGGTTACGACGCAGAAGCTCTGACCGAAAAGGTACGGCCGAAATTTCGCGACCACCCATACGAGCGCGAGACATTCTCTCCGTAATGGAGTAATTTCGCTCGGCCGTGGAAAGAAGGCGGCTAGCGTAAGCGATGACACGGTCTTGGCCGTGTTGGCGCTGAGCGATTGTTCTTTATGTTTTCCAGGAATAGAAAACTTGCAATGTGTATTTGCGGAAGGTACTCGAATGCCTGCTGCCCAAATTTGTTATGGTGTAGCACATTTCTCTGACGAGTTGAAGCTACCTGAGCGACGACCGACGTGTGCTTCACTTTTCCACCTAGAAAGAGATAACTTTTTCCTCGCTTCTTTTGTACTTTCAACTTTGGTTTCGCTTTTACATGTTGATTAATCATGACAACGCGATGTTTTGCCCATTCTCCATGTGTGACACATGGTAACACTAAACTGAAAAACAGACCTGCACACAGTGGTACGAGCCGTCTGCTGATCCATTTCCAGATACGGCACCCGCGAGCGCGCGCGGCCGTACAAAGTGCGGAGTTGCTTGCGGGGCCAAGTTGCCCTTCTCCCTCTCGCACTGCCTCCCCACGTTACGCCCCCTCTCCTATTCACCCTCAGCCTTTCACGCGACGGAAGAAGGCGCGTTTGCTCTCCGCTTTCTCAGGACGAAGTGCCCTTTCACATAAAGTTTTATTCATTCATTAATTTCCTCCCCGTGCGCCCGATATAGGCGCGATCGCTCGTTTCCCTCGCGCGCGTTCACTCGCACATAAAGCATACGAGGCGCGACGACGTTGTTGCCGCCTTTTGGGCTTTATAGGGAGCATCACGGCGACGGCAAATATGTCCCTGCAGTGTCCATGTAATGGCTATAGCAATAATACGATCACTTCTGCTGTAAATACCGCGTGTGCACTATTGTTGCGAATAACCCACTCTAGAATCAATGTATTCTTTAGTCTTTGTGCATAGGTAGGCAGCTTCTCTTCTGGTGATTGCTAAGCGGCCTCAGAAATAAGACTTCAGCACAGCTACACATTGCATGCAGGCCGTTGCAGAACCTGCATATTGCAACTGATATTCACAGGGTGTTGAAAGGAGAAGGCCGCCAGTTAGCCCGCACAAATAACTGTTTTGAAAATTGAACTTCAAGCTGACAGTGCTATGGCATTTTTCATATGTATTATGTGTGTGCTGGTTGCTAAGCCTACATAAGGCTACTAATTTTTCTATTACGTAAATAAGTGTGCGAATGCCTTTCAGGTTCACACGTATAGAAAGTCGCCGCCATAAAACTGTGATATGAAAATGCGCAGGTAAAGATGACCTGGCCTCATAATCATTTCGTTTTTATAAGTGGGCAAGGCAGCAGCAATACAGGCCAGATGTTCAAACGTTGTCTCTTCTTCATGCAGCTTTTCACCGGCTTGGCTGCTTTCCCGGAGTATACTACGAAGGCCTTCCTGGATGCATCACCGCTCGCATGTCATCACGCCCCGATGTTCCCGCATGCGCGCGATGACTGCCCTATCTCCGCCCTGGAAGATAGTCATGGTTCGTTCACCGCTGGATTCGACAAGATACTGACCTCTGCCATCGGTGACGTCAGCCTGGATGGTGCACTAATGCGAGTCACGACGCCGGCTCCGTTCAGTATAAAAGCCACACCACAGCTTCATCGCTTCAGTGGGCAAGGCAGCAGCAATACAGGCCAGATGTTCAAACGTTGTCTCTTCTTCATGCAGCTTTTCACCGGCTTGGCTGCTTTCCCGGAGTATACTACGAAGGCCTTCCTGGATGCATCACCGCTCGCATGTCATCACGCCCCGATGTTCCCGCATGCGCGCGATGACTGCCCTATCTCCGCCCTGGAAGATAGTCATGGTTCGTTCACCGCTGGATTCGACAAGATACTGACCTCTGCCATCGGTGACGTCAGCCTGGATGGTGCACTAATGCGAGTCACGACGCCGGCTCCGTTCAGTATAAAAACCACACCACAGCTTCATCGCTTCAGTGGGCAAGGCAGCAGCAATACAGGCCAGATGTTCAAACGTTGTCTCTTCTTCATGCAGCTTTTCACCGGCTTGGCTGCTTTCCCGGAGTATACTACGAAGGCCTTCCTGGATGCATCACCGCTCGCATGTCATCACGCCCCGATGTTCCCGCATGCGCGCGATGACTGCCCTATCTCCGCCCTGGAAGATAGTCATGGTTCGTTCACCGCTGGATTCGACAAGATACTGACCTCTGCCATCGGTGACGTCAGCCTGGATGGTGCACTAATGCGAGTCACGACGCCGGCTCCGTTCAGTATAAAAACCACACCACAGCTT
This sequence comes from Dermacentor variabilis, assembly GCF_050947875.1. Classification (NCBI taxonomy): domain Eukaryota; kingdom Metazoa; phylum Arthropoda; class Arachnida; order Ixodida; family Ixodidae; genus Dermacentor; species Dermacentor variabilis. Next base: position 67,386,676 of record NC_134573.1, read on the forward strand.
CATCGCTTCAGTGGGCAAGGCAGCAGCAATACAGGCCAGATGTTCAAACGTTGTCTCTTCTTCATGCAGCTTTTCACCGGCTTGGCTGCTTTCCCGGAGTATACTACGAAGGCCTTCCTGGATGCATCACCGCTCGCATGTCATCACGCCCCGATGTTCCCGCATGCGCGCGATGACTGCCCTATCTCCGCCCTGGAAGATAGTCATGGTTCGTTCACCGCTGGATTCGACAAGATACTGACCTCTGCCATCGGTGACGTCAGCCTGGATGGTGCACTAATGCGAGTCACGACGCCGGCTCCGTTCAGTATAAAAACCACACCACAGCTTCATCGCTTCAGTGGGCAAGGCAGCAGCAATACAGGCCAGATGTTCAAACGTTGTCTCTTCTTCATGCAGCTTTTCACCGGCTTGGCTGCTTTCCCGGAGTATACTACGAAGGCCTTCCTGGATGCATCACCGCTCGCATGTCATCACGCCCCGATGTTCCCGCATGCGCGCGATGACTGCCCTATCTCCGCCCTGGAAGATAGTCATGGTTCGTTCACCGCTGGATTCGACAAGATACTGACCTCTGCCATCGGTGACGTCAGCCTGGATGGTGCACTAATGCGAGTCACGACGCCGGCTCCGTTCAGTATAAAAGCCACACCACAGCTTCATCGCTTCAGTGGGCAAGGCAGCAGCAATACAGGCCAGATGTTCAAACGTTGTCTCTTCTTCATGCAGGTATGTTACCTTAAGAACGCTTATTGTATTCGATCTGACAACCGCTTCTTATTGCTGATGCCTTGCCCACACGAATGTCTTTCTGCATATATTTCTGTATGTGCTGATCTTGTTTACTGCATGAGCAGCCTCCTACTGAGTGGCGATATCGAAACAAACCCGGGCCCTACAAAACGCTCCGCCACTCAAACAGATGATTCTGGCTCTATGATATCCGAAATGTTCGCTCAGCTTCTTGCAGGGCAAAATAAGATAACAAAAGATATAGCCGACATGCGAAAATCTATCGACGCTCGATTTGAGGCAATTGAAAAACGCATAGTTGATCTTGAGCAGCAGGCACCCACGTTTAGCACAGCCCACTACGATAACCTGCAGAGCCAAATTCAGAAAATGTCATCCACTATTAACACACTTTCTCTCCAAAATGATGATTTAGAAAATCGCTCACGTCGCAACAACCTTATTCTTTATGGTCTAACAGAATCCGAGCATGACACTAATGAATCGCTGCAATCGCAAGTTAAGAACTTTTTTACTGACGTTCTAAAGCTTGATTTTCCTCAAATTGAGCGATTGCATAGGCTTGGTAGACCTAGATGTGGAAGACCTCGGCCCATCATTATGAAGCTCCTAGATTTTCGGGACAAGATTAGTGCTCTAAAGAATGGCTATAAGCTAAAAGGGTCTCAGTGGCGCTTATCTGAAGATTTTTCTTCAAACGTACGATCCATCCGTAAAAAACTATGGGACGCTACAGCACAATTCCGTAACAATGGTTCAGTGGTACACCTCGGGTACGACCATGCGTTTGTTGATAAACAGCTCTACCATTGGGATGTTGTTTCCAACTCTCTTGTAAAAGCTCCTGACCGCACCACTCAACATCATTTACCGCTCTCCCAGGGGAACAATCCTTGACTTAACAATGACAAGTACGATAAACTCTGTATATTAAATCTTAATGCAAGAAGCCTATCTAACAAATATTCAAGCTTTTCCTCTTTGGTGGCATCACATTCCCCACATGTTATCGGTGTTACTGAGACCTGGTTGCATAGCGACATCCTTGACTGCGAAGTAACTCCCCTAGGATATAACGTCATAAGAGTAGACAGGAATGCGGGCAGAGGCGGAGGCGTTGCCTTGTTTTTGCGCTCTGACCTACAGTTTTCTGTACTACAATCCCCACTTGAAATCGAGACGGTCTGGTGTAAGGTGCACATTAATAAAACAAATGTAATCATTGGTGTGTTTTACCGACCTCCCAGACATACCTCAAATGAAATAATGATCCTTAACGCGTTCATCCAAGAGCACGGTTTTGGCTCTTCAAATTTAATCTGCATGGGGGACTTCAATGTACCTAACGTTTCGTGGTCTTCATTATCGATAACTGGGGATAACGTCCCTCTTTCTAGAGAGTTGCTTGAATTTCCACTATCCCTTGGATTGAAACAAATTGTATCTAACCCTACTAGAGAGTCCTCCATACTAGATTTGATTTTTCCTAAGTGCACCGCTCTTTACAAGTGGCTTTGAGTGTGAGATTACAGACGGTATTTCCGATCACAAAGCTGTTATTACTACTATTAATCTTTCAGTTTCAAGGCGCCACTATGAATATACCAGTTTTTACGATTATAATCATGCAGATGATACGTCCATACTTGATACATTAAGCATTTCATTCGACAGATTCTCCCAGGTATGTACTACCAGTGATATCAATGCTATAGTATCCCAGTTTGAAAACATTGTCCATACATGCATAGAGCGCTATGTGCCATTAAAAACAAAAAAGAAAAATCTAGACCTTCCTTGGATGACAAGGGAAATACTGCATTTGAAGCGTCGAGTAGCCAGAGCACGTCGGAAGCGCCACATGAATGCCGAAACAAATGACCAGTTCCGCTTTATGAAGGAAGAACTCCGTCAAAAAATGGACGCAGCTAAGAACTTTTATTATCAGTTCACTCTACCTAATTTAGTTAAAGGTAACCCGCGAAAATTTTGGAGCTCAATTTCGCCAATGAAGAACACCAACCAGACATTTCTATTAGATGATTCCGAAATAAGCGATCCTGAACCTATTGCTAAAGCATTCAATGAATATTTTCAGTCTGTATTCACACAGGACAATGGCGTAATTCCTCCCTACTCCACGACAACTAACATGTCCTGTGCAATTAACAATGTTGCAATATGTAAGCAAGGAGTCCTGAACCTTATTTTAAATCTTGACACCAAAAAAGGCTGCAGTCCAGACAATGTCAACAATGTGTTCCTTCATCGTTATGCGCTTTGGACGTGTCAATACCTCACATTGATTTTTGAGAAATCTGTATCTACTTGTGCAGTTCCTTGTTCATGGAAACGGGCTAGAGTCATTCCATTGTTCAAATCTGGGCAGAAACAATCTCTTCTAAATTATAGACCCATTTCGTTAACTTCTCATGCATGCAAACTCCTTGAACACATAATTTATAAACACATTATCACTTTTCTCGAGTCTAATAACATTTTATGCAGCGCTCAGCATGGATTTCGTAGTGGTTTTAGCACAGTGACTCAATTAACTGAATTTACACATGACATCGCTTTTGCTCTTGATTTAGGTCATCAATTAGATGCACTCTTCATTGATTTCTCCAAAGCATTTGATACTGTACCGCATCCCAAACTATTACATAAACTAAGCTTTATCCTTAATAACCCTCTTCTCGTTGACTGGATCCGTAGTTTTCTTTATGGTCGTTCACAATATGTTTCTTTTAATTCATTCAACTCTCCTGACGCATCAGTATCTTCCGGTGTGCCCCAAGGTTCTATTTTAGGGCCATTGCTTTTTTTGCTTTATATTAACGACATTCCAAGCTCTGTTTCAGTAAAAATTCGGCTTTACGCTGACGACTGCGTTCTCTACAATGTCATTTCTTCACCTAACGATCATAACACTCTGAATCAATCTTTTATAAGTTTTTGTGAATGGTGCGAACTCTGGCAAATGAACATTAACTTCAAGAAAACAGTCGCCATGTCCTTCCACAAACATGCTAATTGCTCATATTTCAATTACTCCTATAAATCCACTTTTCTGCAGCGCGCATATGAATATAAGTATTTAGGCCTCCTTTTCACTCCAAGATTATCCTGGTCAGAACATATTCTAACAACTTGCAACAAAGGACTAAAAAAACTTGGTTATCTAACCCGAACTCTACGTGCTGCGCCCAAAGAAACTAAACTCATTACATACAAAACACTTGTAAGACCTATTCTTGAATATGCGTCTACCATATGGAATCCTTACAAAATTTCGGACATTAACAAAATTGAATCTGTTCAGAAAAAGGCGGTTCGTTTCATATACCGCCGTTATGATAGAATGTTCTCACCGTCATCTCATCTGAATATGCTTGGTTTAACCCCTCTTTCCAACCGTCGTCACATTAATTCTCTGAAACTTCTACACTCTCTATTTTACTCTCCACATTATGCTTCCCCTAACACATATCTGACCCGTGCAAAGCCCCTAATCACAAGAAACAGCAATGACTTAAACTTATCCGTCTTTTTTGCTCGCACCAACACTTTTAAACACAGTTTTTTTCCTCGGACAATTGAACTCTGGAATGGCCTGCCTGGTTCCATCCGTTCTTTACCACATAGAGAATTTGGGGATGCCATTGAATGCTCCCCTTAGCCATGTTACTCACGTATGCTTCTTTTGTATAGTGATTTTCTTTCCCACATTTGTATTCACCCACTCCTGCAATAGCCCTTCCGGGCTGCAGTACTTGTAAATAAATAAATAAATAAAACCACTGTAGCGTGCTGTCGCGCCACAAGAAGAGCTGAGTGGCATGACAGACAGGCATGCCACAGCACGGCCACAAAGGAAACAAAAGACCTGGCGCACCGGCGAAGGTGAAACTTGCGAAGAGTAACGTTAGCCTTTTAGCACAACTCATAATCAAACTATTGCACTGTCTTTCAAGGTGAAAATGGAGGAACAGCTACTGTCGCTGCGAAAGGCCATACTTGGTGGTTGTTGCCGTCGCAGGCAGGTTGCAAACTGAGCTTGTTAGTATAGCGATGAGCAGAGCTGTAGCGAGCACGAGAACATGTGGCTATATGCTCAGCGGAACAACATTGCAGCCTGCGCAGCCTCGGGTACAACAAACCTGCGCAGTTTCCGATTCACCGCGCGGAGGCACGGCTTCCTATCGTCAGCTTGATTGTTCGCGTGCATCAAAGCTGCATGTGGTTAATCGAACTTCGCTGGGAGCAGCTTTGATAATGACGATGAGGATAGATGAAGCCGCACCATGAACAAGTAAACTTCATGGACTCAAATAAACGTTGTCTTCAGGAAGAACGAGATTGCTTTCTTGTTTATTTCGTAAACAGCTGCAATGAGATGGACGCGTTTATTTAATTCAGAAGGTTGAAGTTGAGCACGCCGCCGGCCTTTTACATGCTGCACACAAACACAAGGCTGGCTTCTCTGCGATGGTAGCGCGCTCACCCCAAATATATTATTTTTTCAATGCAAAGGACCGTTGATGAGCAGAAAAATTTCACATGGGACAGGAAGCCGCCCTTCCCTTTATATCTCCAAGCGCTCTTGTCTGCTTTCAATGAGCGGCCACGCGGACTGCACTGGCTCTACAACATACTCCGATCTTTCCTCTCACTCTTCTCATTCCTATATATATATATATATATATATATATATATATATATATATATATATATATATATATATATATATATATATATATATTATTACTCGTGCCTGCGCGAAAAATACAAATGGGCAAGACCAGATAGTGCGAGTGCCAGCGCTCATGTTACGTATTATTGCCCTGCTCTTTTGTTTGTTTTTGTTTGCGCACCCCAATCGTTGGTGTCACTTTCGCGTGTTTGAAAAATCCACGGAAATTCTGGTGCTCAAATAATTTAGCAGCCCTTCACTAAGCTACATATTTTAGTGCTTAGGTGTTGCCTATTAGACACACATCCGCTCACCCCTCGAATATATGCATAGTGCACAAAAAGATTAGTGTGCGGCACTGAGACATATAAATTTTCTTCATTATTTTCAGACTTTCTGTATTGGTACCCATACAACGGCAGAGCTACCATAAGACCACTAACGGGCAGCCTGCCGCAAATATTTTAATTCTTTCTTGTACTGCAAAGTGACAACAAAACACAAAGGTCGCTCTGGGGCAGCAAGGGTCTGACAAATAAAGAGATAAAAAAGCGAGAAAATGACATGTTGGAAGTAGCGCTTGTACAAGCATGTTTGCCTGACGCAATGCTTAGGTAACAAGCAATGGCGCTCTTTGGCCAAACCTGGCCCTTGCGCCATTAAACACTACATATCATCATCATCAGGTAACAAGCATGTTGCATTTCTTTCAATCAGCAAAACTGCCTATGTTCCTTGATTTTTATGCACGCACTACCTTTCTCTATACTGGTTTCTAGTTTTCATAACATGTACAACCCACGCATCGAGTGTCAGATGTTCAGTGCGAAGTTAATCACTTCACTTACCATTATCAGCCTGTTACTGGAAAGGTTAGATTCCCAGAGGCTTTAACAGGAGTGATTTTTTTTTCACTCAAAACCGTTACACTACGCCTAATCGCTTATAACAAGGTGAATGTTGAACAGGTGAATGTCGCTTGGTCTACCCCTTGCTCAATGTCTAACAAACACACTGTGGGCTCATCAGCTACAGTTAGCATGCGCCGCAGCCCTGCAATTCTAACAGTCCCGCCTCCTGGCTGCACGCAAATGCGTTTCCATGAAACGCACTGTGACCGCTATACCGCATGCCCATTACCCCCCACGACTAACACCCGGTACACTGCAATAATCCTCTATGATGCTGAGTGCTGGCTTCCGCTATTTCTACAGTGGGCCATTTTCCAACAGGGCAGAGTTCGTCTTAGTTTTTTTTTATTTACATTGCATGCCCATCCAACTGCTGACACGGCGGCTAGTAACCAAACACGCGACCTTATGTTCAGTATCAGCACATCCCAGCCACTGAACTACCGCTCGGGTGGCGCCGAAATTTCGAAAGCAATGAAGAAACCTAATCGCGCATCCAGTGGTAGAATAAGTAAGAATACCACTGAAAGAAACAAAAAGGCGACAGTATCGATCGTAGAGCAAGCTGAGTTCAAATCACATTCTAGTTGTAGTAAAAAAGAGTAAATAAGATTATGGGGGTCGGGCATGTGAGATATGAGTTCGTTCATTATAACAGCTGATGGATGCCAGAGGTAAATGCAAGCAGTCGAGCCAGCATAAGTAATCGGTTCAGGGTGAGACGAAGTAGTAGCATGGGTTAGCCTAATGTCCAAAAGGCATAAGTGGAAATCTTTGGAAGAGGTGGTCATCGTGCGGTGAGCATAAATCTGGCTGATGATCTTACCAGTACGCATAACACGAAGGTGTTCGGCACAATCCCTTCACGTCTTGGCGTGTTCTCGGCCTCAAGTAGGTAATTATCACGACAAGCACCACGCAGAGCCCCACGGCAAGCAGCACTATGCCGGGAACTCGCTGATACCCCGGGAGTGCAACATGACCACGTGTCCTTGCAGTAGTGTCCTGGGAAGAAGTCAAGAATTCATACACTCGTTACTGTAGCAAGCTCGGGTATCGGGTATAGCTGCTGACTGTGGGAGCTCTGACTCACAACCCCTGCCTTCCCCCCCCCCTCTAAATTTTCTTGATCAGGTCTGGGGTCGGGGATGAAAGGCCGTCCCCAAAGCATATCCATTTGCTAGAAATCTCAATCCTTGCACCATTTCTCGAAATGTGCACTCCAAACATGAGTAACTTAGATTTGTGTTGAAGTGGACATTACATGACTGCATTCATTCACAGTTCTGGTAAGTGTAACTTCCAATGCAGCTGCAGCATATGATAGGCTTTGTCAGTGACAAACCAAAAAGCTAGTTGATCATTATTACCTTCCCACGGCCAACACCAAACACTCATGTGGTCCATCGTGTATATATCTTCTATATACTGACACACCCATTTAGTGCCGCTCGTGTAACTTGTTAAGCACTCACAGTAAATTCCATTCCCAGTCTGCTTCCCACATATATAGAATATGTATAAGAAGAAACGGAAATGTTGGACCCGGTTTATCTACATCACAGCCATATAAAGCCAGCGGATAATGACAAGGAAAGCAGGGAGGAATTACTTGTTCAGTTCATTGAAATTGTGCAAATTGTAAATGAATGAAAATGAAAGTGGACGAAAAAACCACTAGCCGCAGGTGGGCAAAGAACCGAGGTCTTCGCACTACACGTGCGATGCTTTTAGTATTTGAGCTATGTGGTGCCATTTTCCTCTCCATTTATCTGGGTATTTATTTATGCGTACTAGAGTTAACGAGAACGAAGTTCAGGTAGCGCGCAAGCAAGAAACAAAGTTAAAATGAGTCATGGAAGTACGACAACAGTCACTCAAATAAAATAGAGGCCGCAGAATAGATAGTACGGCACCGCGGAAATCAGTTACCAAGAAATAATTATTCAGATGAACATAACAGCTACTGCACCCGAAAGATTCGCACGGCGACAAGATCCGCTCGAGTGCGCCTCAGGTCAAGGAGGATAAGAACCCTGTCCTCAAACCGTCGCCACCCTTCTCGGAGGATTACTACAAGTCATATAGAGACCAGACAAACATAAAATCCGCGCGGCTGGCACGGCAAGACATTGAGAAAGGAATGGCCCAGGCGCGTTCCATGATCTTTTACGACTTCTGTACCACCACCCTCATCAAAACCCAGTGGGAACTTAATTCTAGCAAGCACACTCAGCCCGGATCTCGTATGCAAACTAGCGGGTGTAAGCAGTACCCAGCTAAATCCCAGAATCTACCAGATTGTACCGTGCATGAAGCGCATCCCAGGCACGGTGAGAGGAGTCGTGCACAGGAGTCACCCGAGAACAACGGAACAGGAACTCATAAGGTCACTGAATGCAAACGACAAGTGTGTGGTACTCCATGCAAGAATGCTTGGAAGGTTTTCTTCAGTGGTCATCACCACGTTTGAGGACCCGCATATGCCTTTCTATGCTATGGTCACCTGCGAATATATGAGATGCAATCTCTTTTGCAAGGCTGTTTAATACTGACGGGCCTCCAAGGAAATAGGACACCGACAAGCTGACTGTCCCAACAAGAACAACATTGGCAGTAAGCGCGAAACCAAGCACCCCAAAGGTGGACACTACTGAGAACTCAAGTGCAAGGTGCGCGGCATTCCACATGAGATGGCAAGAAAGAAATGCAGGAAACTCATATCGGCTCCACCTTAGGAATTAAAGAAGGAACGAAGCCAGTGCGCAAAGAAAAGATGACCATGAATCCAAAGAAAGGCTGGCAACAACTCGTAGGCAATTATACTGGACCCTTGAGAGTGCATACTTCACGCAGCAGCAGGAAAGCCGAAGCATGAGTCGTATTAGAAGCCAAAGCAAGAAGTCAAGCCAAAGCAACAGTTGAAGCCAAATCAAGCAGAGACTTAGTTGGACAGATGTAACTTCTTGTGCCCTCGGTGCTGGAAGCTAAACAACCTGGTAGTCTCGGATCCGTACTTCTGCCATAAGAACACCTTCACCTCCTTGACGCAGCAAAACAATGAGCTACAGAAACGACTTGAATATTAAGACAAGACGTAGGCGACAAGATATCGCGAGGAAGCGGGAAGAAAGAGTGGAGAAAATATGCGGATCCCACGCACTGTAGGAATCGATGTAAACAAACCTTTGAATGCTGTTTGATTTGATTATCGACAGTTAGCAGTGATGTTGGTGGCCGAATGTGTAACTTTTTCAGCGCCCAGTCTATTACGCGAGTGGTGAGTTCAAGTTAAACGTTAATTTGCGTCTACAACTAGTATTTCTCGGCATATTCTACAGAACACACAGGGAGACCTGTTTGCCCGAGGCTTTGTGCGTCATTCTTCATAATGTCTTAGAGGGTTGAGCATTATCACTGTCTCACATGGCACATCCCATCTTGTCAGAATTGTTAAACTTTAATTGAATTATGAGGCTGTACGTAACTCAAAAAAGCATTTTAATTGTATGTATACATTGTGTGCATACGTTCGCGGTCTGCACCGCGTTTCGCTGCGCAGTGAGGAAGCTCCTGTTGCACGCGGCGCTTCTTTCGAGCCTGGTAATCCTCGAGGGTGAGTGCACGTTTTGTAGCCATTTTGTTGGCGCGTATTTACGTTCTGCTTCTGCATACGTGGCCACCGGTCTGTTGAGACGCCAGCTCCAAGCGCTCTCTTCGGGCTATGGACGATTGTAACGTTTAGAATATCACAGCCAAGCACGGGACATCCACAGTCCAGTGCCTGAATTTCTGTAGCACAGGAAAGAAAGCACTGCCTCTTCCATATGCACAAAGAGTGAAATGGTGCAGCTGCGGTGCCGGCCGGGATGCGCGAAGGCCAGCACCGTCTGGTAGTGCTACAAAAAACCAAACAGCGCGCGCGCACACACACACAGGAGCAGGAGGCGAGTGCCATCTGGTGGTGTTGAAAGAAACCCAGCGGCATGCAAGTCAAGTCAGTCAAAGCAGCAGCAGAGCCTGGAAAGTCGGGAGAAGATGAAAACAAACCTTCGCTTCAATACAGAGACAGTTCTTTCAGCAGCGGGCCCACAAGGCGTGCCGACGTAGACTATGACGCGCAAGCAAAGGCGCCCACGTCGAGGCGACGACAACCGCTGTCCTCCATGGAAACAATTACTACCACGAAGGCCACTATCCTGACCCTGACAAGGTTACCGTCACGGAGAGCACACTAATTGATGAAGTGGACCAACATCGAAAACTTCCGTTGGAACTGCGTCTACTTCAGTTTCCCAAATCGACATGCGGTTGCCTTCCATACGGGGGCGATCGCGCAACAGCGGAGGTATTTTGCGAACGGTTCGACGATTATAATTGGCCGAGACAGACAGCATGCACCTCAGTCTAGTAACCTTGGGAAGACTACTGCTTTAAAAGCGGATGATTTTCATGCAGTGACGGTGTCCTGACGAATCCTGACGTGTGCTGAGATGTGTGAGCTGATGTATAGTGAGTTTAGACATTCGAAATTCTCCTAGATAGAGTGGAGTTCTCATTCTAGAGCCAGTGCAAATATTGTAACATGAACCTTTTATCTTTCACTCCGACTACCGAACGTACTCATCTCTGCGCCAGAAGGATTCATGGCCTAACACTACCCCCAGTCACAACAACTGGAAAACAGCGTTGAGATGGATCGTGCAGCCAAAACCTGATTCACGAGCGACTGGATAAAATCGCCAACTTGTTCGCGAACAGCTGAATGAATGCAGCGTATCATGAGTGCATGGTACACGGTGAGTGCCTGGCTTTGCGCTTTCGAGTCATCGGATCGTTTATCCTAGACTTACTAAAAGCCAACATAGCGTATGCGACTACCTATAATGATGCTATGGTTATAGCCTGTCGCAGCAGAAAGCAGCCTTCAGCATAAATTCGAACAAACTACTCAAGCCAGACTTCATACTTCTGTGGGAGTAATGCAAACGTCGAGATCAACCATAATTCTAATCAATAGAAGGCGACTAAGGATTTACGACTTCTTGAGGTTAATTCAATACGGTGGAGGATAACTTGGGGATTTGGTGATACTTCATTTGATGAGCGTTTGGCTTATGCATTATTTGCCGGGCTTCAAATTCACCTGGGAAAACAGAATTAAACCGCTGATAGTTTTTTACTTGCACTGCAGTTTAGCGGGTTTCGCACCAAGTATGGTGGAATAACTGAACCAGAGCCTAACGCAGCGGCCATGGGCCTAATGACTTTGTCAAAGGCTAGCTTGTTGCAACAGTGCGACGTAGAGGTAGAGGAAGACAAGGTGAGAAGCCGAAATTAGTAGAGCAGTTTGGGAAAGCAACAGTGATCAGGAATACTTTGAATACTTCGGCAACCTATTTCTAAAAGAACATGAAAAGGAAGCAGTTCAGAAGGAGCAGTAATTAAAAAGACAGGAATGGATAAGGCAACAAGAAGAAGCGATTCAAGCTCTAACAAAAGAGACTGAAAGAATTCAACAAGCAAAGCAGCAAAAATCGTAGGCATCCATAGAAGTGGCGCACGGAAGGTGCGACGAAGTAGCAGGCACGGTTCTACAGATGGTCGAAAGAGAGGCTAATCCATATGACCCTAAAGGCCCATTCAGATGCGTTGTGAGTAGTTTGAAGATTTTTTAGTAGTTGGTGAGGAGCCTGTTGGTGGGGACTGGATTGACCGCGACGAGATACTATTGTCACGAGCCTTCAGTAGTACTCTTGGGGGTTTAATAAACCGATAAGCATCTGGCTCCTGGAAAACGCGTCCGTCGGGGTTGGCTCGCGAACAGGGAAGAGAAGCGCGACCTTCTTTGTTCATTTGGGCTCGAGCCACTCTTGCTCTCGACCCACTACCTACATGTAGCATTATCCCTGTTCCGAACAAAAGCATCCTCTCGATGCTGCTAAATAGGCGCAGGCAATAAAATAAAACAAAAACGAAAAAAAGATAACAACGCAGACAAAGCGAAAGCACAAGAAAGAAAACGAAACAAGCCGCTGGCACAGACAATGAACAGAAAGCAAACGCACGAAGACAAATGAAAAGCAGAAACAAAGAAGGGTGAATGAGATAAAGAAATTATGTACGCGTTGTATGCGGCTCCATGGCTCACAACATGAACTATGTCCGAGTTGGGTTGTCTTTGTGTCCGGGTCCAGGTCTGGAATGTTGTGTCCGGGACCACTACGTAGTTAAGATCACTGACGCGGCGTAGTACTTTATACGGACCAAAATGCCGGCTCAGCAACTTTTCACAGAGGCCACGGCGTTGAATAGGAGTCGACACCCAAACTTGGTCTCCGGGGTTCCAGGACACGTCCCGGCAGCCGATGTGTAGCGTCGTGCGTCTGCCTGCTGCCGCTGGCCTGTGTGCAGCCGCACGAGCTGCCGAGCTTCCTCGGTACGCTCAGCGAATTCATCGGCGTCAGTTGTCAAGTGGTCGGCGTCTTGACACGGCAGCAGAGCACCCAGCATCGTCAGGACCTCACGATTGTAGAGAAGGCGAAATGGTGTCAATCGCGTCGTCTCTTGCACGCGATACGCGAAGGCAATGTAAGGGAAGATCCGATCCCATGTTTTGTGTTGAACGTCGATCACAGACATCATGTCTGTGATCGTCTTGTTCAGTCGCACGGTAAGTCCGTTGGTCTGTGAATCATATGCGGTCGTCGTTCGATGCCTGGCGTCGCTTAATTCAAAAACTTCATGCGTAAGCTGGTATGTGAATGCTGTCCCTTCCCTCTGTCTGTTATGACAGTGGAAGGAGCACCGTGACGCAGTACGATGTGGCGCATGTAGAATTACGTTACCTTTGAAGCCGTGGCTCTTGGGATCGCCTGCATGTCAGCATAACGTGTTAAATAATCAGTCGCGACGGTCACGCATTTCTTGCAACAAACAGAAAGAGGAAACGGTTCGAGAATGACCATGCCGGCTTGGTCGAAAGGCATGTGAGGTGCTTCAATTGGCTGAAGGAAGCCAGCAGGCTTAACGGACGCTGTCTTTCGACGCTGGCATTCTTGACAGCCTTTAAAGTACTCTTTGACGTTTGCCGAAGTCCTGGGCCAATAGTACATCTCGCTTACTCTAGCGAGTGTTCGTGAGTAGCTTAAATGGCCAGATGTGGGTTCGTCATGGCAAGCGAAGGGTATGTCGTCTCGCATGTCTCTTGGAACCACCAGGAGGTAAGCACGGCTGTTCGAACGCGCATTCGACACGTTGGCTCGTTGACAGAAAGATGTCAACGAGCGCGACAGATGGCGAGGTATGGCTGTGCCGGGGCCCTCTAAATGATTATGACCGGTCGAATCTCAGCGTCGTCACGCTGCTGTCTGATCAAATCCGTCGAACTAATGGCGCCCAGGAAGCCGTCATCGTCCCCTGTTTCCTGACTGACAGGACCAATGGGTGTGCGTAACAGTGTATCAGCGTCTTCGGGCTTACGGCCAGACTTATAATCGATAGTGATGTCAAATTCCTGTAGCCGCAAGCTTCACCGTCAGTCATTCTGAAGAGTCCCGCATGCCTGCCAACCAACAGAGGGCATGGTTGTCGGTCAGTACTATGAAGCGACAACCATAGAAGTAGGAGCGAAACTTGATAATCGCCCACAAGACTACTAGGTACTCTTTCTCTGTAGCCGAATAAATTACCTCGGCGTGGGACAGTCAGCGGCTGGCATAGGCTATAACTCTTTCTACTCCATCTTCACGCTGGACCAGCACTGCGCCCAGGCCAATGCTACTGGCACCGATATGCACCTCTGCATCGGCATCATCGTCAAAATGTGCAAGAACGGGTGCTGAGTTCAGGCGCTGTCGTAATTCAGCAAAAGCTGCCTGTTGCTCATTATGCCAGACAAATGGTGTGTCGACCATTGTAAGGCGAGTCAGAGGCTCCGCTATCTTTGAAAAGCCCTTCATAAACCGGCGATAGCAGGCGCACAAACCCAGGAAGCGCGCGACGGCCTTCTTTTCGGCAGGAGCTGGAAATGCGGCGACAGTGGCAAGCTTGTCTGGATCGGATCGGAACTGATTGGCGCTTACTACATTCCATAAGAATTTGAGCTCTTCATAACCGAAGTGGCACTTTTCCGGCCTAAGTGTGAGGTCTGCCGATGGGATGGCTTCTGGCACACTCCCCAGGCGGTGAAGATACTGTTCGAAAGTTTCAGAAAATACGACCAGATCATCAAGGTCCACAAGACAAGCCTGCCACTACCGTCCAGCAAGGACAGTGTCCACCATTCGCTGGACTGTAGCCGCAGCTGAACACAAACCAAAACGAAGGACTCGAAATTCGTAGAGGCCATCTGAAGTCACAAAGGCTGTTTTCTAGCGGTCTCCTTCGTGTACCTCGATTTGAAAGTAGCCGCATTTTAACTCGACAGTGGAAAAATAGTGGGCACGCTGTAGCCTATCTAACGAGTCATGGATACGCGGCAGCGGGTACAAAAATATTTTAGTCACGTTGTTTAACTTCTGGTGGTCGACACAGAAACGGAGCGTTCCGTCTTTCTTTTTGAAAAGAACGACCGGAGATGACCACGGGCTTTTGAAAGGTTCGATAACGCCATCGTCAATCATCTCCCTGACCTGCGTACGCATGGCTTCGCGTTCTTTTGTCGACAAGCACAAAGCGGCTGCTGGTGTATCGGGCGTGCGTCCTCGAACCTGATGATCCTGTGTCTAGGGATGGGAGTTTGGTGTACCTTTGAAGAACTCTCGAAGCAGGTCTGGAATTCGTGCAATAGCTTGTGCAGTGCTGCTTGGCTATCAATGGACTGTTCATAATTGATGCCGACATGGCCCAGAGACGTGTCTGCTGTCTCTACTACTTTCGACGTGAAGCTGTTGTTAACGTTTGCTACTTCGTCTGCAAACGCTATCGAAGTGCCGCGCAAAAGGTGTCGATGCCCGTTGCTAAACTTGGTAAAAAGCAATTGCGATTGGCCATCACGTAGCTGTAATACACTCCTAGCCACACAAACACCTTGCTTCAGGAGGTGTTCCAAATTAGTTTTGGCCACTGGTTCCCCATCGCGTAAGCCACATGTGACTTCGACGAGGACACTGGCTCGTGGAGGAAGCGTTACGCTGGCTCCAGAAACACGAAGTACGTCCGCACGCCGTTGATCGCCCTGTTCGTCGATTTCTCTGTCGGCTGGGAATGTGATACGAAGCTCTTGAAGATTAATAATAGTGCCATATTCCCGCAGGAAGTCAACGCCAAGAATAACGTCGCGGGAGCATTCGCGTAAGACAAGGCAACATGCTACGAATGTTGACTCTTGAATTGCAACTCTAGACGTGCACGCGCCCAGTGGGCTAACGACGTGGCCGCCAGTCGTCCAAATCTGCGAGATATACCATGACGTGAGTATTTTCTTCAGCTGCGTTGCCATTTTCCCGCTTAATATGGAGTAGTCTGCGCCAGTATCAACTAAAGCACTAACGGCGCAACCGTCAATAATAACTGCTATATAGAGAGAAATCCGGTCGTCCTGTTCAGCTGCAGGTGGTATCGGATCGGGATCTGTCCATGTCTGGGTGGATCGGAGGTCTTCAGCACTTCGCTCATCAGCGACCTCGCCCCCAAAAATTTGTTTTCCCGGCGGGAACTGGGGGACCGCGCGGTAGAATACTGCTGGGGCGGTGGTGAAAATCGTCTCGGAGACGGTGACCGCAACTGCCGCCCTGCATGCGATGGAAACCGCTGCTGAGAGAGGTAGTTCTAAATGTCCCGGGATCGCTGACCGTATCGGAGCGGTGGTGAGTATGCAGAAAAGCAGCGAAGTCCAAGGCGCCGGTGTGGGCACTGGTGGTGCAAGTGATCAGCTTCACCGCAGTGGAAGCACAGAGGCCGGCGATCGGGTGTGCGCCAAATATCCGGCTTCCGAGGGGATGTGCGTCTATCGTCGACGTAGTGGACCGGTTGCTCCGGTCGATGGGCAGCTGGAGCGGCATGAGCAAAGGGCGGTGGCGTGTACCCAGCTTCGCAGTACGACATCGGCTGCGCTGACTGAAGTGAAACTGTAGGAGCAGCACGAATGAACAGCGGCGGAGAGGAAGTAGGGTGCCTTAAGGCTTCCGCGTAGGTCGCTCGCAGGTATTGAGGAGGACAACCCGCAACATTGAAGCCTGGATCGCTCGTTCCGTTCGTTCGTGGTGATCAGCACTGGTGTAGGTCTCCAGAAGCCGACGACAAAATTCGTGCCATGACGTCAGTTGCTCCTCGCGGTTTCGAAACCATGTACGCGCGCCGTCCTCCAGGTAGAAGTAGGCGTGTCTCAGTTTTGCTGCGTCGTCCCAGTGGTTTAAGGCGGCCACATGCTTGAAGTCGACTATCCAGTCTTCGACGTCTTCGAACATAGCGTCATGGAACGTCGTCGGCACCCATGGACTCTTAAATGTAACCGATTCAACATCGTCCTCGCCATACCGTTTCGGGCGGGTTGAGCGGAAGCGCTGGTCATGCCCGTTGAATGGTGGGAACCTTACCATCCTGCGACTGGCTCGATGCACGGGAGTTTCTACTGGCGCTGGATTCGTAGTGCGGATCTTTGGAGAAGTTTGCAACATCCGTGAGGGCTACCCAGCACCTCCACCAGTTGGTCACGAGCCTTCAGATGTACTCTTGGGGGTTTAATAAACCGTAGAGGAGCTGGTGCCTGGAAAACGCGTCCGTCTGAGTTGGCTCGCGAGCAGGAAAGAGAAGCGCGGTCTTCTTTGATCTTTTGGGCTCTACACACTCTTTCCCTCGACTCACCACCTACATGTGGCACTATGCCAATTGAATGCTAGAGAAGCGAATAGGCCAGCTGGGGACCATTTGGCACAATTATCAAGGGAGTACGTCGCCAAGGTAGCTCATGCGGAAGTCCAATGTTATCACGGCGCTAGTGGAGAGTTCTCCACTCTCCACTATCACAAGAGCACTAGTGGAGAGTTCAGTCGGTGAGAAAAGAGATCTAAAGCACAATGTACGGAGGGCACTGCATTTGTAGACAGCTCCCATGTTTACGAGCTTCGTTACACTGAAGAAAACAGCTGCATGGCTGTCCCATAACGTTTTAAGCTATGCGCCAGTCGAGGTAAGAATTAGAGACTATGCGGTTGAGATGACAATCGTCATCTACGATATGAGTGTCTGTCAGCCCTACATGAGAGCGGAACCCTCGGAACTGAGCGTCAAAAAGCGTGCTAAGAGGCGTCGCAGAGACAAGAATGCGACAGAGAAGGCAACGCGGCCGAATAAAGCGTAATGCATTAAAGCATGAGGGGAGCGCCTTGAAAGAGATAGAAAGGCGCGTTTGTCGCTTGGAATGTTTGCAGTCAGACCGAGTCCGAGCCGCCGGATTAGGAAGAAAAGAAAGGGACGTTCTGCGCGAAGGTGAACAAAAGGCAGGGGGCAATTATGTCCCCCCTCGGTGGGTCAACAAATACTGGGCAACTTGGTGCACTATATTCTTGTCTTGCTGTAGCACAACTCAATTTGAGTATGAAGGAGTCACCTCTCCTTTTCCTCCTTGGGTTCTTTGCGAGGAGGTGTACTTGACGTGACATAGGATAGCGAGGCGGTAAGGTGACGCGAATTGGTCTTACGCGGCAGTGACTTCGTAGGACCGTCAGACTGACTGCCACCAAATGAGTGAATTTTATTAGCTCGACGTTTCGGAGCCCATTCGGCTCCTTCTTCAGGGATTGTTCTTCGGAGGTAGTGGTGTGCAGCTTTTAAAGGGTCTTTTGTAAAAAAGGAGGAGAGACTACGGAACGGAAGGTGGGGAGACACTTCAGAGACGGGATGGGGGGAAGCAAAAGGGGTGAGATGGCTCCAGTGGTGCTGCTCGGCTGGGATGACCGGTGCTGGGGGAGTTTGACCGCGAGAGTGCCGTTGACGGGAAATGGCAGGGGGAGGTTACAACGCAGCGCAGACGTTTTGGTGTTGGTGAACTCGAGCGGGAATCTACCTGGCTGGGCGTCCTTTTCTTTTTTTCGTCATGTCGCCAAGGCGATGGATATACACCGAGGGTAGGTTGCCCTTCACGCGGTTTATGTTACCCCCCGAATGCTGAATGTGCCATGACTAAATTAGTTGTCTTTATCGCCAGTTCGTCCCTGTTTGAAGTATTTGGGCTTCCTGGAAAGAAATTTCGTGGTCGGCGTCTTCAGAGAGTTTGGCGACGGCGCTGCGTTTACGGCTGAATGTTCTGACGTCGTTCTCCCGTTGTCGGATTCTTTCTTTTAGATTTTTGGTTTCCCCGATGTACGACGCTGGACAGTCGGCACAGCTGATTTTGTAGACAATGCTTTGGGCTTTTTTCTTTTGGTGGACGAACTTTTGCTTTAGGGAGGAGGATATTGAAAGTTTATCGGTTTGTGCACCACTTTGAGCCCTTCTTTTTTCAACATTCGGCTGAGCGCTTCGCTGGTAACTCTGATGTACGGGATGGACACTCGTTTCTGGGGTTAGGGAGAGGTCAACGGCTGAAGGTACCGTAGTTGGTTTCTTCTTTTTTGTTGACGGGTTATTTTTCGAATGAAGTCATCTTTAAAGCCATTCCTTTTAAGTTCGTTGAGAAACGTTCCTTTTTCTTTCTTTCAATCCGATTCTGATAAGGAATGAGTTTCGGCTCTTTTGAATAAATAATTTACAACAGGACCTTGTGGTTTGCCGGAGGGTCGGATTGGAAGTGAAGGTAACGGCCCGTGTGGTTTGGATTTCGGTAGACTGAAAATTTTGGAATGTCATCTGTTCGTGTAACTTGTCCATCTAAGAATGGGAGCGATCCGTTCTGTTCGCAGCCATATGTGAACAGTATATCCGGGTCTATGGGGTTTAAGTGTCTCTGAAGGTTTTCGACTTGCCCCGTCTTCACGATGCAGAAGCAATCATCCACGTACCTAAGGAAGACTAAGTTTCGGGGGAAAAGTAATGAGAGCTCTTTCCTCGACGCTCTCGATAGTCATGTTGGCCATGGCAACGGAAATGTACGCCGCAATAGCAGTTACGTTAACCTATCTGTAGTAGCTGCCTTGGAAGGAGAAAAAGGTATTGGACAGGCACACTTCGAGAAGCCGGCAGGTCTCGTCTATACTCAAGGGGGTTCCCTCGCTGACTGTGGGAGGTTACGGGGCAGCACAGACGTTTTGGTGCTAGTGAACTCGAGCGGGAATTAGCTGTCTGGGCGTCCTTTTCTTCTTTTCGATATGCCGCCAAGGCCATGGATACACATTGAAGGTAGGATCCCGGTGACCAGAACCGGCAACGCACTGTCTCACCAGAGCAGGATTGGCCACCCTGGTGCAGTACTTGGCCACAACCTCCTATATGAATACAACAATCAAACCCCGGCCCTCAGTCCCCAGCTGCCGCGAAGCAACTGACCACGGCGGCGGTCAGATCTGTGACGCACCAGAGGGTGCTAAGAATACCTGGCTCCGGACAGGCCGCCATTGGAATCTGAACCTGGCAACGTTTAACGTTAGAACGTTATCTAGTGAGGCGAGTATAGCAGTGTTATTGGAGGAATTAGAGGGTAGTAAATGGGATATAATAGGGCTCAGTGAGGTTAGGAGGACAAAAGCATATACAGTGCTAAAAAGCGGGCACGTACTGTGCTACCGGAGCTTAGCGGAGAGACGAGAACTAGGAGTCGGATTCCTGATTAATAAGGAAATAGCTGGTAACATACAGGAATTCTATAGCATTAACGAGAGGGTGACAGGTCTTGTTGTGAAACTTAATAAGAGGTACAAAAAGAAGGCAGTACAAGTCTATGCCCCTACATGCAGTCATGATGACCAGGAAGTCGAAAGCTTTTATGAAGACGTGGAATGAGCGATGGGTAAAGTAAAAAGAAAATACACTGTACTGATGGGCGACTTCAATGCCAGGGTAGGCAAGAAGCAGGCTGGAGACAAGTCAGTGGGGGAATATGGCATAGGCTCTAGGAATAGCAGAGGACAGTTATTAGTAGAGTTTGCAAAACAGAATAATATGCGCATAATGAATACCTTTTTCCGCAAGCGGGTTAGCCGAAAGTGGATGTGGAGGAGCCCGAATGGTCAGACTAGAAATGAAATCGACTTCATACTCTGCGCGAACCCTGGCATCATACAAGATGTAGACGTGCTCGGCAAAGTACGCTGCAGTGACCATAGGATGGTAAGAACTCGAATTAGACTTGACTTGGGGAGGGAACCGAAGAAACTGGTACACAAGAAGCCAATCAATGAGTTATCGGTAAGAGGGAAACTAGAGGAATTCCGGATCAAGCTACAGAACAGGTATCCGGCTTTAACTCAGGAAGAGGACCTTAGTGTTGAAGCAATGACCGACAATTTTATGGGCATCATTAAGGAGTGCGCAATAGAAGTCGGTAGTAACGCCGTTAGACAGGAAACTATCGCAGGAGACGAAAGATCCGATCAAGGAACGCCAATGTATGAAAGCCTCTAACCCTACCGCTAGAATAGAACTGGCAGAACTTTCTAAGTTAATCAACAAGCGTAAGACAGCGGACATAAGGAACTATAATATGGATAGAATTGAACAGGCTCTCAGGAACGGAGGAAGCCTAAAAGCAGTGAGGAAGAAACTAGGAACAGGCAAGAATCAGATGTGTGCGTTAAGAGACAAAGCCGGCAATATCGTTACTAATATGGATGAGATAGTTCAAGTGGCTGAGGAGTTCTACAGAGATTTATACAGTACCAGTGGCACCCACGACGATAGTGGAAGAGAGAATAGCCTAGAGGAATTCGAAATCCCACAGGTAACGCCAGAAGAAGTAAAGAAAGCCTTAGGAGCTATGCAAATGGGGGAAGGCAGCTGGGGAGGATCAGGTAACAGCAGATTTGTTGAAGGATGGTGGGAACACTGTCCTAGAAAGATTGGCCGCCCTATATACACAACTCATCATGACTGCGAACCTACCGGAATCTTGGAAGAACGTTAACATAATCCTAATCCATAAGAAAGGGGACGCCAAAGACTTGAAAAATTATAGACTGATCAGCTTACTGTCCGTTGCCTACAAAGTATTTACTAAGGTAATCGCAAATAGAATCAGGAACACCTTAGACATCTGTCAACCAAAGGACCAGGCAGGATTCCGTAAAGGCTACTCAACAATAGACCATATTCACACTATCAATCAAGTGATAGACAAATGTGCAGAATATAACCAACCCTTATATATAGCTTTCATTGATTACGAGAAAGCGTTTGATTTAGTCGAAACCTCAGCAGTCATGGAGGCATTACGGAATCAGGGTGTAGATGAGCCATATGTAAAAATACTGGAAGATATCTATAGCGGCTCCACAGCCCCCGTAGTCGTCCACAAAGAAAGCAACAAAATACCAATAAAGGAAGGCGTCAGACAGGGAGATACAATCTCTCCAATGCCATTCACAGCATGTTTACAGGAGGTATTCAGAGACCTGGAGTGGGAAGAATTGGGGATAAAAGTTGATGGAGAATACCTTAGCAACTTGCGATTCGCTGGTGATATTGCCTTGCTTAGTAACTCAGAAGACCAATTGCAATGCATGCTCACTGACCTGGAGAGGCAAAGCAGAAGGGTGGGTCTGAAAATTAATCTGCAGAAAACTAAAGTAATGTTTAACGGTCTCGGAAGAGAACAGCAGTTTACGATAGGTAGCGAGGCACTGGAAGTGGTAAGGGAATACATCTACTTAGGGCAGGTAGTGACCACGGATCCGGATCATGAGACTGAAATAACCAGAAGAATAAGAATGGGCTGGGGTGCGTTTGGCAGGCATTCTCAAATCATGAACAGCAGGTTGCCACTATCCCTCAAAAGGAAAGTGTATAACAGCTGTGTGTTACCAGTACTCACATATGGGGCAGAAACCTGGAGGCTTACGAAAAGGGTTCTGCTGAAATTGAGGACGACGCAACGAGCTATGGAACGAAGAATGATGGGTGTAACATTAAGGGAAAAGAAAAGAGCAGATTAGGTTAGGGAAGAAACGCTGGTAAATGAAATGTTAGTTGAAATCAAGAAAAAGAAATGGGCATGGGCCGGACATGTAATCAGGAGGGAAGATAACCGATGGTCATTAAGGGTTACGGACTGGATTCCAAGGGAAGGGAAGCGTAGCAGGGGGCGGCAGAAAGTTAGGCGGGCGGATGACAAGTCGTTTGCAGGGACAACATGGCCACAATTAGTACATGACCGGGGTAGTTGGAGAAGTGGGGTAGTTGGAGAAGTATGGGAGAGGCCTTTGCCCTGCAGTGGGCGTAACTAGGCTGATTATTATTATTATTATTATTATTATTATTATTATTATTATTATTATTATTATTATTATTATTATTATTATTATTATTATTATTATTATTATTATTATTATGAACACTAGGAATGGGCAACCTACGATCATGCAAATTCAAATTGCCGCATACAGGCACTTTGCAAGGCTCGGTCAAGTCGCACACGCTATGTATTCTTATTGTGAATTTCTTGCGTAAGAAACGTAAAAACATAAAATGCATTGGTCATGCCCTGTATGCGGATCACCGGACCATCTAGATGACACGAGAATCGGCAGGGCTGCAAGAGGAAGAGCAGTAAGAAGCCACCGATACAACGAAAGAATGCCTCGATTGCTGCTGAATATCTTTGCCTTTGTACCACGCAAGTGTACGAGAAGAAGACCACCCCAAGAAACGCCAGACCGTAGAATTACCATATGAGGGGTAGAAGTGCTTCAACAAAACGGGCTGCGCATCCTCGGTATCGTCGTTCAAAAGGACGGAGCCGCAAAAGCGGAGCTGCAGAAGGCACAAAAGACTGTCAATAAGTTGACCCACATCGATGAAGAGTGGCCAACAAACGACACGGCCCGAAAGAAGATTGCAGCAGAATTATCCAGGCTGTCCTTAGCTGCAAAATCACGTATGGCACGCCTTATGTTAACATAAAAAGCGTGGAAGAGGACAAAGCTAACACAGCCATTCCTAAAGCCATCATGCTAGCCAGGGGATTATCGCTGGCAGCACTCAAATAGAAGCTACTCATTATGGGCGTCTTCAATACCTGGAAAAATCTAGTGGAGGTGCAAAGCTTCAACCGACTGAGAAGTTGCAGGCTAACAACCACGGACCATGCACTAACAGTAAAACTAGAATACTTTGTCAAACACGACACGCCCCATACAAGACGCAAGTCCATAGATATGAGAGAACATACACCTCTCAAACACTCCCAGGAACATGCATCCGGACAACGAAAAGGAGTGGCGGATGGAAAAGCAGTAGTAAAGAAAATGGTGGATCAGATAAACAGAGTGAAAGGTTCAGATACGGTGATGCTGCAGAATACAAGGCTAAGAGAACTGCTCAATGAGCCTATAGTTGACGAAAAAAGAGAGAGCGAGAGAGAGAGAAAAGAAAAAGAAAAAAAGAAAGAAGAGGGAGACGGGAAGGCAGCGACGTTCGAAGCAAGAGATGTCACCGGAGAGGAAGAAATGGCGATAGCCTTCGCAATAATCACCACTTGTAAAGGGCCACGTACTAGCCTGGCAAACTCGCAAGAGGCCTACAAAAGATTGTAAACAAAAGAAGCATAAGCCACAGCCTTGAACTTACAGAAAGAAAGAGCCCATACGAGACGCCCGCTTACTGTGGATGCCCGGGCACGCAAAGCTGCAAAGAAATCTCGCGGCACACGCCGAAGCCTGAAAGCTTGTAGACTGGGCATTCCCGTAGAATCCCAGCACCCACCCCCAACCCCCCACCCCCCATTGAAGAAGAGTAGTCTGTCCAACCAAAGTGTACCGATATACTAGCACACTATAAACAGGGACCAATATTGTAACCCATATCTCCGTAAGAAGCTTACCAGAGAACAGGGCGTCATATGGTGAAAAATTACAGTGAGAACGTATCTGCACGGTACCTTGCGACATGCCACGCTTCCAAGCACCTATCGAAGAAACTGCATGTACCACAGGTTTTTAACGTCCTATAACACATGGTATTAGAATGCAAGAATCACCCGAGAACTCCTTAAGGCCTACCTAATGGCAGGCCCTGCGCGCGACTCCAGAACCCAAAAACCGGTTTTAACTGATAACCCACGCAAAATAGGCAGCGGAGGACAATGGTTCCTTGAAATGATGAAACCGCCCATCTGAGGCTAACAAGGCAGAAGCCTGGTCTTTAATATAACCTATTCCTTATATGCATTATTATTTATCTTGCAATTATTATCCTACTTTTGAGTAATATAGATGGAAGACTGGAACTGTGCTATCTGCCACAAAGAGATTTCTAAAATTGCTTTTGATAGTCCTTGCAACAGCAATATTCGGAGAGTTACGCATATAAATATCTGCCTAAGATACTAAGCCACCTGTAGCGGTGTCTTTTGCCATTCGTATGTATGTATATAATTGCGCGCCCCTACCTCGCAATTCAAGAAAACAAATTAACATAATGCACTCATTTTACAGAATACACAGTGACCCCTATCGCTCGTGTACACACGTGTTCAATCTGATCAATGGCGATGTAACTTACGCCTTTTTGTTTTCACTTCCTGGGAGGTCGGGGTTCTATAATTTGTTGCGTTATATGTCATGCAATTGATAATCATCGCAGCCTTGTGTAATGGTATCGATGGCCAACACGCAACCTGCGCACTAAGGAATAAAGTTGTTCCACATGGAGCGATTTTCACTCTGCGACACCGCAAATCCCGTCACTCCACAACCGCCGCGACCACGGCGGCTCCCCACGACTTGATTCCACAATGTTGGTCGCGGCTACACGGAGTCGCCGCCATCGGTGCGATTTTGTTGGTGGGACGACCGAAAACGCCATCAAATTGCGTTTTTAACCAATGGCTATTTGAAAGAAATATTGAGAGGCGAGTTAGCGCTGAATGCAAGAGAAATCCGTTAGCAAAACGTCGCACCGGCTTCAGGTCCAGGATTGATGATTTAGACAGCATTCATCACATTGCGCAGTGTTGTTCGGGAGCTCGCTACACACACGCCCTGCCTCTTCGAGGAGCAAAGGGCAAATGAGTGTTGTCGGCAACACACCGCCAGCAACGGCAATATATATATATATATATATATATACGGAACAGTATTTGTGATAACAAAGAGGCGAGCAGGGTGAAGACGAAGACGACGATTAGAGGCTAGCGCGGGCTCTTGGCCAAGCACGGCGTATTTCCTTGTAAATATCCTTGTATATAGTTTTCGTCTGCGTCTTCCTACGTAACATACCTGGTGGAGGTGGCCGTTTCCTGTACCTCGTCACAGAGCTTCGCAGTGGACGGTAGGTCGAGCCTTCCTTCATTGCTCCCGGTGATGACCACTAGAATCCGCCGGCTCCCGCACCTGCTGCCACTTCAACGACCTACATCACTCACCCCGCTCCCCGTGATCCCGGCGTATTCTCGAGCAAAGATGAGGAAGACGTCGAGGACTGGATAAGCCTGTACGAACACGTCAGCCGCAATAACCGGTGGGACCCTACTACCATCCTCGCCAACGTAGTCTTTTACCTCGGTGGCACACCTCGAGTTTGGTTTTGGACGCACGAAGATGAGCTCACAGTTGGCATTCGCTTAAGCGAAAGCTCCGAGACTTGTTCGGCAACCCCTACGGTCACCAACTTGCCGCGCAGAAGGCGCTTTCCGGCCGTGTGCAGACGTCAACAGAGTCCTACGTCACGTACATTCAGGACGTCTTGGCTCAAAGTTGACGCACACATGACTGAGTCAGAGAAGGTTTCCCATATCCTCAAAGGCATTGCCGATGACGCCCTCAAATTGCTCGTTTTCAACAACGTGGAGACGGTGGATGCAGTTATAAAAGAATGCCGCCGCCTGGAACTCGCTAAAAGCCGAAGTATCGACCAGCAGTTTGCCCGTCTCGCCAACACCCCAGCGACATCTTCCTGTGCCGACGCTCATCGTCCCAACACCAACAATGTTACCAGGATCGTCCGGCGTGACATAGAGGCCGCCTATCCGGCTGCCTTCGACTCCAGCCCCTCCAACGCACCTGGAATCACGGTTTCCCTGATCACGGTTTTCCTGATCATGCCCCTGCAATCACAGTTTTCCACGGCCCCCCAGGTGACTCTTCTCGTCCCTATGCAGCCCGCTCCGATAATGCCGCCACTGATTCTCCTGCGTCGAACCGCCCCTATTCTCGTTCACCTTCGCACCAACGACGACAATCTCGCTCCCCCCAGCCCCGTCGCTCCTATTCACCGACTCCCTTCGAACGCCGCTCCCAGCCAGAAAACTAGACGATGCAGTGCCTCGAGGTGACGCTGCATTGCTCCCTACGCCGCCAAATCCTCTACTGACGTTGCCCACTCATCTGAACTTTCTTGACGTGCAAGTCGACAGTGGTTCTGTATCCACTCTTATAGACACTGGGGCGCATTTTTCGGTAATGAGCGCTGACCTTCGTAACCGGCTGAGGAAAATAATTACGCCCGCTACAACTCCTGTTCGTGTCGCCGATGGCGGAACAGCCCCCGTAATTGGCATGTCTGCCCCCCGCGTCTCCTTCGCCAATCGCTCCACTATCGTGCTATTTACAGTCATCGCCCACTGTCCCCACGACATCATCCTCGGCTTAGACTTCCTCTCTGCACATTTTGCTCTCATCGATTGTTCCGCCAGTACTCTCTGCCTTGACCTGCCTATTCTAGATCCCGCTGAACCACACCCCAGTCGCCTTAGTTCGGTCGACTTCGTTCGCTTGCCACCTTCGACACTGACTTACGTTGACTTCGTGTCATCCCCACCAGTCCCCGACGGTCACTACATCGCGGCTCCTATGCAAGACGTCCTCCTTACACACAGTATCACAGTACCTCATAAAGTTTTACCTATTACGGCGAATTGCGTCTGCCTGCCAGTGGTCAATTTTGGCTTGACGACACAAGCGCTGCCACGCGGGATGTCTCTGGCCCTGCTTTGCTCATTCGAGGATCACTCAGTAGCATCTATTGCAATAGAAGACAATTCAGGCGATCCTCTACCGTCACAGTCGGCAACTTGTACCATCACCGACTTACAGAAAATGATTGCGCCCGACATGCCGTCCGAGCACGCCCGTGAGCTCTACCGCGTTCTGTTTTCCTACCACGATATTTTTTTCCTTTAACGATCGTCCTTTGGCCCGAACCACAGCTGTTAAACATCGCATTAATACCGGCGATGCCCCTCCTATTCATCGCCGCCCGTATCGAGTGTCACCGGCTGCGCGTCAAGTTATTCACGCCGAAGTTCGCAAAATGCTTGCTAAGAACATTATTGAACCGTCATGTAGTCCATGGGCGTCACCTGTTGTACTGGTAAAAAAGAAAGGATGGCTCATGGCGCTATTGCATGGAATATCGGCACCTTAACAGGGTTACTAAAAGGACGTGTATCCCCTATCTCAGATTGATGATGCCCTTGACTGCCTCCACGGGGCTCGCTATTTCTCCTCTATTTACCTTCGCTCTGGCTACTGGCAGATTGCCATGGACGCTCTCGACCGCGAGAAGACTGCTTTTGTAACACCTGACGGTCTTTATCAAAGTGATGCCGTTCGGCCTATGTAACGCTCCTGCCACTTTTAAACTCATGATGAACTCCGTTCTTCACTGTTTCAAATGGTCCACGCGCCTGTGCTACTTGGATGACGTTATAGTATTCTCCCCAACGTTCGCTACGCACCTCGAGCGCCTCTCAGCAGTCCTGGCCGTTTTTCGTCGAGCCGGTCTGCAACTCAACGCATCGAAGTGCCAATTCGGCCGTCGCCAGATCACCGTCCTTGGGCATCTCGTTGACGCGAATGGAGTGCAACCGGATCCAGGCAAGATCCATGCTGTTACGCACTTCCCTGTTCCAAAGTGTGTCAAGGATGTGCGTAGCTTCATCGGCCTTTGTTCGTACTTCCGCCGTTTCATGAAAACTGTTGCGGCAATAGCAAGACTACTAACCGAGTTTTTGAAAAAAGACGCGCCTTTGCAGTGGGGAGATAACGAGGTCTCTGCATTCTCGCATCTAATCGTCCTTCTCACAACGCCTCGCGTTCTGGCCCATTTCGGTCCTTCTGCGCCTACCGAAGTTCGTACTGATACCAGCGGTCACGGGATTGGCGCAGTACTGGCACAACGCCAGCGCGCCCGCGACCGTGTTATCGCTTACGCCAGCAGGGTCCTCTCGCCCTCGGAGCGCAACTATTCC